>NC_136378.1:8567500-8952500 GCF_037039965.1 Doryrhamphus excisus | reverse complement strand
CTGAAGAGGAGTGACAGGTGGCCTGAAGGAGAGCCAATCTACTCAATCCACTTCCTGAGTTGCCGCCATGCTCCCGTGCGGCCCCCACCCCCCCTTTGCAGCTATGATCGAGAAACATCACACAACAGCATCACTTATTTATCGCCGCATGACAAGCTATCTTTCAAACTCATTGGACATTTGAGATGTTTCCATATGTGGTGTTCCACTACAAATGGCCTGGAATAAAAATGCAATCATATGTGGGTAGTTTTTCATGTTGGATGCAAGTGACGCCATTGTTGCACTTCTGGGTATTTTCTTATTATATATTGTCCATTCTTTTTTTTTTCATGCTCACAATTTTGCTCCGAGTGGTTATCCTTCTTTAGAGAACATCTTCTACAGTGCAGACATGAGAGATTCTCCCTTTAAGGTGCATAGAAGCAAAGAAGTGAGAGTCTAATCTGTGATGACATGCTGATACACAGCTCGGAGCTGCGTCATTGACCATGAATGGGAGAGTGACTTTGACTACTCTTACATTGTTTGGCATAACTTTATATTGATAGTGTTGGAAGTTCCAGTGCTGCAAAATAAGCATTGGAAAATAAACATTCTCATCGTCGTCATCTATGCCGTGCAAACCTTGCATTTTTTTCCCCACCAGTGTTACCAATACTGGTTTAGAATGGATAAATAAATGTTATTCTGTGTGAAATAAATAAATGTTATTTATTCTGTATTATATTGCAAGAATATTTTGACATTATTCTCATATTATTGTGATTTTTTTTAATCTTTAATATTTCAACTTTATGCTCCTAAAAATACATGTTTTTATTTCCTCATAATTGTTCATGTTTAATGTGCGTGTGAATGATTTGTTTGTGTTTGCGTGTGAATTATGAGGAAATAAAAACATGTATTTTTAGGAGCATAAAGTTGAAATATTAAAGATAAAAAAGTCACAATAATATGAGAATAATGTCAAAATATTCTTGCAACATAATACATATAATATATATATATATATATATATAATTTATATATATATATAAAGGGTATGCTGGAGCCTACCCCAGCTGTCTTTTCGTGCAAGAAAGTGGGGTACACTTATATTATATATATATATATATTATATATATTTTTATATATTTTTTATATATTTTTTTATATATTTTTTCTTATATATATATATATATATATATTTTTTTTTAGGTTGAATACATTTTTTTCTTCATGTCTTGACTTCATTCTTGTGCAGCTGTTTTTCCCCCATTTCTGATTTCTTTTCATTACTATTAATTTAATTATTAACTACTAACTAACTGTAAATATTATTCTTATATTCATGACATATTCCCATAATATTCTCAGAATATAATAATACTTCTCAGAACATTATAACTTACTTTTCAAAAAATTACAATTGCATTTGTTGCTTTCTTTTTTGTAATATTTTGACTTTATGCTGCTTTTTATTCATAATGTTACAATTCAAATGATGAATTCTTGTTAAATTACAGCTGCACGGTGATTGAGTGGTTGATTGGCTGGCCACCAAACCAGGGTGTACCCCGCCTCTCGTCTGAAGACAGCTGGGATAGGCTCCAGCACCCCTGCGACCCTCGTGAGGATAAGCGGTAGAAAATGAATGAATGAATGAATGAATAAATGTTGGGGTTTTTTAAAACTTGTATTGGTATGCGTTTGTATATTTCTGAGGTATAGTTATATAATGTTGAGTTGTTGTGTGATGAATTTAGTGTTGTTCTCGGTAAGATGACACCATGAGTCAGACGGCAGAAAATGGACGGATGGATGTTAAATTATACTTTTGGTCCGCAAATGACACCCCTGGGCTATACATTCAATAATCGCTAATGTTAGTAGCTAAACCTTGCCAAATGACTGTAGTTAGTGTTACAGTATATGGGGTGTGGTTGACAATATCAGAGCAGGAAGAGGGGGGAAAATACAAATTTGAACGTTGTACAAAATAAGCCCTTGAGCAATATGTTTCACCAAAGAAACACAAACGGGATGAACAACAGATCTACTTTTGCGTTCTGTCATCCCTGCTCTTAATTTGCTGGGCATTGTGAGCATAAACTTGCTCACGCCGCTATTCTATTCGTAGACAAAATACGGGAATAAATAATGAATTAAAACCCCAGGGAGGGATTTTAAATCTACATAATTTCAAACTGTAGCTTCTTTCTTTATTATTAACAAGCCATATTGGGCTCTGTGATGTATTTCTTGCATGACTAATTACTAAGATATTATCTTTTCGTCCTTTGCAATTTTGTAAATAAACCCCAAGAGAGCTCATTTGATGCAAGAAATAGGCCACATTTCTTCGTGGAGAAACCATAGTATTAGTTAGCTTCCATAGGGGATATGTGCAACCATATCAGTCCTGGGGAAGAAAAAAAAAAAAAATGAAAATCAAAGCGCCACACAACCTTGTTTACACCGGTGTGTCTTTGTTGAGACAGACGGATAACTTGGTAACAACCCCCGCACTTGTCAAAACATGTTGCAGAACATTAATAATAATGATGATAACTGCTGCTTGATCATCCTCTGCATTGTGTATGAGTTACAAATAGAATTTCTCTCTTCCGTTTGCTTGCACAATCTAAACATTAATAAAACAGCAGTATCAACATTCATTCATATTCGCCAGCCAATCACAGGGCACATATAGACAAACAACCATTCACACTCACATTCATACCTATGGACAATTTGGAGTCGCTAATTAACCTAGCATGTTTTTGGAATGTGGGAGGAAACCGGAGTACCCGGAGAAAACCTACGCATGCAGGGGGAGAACATGCAAACTCCACACAGAGATGGCCCAGTGTGGAATTGAACTCGGGTCTCCAAGCTGTGAGGTCTGCGTGCTAACCACTAGTCCACTATGTTTTGGACAATGAAGTTATTCATTCATTCATTTTCTACCGCTTTTTCGCAGGGGTGCTGGAGCCTATCCCAGCTGTCTTCTACACCCTGGACTGGTGGCCAGCCAATCACAGGGCACATATAGACAAACAACCATTCACACTCACATTCATACCTATGGACAATTTGGAGTCGCTAATTAACCTAGCATGTTAACCTAGCATTAACCAACACACAAACCGCAGTCCCGGGAGTGAACGTGCAAACTCCACACAGAGATAGCCGAGGGTGGAATTTAACTCGGGTCTCCTCGCTGTGAAGCCTGCGCGCTAACCACTCCTCCTCCGTGCAGCCCGCAGTATCAACATTCATTCATTCATTTTCTACCGCTTTTTTTTTTTTGCTGGAGCCTATCCCAGCTCTCTTGGGGCGAGAGGCGGGGTACACCCTGGACTGGTCGCCAGCCAATCACAGGGCACATATAGACAAACAACCATTCACACTCACATTCATACCTATGGAATTTGGAGTCGCTAATTAACCTAGCATGTTTTTGGAATGGCAGTATCAACAATTTATTTAAAAATATAATAATGCTCTGTTTTGATTGACACTAATAAGGGGGTATTATTGCAACAATATGTTTATCATTGTGGTTGCAGTTTGCATATACAGGTGATGAATGACCAAAATGATCCACTCATTAATCTCTCCATTCAATTTCTCAACACTCTGGACTGACTGCCTGTCAATCACAGCACTGACTGTCTAATGTAATATTCCACAATATATATATGAAGCGATTACATGCAATGTGCTGTTCAACATTCCAGCTGTAATCATGGTAAAATATGCCATACCAGTAAAGGTACTGGTATGAAATTGCGGTATCAGCTGGATCATCTCCAGCTTTCGGCCATCTATGGACAACTTGTAGATTGTTGGACTGTAGGAGAAACATACCAAAAGCCTTCCGGCTGTGCGGGGGCAGCAATGGTGCCCGTAATGAGAACATTTCATTATTTCTCCCCCTAAAAGTGTCAGTAGTTTCTGACAAAAGGGGGCAGCGGCTCAGACCATATGGACATGGCTTGGGGACCAAAAGGGGTCGCAGGTTTGAGACCTGCTGTGCACATGAAAATATGGAAATTAGAACAGGTTGTTGGACACATGTCAGTTTGATTCCTGAGCACTGTCAAGGTGCCCTAAAGCAAGGAGCCGAACCCCCGAACTGTTCAGGGAAAGAACCCCATTTACTCTGACATCTCTCTCCCTTGACTGCGTGCCCAGTGAATCCATTATTCCATTAGTGTGTGTGCCCATGTAACAAATAACATGTAAAAATATCCCCTCTGGTAAATCAAGTATGTTAAACTTAAAACAACAACCTGCTAAATGCAACTACATTTTACTTCGCGGCATCAACAATACAATTTTTTTTATTTTATTTGGGAAAAATATTTTATTTCCTTACCCCTCACTCCAGTTTTGCCCCAGAATTTCAGCTTGCATGACGCCCCCGGACCACCAGGTCAGTTATTCTGGGCTTTTCTGTGCACGCAATGGGCAGCCCTGCAGCAGCTGCTCTCCCTGGCTGAGACCACTTCGGACAGACTGTGTTAATTTGCATTGACAAAGCTGTCAGAGGAGAGGTTGCCTCCTGCATGGTGATGGATGCCGACCTGGGAGGAAGGAGAGGAAGAGGGAAAAAAAAAAAAAAAAAAGGAAGAAAGGGCTCAGGAAAAGAGCATATGCAGACATACAGCACATTCTCTTATCATGCAGATGAATAATACCAATATACATATTACTAATACTACTAATACAGGGGTCTCAAACACGCGGCCCGTGGACCAAATGTGGCCCGCAGGACACTAGTTTGAGGCCCCCGCCTTGATATGAAAGTTGAATGTTATGGTATCATGTACCCAGAAAAAAATATTACGTTTGATTAATGTTCATGTTAAAGGTTAAATAACTGTTAATAGTTATCCTCCCTATCCGTGTGGAAGTGGTAAGTTTTTGATATGGATGCTGTATGGTATCATGTACCCAGAAAAAATTATTACGTTTGATTCATGTTCATGTTAAAGGTTAAATAACTGTTAATAATTATCCTCCCTATCCGTGCGGAAGTGGTAAGTTTTTGGTTGTTTAAGTTTAAAGTTTTTATTATTTGCCGTTTTATTATTATTATTATATTTATTTATGTATTTATTTATTACTGGTGGCATGGTTTAACAAGAGAATACAACATTCATTTAATCTTGGTGAATTTGGAGTACGGTCATTTGTTCTGATTTTGCACATCTAGGAAGATAAATCCAACTTTCCTGTTTTTTGGAATGTTGCAAAAACAGCTATAAGGTGAAAAGAACATAACTTCTTGCCTCCCGCAATTCCTATCTCCTTAGAGCTGGGAGCCAAGTGTGTAAATGCGAGGAAAAACCCCAGGTCACATCAATATTTGATGCCTTGTGACAGTTGAGGTGTTGGGAAGAACTAAATCACGTTATAGGACAGTAGGACAAGAAGAAACTTCTTACCCTCACCGCTTTCAAATCCAGCTTCCTGTGCCCAATTTGCTTACGCTGCATCTCCCCGGCCAAATGCTGTGGCGTGTCACTGGGCCTTTCTGGTGAGCAGCTCCCCGTTCCTGTCACCTCGACTAAGACCGGCCCACATCAGCGGGAGCCGGGCGCCGTGTGCCGTGTAGATTCCCCACTCCTCCTGTCACCTGTCTCCACGCCGACCAAGGTGACTTTAATTCCCTCCTGTTGGAAAAGTGTCTACTCAGTAAAGCAAACATCAGAAAGTCATAGACACGACCAGTTAACCTTTCTCTCGTCCTTTTCCCTCATTCTGTTTGGCTTCCTGCCATTTAACCCACCGCTCCCCTCTGTGCAGTGCATGCATGATGAATTTACTGGCTGCAAATGTCTGCTGTGTATCGATCCGCTATGTAAATGACATGATATTCCTCAAACAACAATTGATTACTTCTGTGTTTTTCAGAATTCAGCAAGCCTAGTTGGTATGCACCGTCCAAATCCCTTTGCGATATCGTTAGAAACCGTTGGCTTTCTGACTCCTGCAACACATGCTGGGAAATGAAGAATGAAGAGGCTCTTTTTGCACTCCTTTTCTTCCCATCCACATCAAATTGAAATCCCCCGTGTTCCAGCGAGGGATTATTTCACCTGTCACTGTTCATTGGCTTGATGCAGACCAATATGGATCCCATTCAATATATCTCAGCTCAGGGACACCGGGAATCAAACTCTGCCATTAAAGTCACTTTCAAAGAATGGAAAACTGTTCCAGGCCATTTTAAGAAATTAGTTCCTTTTTATTTGTGTTGTGGAAAATGTATAATTGTTGATTAATAACCCAGTGAGACTTATTAAAACAGCTTGCTTGCTTCCTTCCTTCCTTCCTTCCTTCCTTCCTTCCTTCCTTCCTTCCTTCCTTCCTTCCATCCTTCCTTCCTTCCTTCCTTCCTTCCTTCCTTCCTTACGTCCTTCCCTCCTTCCTTCCTTCCTTCCTTCCTGCCTTCCTTCATTCATTCCTTCCTTTATTCATTCCTTTATTCATTCCTTCATTCCTGCCTTCCTGCCTTCCTTCCTTCCTCCCTTCCTTCCTTCCTTCCTTCCATCCTTCCTTCCTTCCTTCATTCCTTCCTTCCTTCCTTCCTTCCTTCCATCCTGCCTTCCTTCCTGCCTTCCCGCCTTCCCTCCTTCCTGCCTGCCTTCCTGCATTCCCTCCTTCCTTCCTGCCTTCCTTCCTTCCTTCCTTCCTTCCTTCCTGCCTTCCTTCCTTCCTTTCCTCCTTCCTTTCCTCCTTCCTTCCTTCCTTCCTTCCTTCCTTCCTTCCTTCCTGCCTTCCTTCCTTCCTTCCTGCCTTTCTTCATTCATTCCTTTATTCCTTCATTCCTTAATTCCTTCCTGCCTTCCTTCCTGCCTTCCTTCCTTCCTTCCATCCTGCCTTCCTCCCTGCCTTCCCGCCTTCCCTCCTTCCTGCCTGCCTTCCTGCCTTCCTCCCTGCCTTCCCGCCTTCCCTCCTTCCTGCCTGCCTTCCTGCCTTCCTTCTTTCCTGCCTTCCTTCCTTCCTTGCCTCCCTTCCTTCCTTCCTTCCTACCTTCCCCCTTCCTTCCTTCCTGCCTTCCTTCCTGCCTTCCCTCCTTCCTTCCTTCCTTCCTTCCTTCCTGCCTGCCTTCCTTCCTTCCTTCCTTCCTGCCTTCCTTCCTTTTTTCCTGCCTTCCTTCCTTCCTGCCTTCCTTCTTTCCTGCCTTCCTTCCTTCATTCCTTCCATCCTGCCTTCCTTCCTTCCATCCTGCTTTCCTTTCTTCCATCCTGCCTTCCCTCCTTCCTGCCTGCCTTCCTGCCTTCCTTCCTGCCTTCCTTCCTTCTTTTCTGCCTTCCTTCCTTCCTTTCCTCCCTTCCTTCCTTCATTCCTTCCTTCCTGCCTTCCTTCCTTCCTTCCTGCCTTCCTGCCTTCCTTCTTTCCAGCCTTCCTTCCTTTCCTCC
Organism: Doryrhamphus excisus; assembly: GCF_037039965.1. Taxonomy (NCBI): domain Eukaryota; kingdom Metazoa; phylum Chordata; class Actinopteri; order Syngnathiformes; family Syngnathidae; genus Doryrhamphus; species Doryrhamphus excisus. The sequence continues at coordinate 8,945,082 of NC_136378.1, read as the reverse complement.
TTCCTTCCTTCCTGCCTTCCTTCTTTCCTGCCTTCCTTCCTTCATTCCTTCCATCCTGCCTTCCTTCCTTTCATCCTGCTTTCCTTCCTTCCATCCTGCCTTCCCTCCTTCCTGCCTGCCTTCCTGCCTTCCTTCCTGCCTTCCTTCCTTCTTTTCTGCCTTCCTTCCTTCCTTTCCTCCCTTCCTTCCTTCCTTCATTCCTTCCTTCCTGCCTTCCTTCCTTCCTTCCTTCCTGCCTTCCTGCCTTCCTTCTTTCCAGCCTTCCTTCCTTTCCTCCTTCCTGCCTGCCTTCCTGCCTTCCTTCCTGCCTTCCTTCCTTCTTTTCTGCCTTCCTTCCTTCCTTTCCTCCCTTCCTTCCTTCCTTCATTCCTTCCTTCCTGCCTTCCTTCCTTCCTTCCTTCCTGCCTTCCTGCCTTCCTTCTTTCCAGCCTGCCTTCCTGCCTTCCTTCCTGCCTTCCTGCCTTCCTTCTTTCCAGCCTTCCTTCCTTTCCTCCTTCCTGCCTGCCTTCCTGCCTTCCTTCCTGCCTTCCTTCCTTCTTTTCTGCCTTCCTTCCTTCCTTTCCTCCCTTCCTTCCTTTCCTCTCTTCCTTCCTTCATTCAAACCCACGCATACACAGCGAGATCATGCAAACTCCACACAGAGCTGGCCGAGGGTGAAATTGAACTCGGGTCTTCTAGCTGTGAGGCCTCCGTGCTAACCACTCGACTACCGTGCAGTCCATAAATAGCATATTTTGATACAAATGTAGCGTCATTTGTGTTAAAGGGACAGTTCGGTTGTTTGACATGAAGTTGTATGACATCCCCATCAGCAGTGTAGTGCATCAATGCAGACTTACCCCCCACTTCATCCCATCCCCCAAGTTCTGTTTTTTGTGTGGAGGAAAGTAGTTTTGGCTAGTTGCTGGGGTCTCTTAAGTTAAGCGTTTTGCTTCTCAAAACAATATGTGTCCAAAGGGTAATACGTTTGCATCACAAAACCGTTGCAAACTAAAAAGTCACTCACTGATTTTGTGATGTAAACGTATTACTCTTTTGAACGCATATTGTTTTGAGAATGCCTGATTTATGTGGTCACACCAACTAACTCAGAATTGGGCTCACTGGGACAACGTGGGAGGGAGGGGGGTTAAGTCACCTTTGATGCACTACACTGCTGATGGGGATGTCATACAACTTCACGTAAAAAAAAAAAATCCAAACTATCCCCTTTAAAACATCATTGAAAATAATGTGTGCTGTGTGTTGACGTTGATTGGCTTATTTTTTTAATTTGGGCTGGTTTCCGTACCGTTTCTGCTTGACTTTGTCGTCTCTTCTCCTGCAACATTCGCAATGTCGTCTCTTCATTCAGCTTACGGATTCCCGTGCAATTTCTCCAGAAATTGTAGATCCTGTAGTTACACAGTAATATAACAAAGTTATTATTGATACCAGATCAGGAAACAAATAACATCCGTGATTTTAATCAGACCAGGTAACATTTTTAACTTACTCTGTCCCTTTCAGAACAGTACATTCTAGAGCAGTGTTTTTCAACCTTTTTTGAGCCACGGCACGTTTTTTTTGCATTGGAAAACATCACTAAGTCTATAGGAGGAAGGAGCTTGGTGTTGCCACACGGACCGACATTACATCTCTGCTAACCGAGGTGTATGCTAAACAATGTGTATGCTACCCGAGGTGTATGCTAATCGAGGTGTATGTTAACCGAGGTGTATGCGAAACAATGTGTATGCTAACCGAGTTGTATGCTAACCGAGGTGTATGCTAACCGAGTTGTATGCTAACCGAGGTGTATGCTAACCTAGGTGTATGCTAACCGAGTTGTATGCTAACCGAGGTGTATGCTAACCTAGGTGTATGCTAACCGAGTTGTATGCTAACCGAGTTGTATGCTAACCGAGGTGTATGCTAACCGAGTTGTATGCTAACCGAGGTGTATGCTAACCTAGGTGTATGCTAACTGAGTTGTATGCTAACCGAGGTGTATGCTAACCGAGTTGTATGCTAACCGAGGTGTATGCTAACCGAGTTGTATGCTAACCGAGGTGTATGCTAACCGAGTTGTATGCTAACCGAGGTGTATGCTAACCGAGTTGTATGCTAACCTAGGTGTATGCTAACCGAGTTGTATGCTAACCGAGGTGTATGCTAACCGAGGTGTATGCTAACCGAGTTGTATGCTAACCGAGGTGTATGCTAACCTAGGTGTATGCTAACCGAGGTGTATGCTAACCGAGTTGTATGCTAACCTAGGTGTATGCTAACCGAGTTGTATGCTAACCGAGGTGTATGCTAACCGAGGTGTATGCTACCCGAGGTGTATGCTACCCAAGGTGTATGCTAACCGAGGTGTATGCTAACCAAGGTGTATGCTAACCAAGGTGTATGCTAACCAAGGTGTATGCTAACCAAGTTGTATGCTAACCAAGGTGTATGCTAACCAAGTTGTATGCTAACCAAGGTGTATGCTAACCAGGTATACTATTAATACTAGTAATATTTGCAAATTATGATTAATAAATGTTAATTATAAAAAGTGATATTTTATAATTCCTCACGGCACACCTGACAATTTCTCAAGGCACACTAGTGGTTGAAAATCACTGTTCTAGAGCATAACACCCATAATCTGCTCCACTTCCTTCCAATTGGATGGTATGGTTTGGATTTTGCTGTGTGCAGTCCAGATTGCTTTGCTCCACAATAACATTCAAATGTTAAATCATCAATGGGCAGTCTGATTGTGTCCCTGTCTGGGAGAGCAGCAGCATGCCGCACTGGCACATTTTTTTTTTTTTTTTGCAGAGTTGTGACTTTCTTTCACCATCTTTCACACCACCTTGAGTCTTTCTTCTTGTGGTAGCTGCTGATGTCTTTCTTGCAGCAGGTGCACTGGTGCTTGCATCACGCCCTGCATAAAAATAAATAGTATAAGTAGCTTATATATCCCAATGTGGTATTTATATAAAGATTATTGAAAATAACTAGGCAAAATATCAAGGATTTATCTTTATTAGTCTGTCTGTTTAGCATTGCTACAAACAAAATACAAAAAGTACAGTTGAGCATGCCCATTCACTGGCACAATATTTTTAGTGTGGAACGTATTTTTGCCGATCCTACCAGAAATTTTTTTTTTTTTTTTTTTTTTACACCCATCATTTTTTTTTCTCCATAGCTTCTCAGTGGGTCCGTACAGTTGAGCAATGCCCATTCAGAATTCACAATATCTTTAGTGTGGAACGTATTTTTGCCATATCAATTGCCTTCGCTTCTTAAATTACACATGGGAAATCTATGTTAAATTGTTAAAACTTTTTCAGTGGAAGCTAAAAGTAAAAAATATTAAAGTTTGAAGTCAAGTAGTAGTAGTAGTAGAGGATATGAAAAGAGTAATCACTCAATAAGAAGGTATTTTTATCTTAGTACAATGTACCTTTTATACAATGATTCAGTTCCAATATGTCCGTCACTGACCGATCCTACCAGAAATTTATCTTTTTTTTTTTTTTTTTTTTACACCCATCATTTTTTTTTCTCCATAGCCTCTCAGGGGGTCCGTACAGTTGAGCATGCCCATTCATTGGCACAATATTTTTAGTGTGGAACGTATTTTTGCCATATCAATTGCCTTCGCTTCTTAAATTACACATGGGAAATCTATGTTAAATTGTTAAAACTTTTTTCCGTAGAAGCCAAAAGTAAAAAATAAAGTTTGAAGTCAAGTAGTTGTAGTAGTAGAGGAGATGAAAAGAGTAATCACTCAATAAGAAGGTATTTTTACCTTAGTACAATGTACCTTTTATACAATGATTCAGTTCCAATATGTCCGTCACTGACCGATCCTACCAGAAATTTATCTTTTTTTTTTTTTTTTTACACCCATCATTTTTTTTCTCCATAGCCTCTCAGGGGGCATGCCCATTCATTGGCACAATATTTTTAGTGTGGAACGTATTTTTGCCATATCAATTGCCTTTGCTTCTTAAATTACACATGGGAAATCTATGTTAAATTGTTAAAAACTTTTTCCGTAGAAGCTAAAAGTAAAAAATAAAGTTTGAATTCAAGTAGTAGTAGTAGTAGAGGAGAGGAAAAGAGGAAGTGGTGAAATGCGTATGACATTGTGCTGCAACACACTGGAAATATGTGCTTTCTGAGGTTTTATTTTAATGGACACAATGTTGTTTTTACAGCAAGTTGATTTGTCTATTCTTCTCCTGCTGCACTGTAAATTTCGTCCTTAGCTTTTCAGCAGCCTGCATGAAAAATGTCTGCCGTCAGCGCAGTATGTCTCCTGGACAATGGTAGCGCCGAAATCCTGTTTTGATTTTTTTTTTTTTTTTTTTTTAATGGGATAAAAACCTGATGAAATGGAACAGTTCTATTGAGTGTGCACTCACACAGCGCACAAAAGAAAGGACAGCAACAGGGAGAGAGAGAAGGAGATTGAGGTGAAAGATTTTTGTGTTTTCCATTCTCTTGAGCACAGCGAGCATGATGTGCAGGGGACTCACGCTGTGATAAAAGAAGGGAAAGCAGATATCAAACTATGATGTCCACCTGCTGTCTTCTCTCCCATTCATCATTAGATGAGCCTGTCAAACAGGCTTTGCATCGTTCATTTTTGCACTATCATCTGTTTCCCAACACAATCCATCTGCTACGATGGATAAGCAAGTCGTCGCTCTCCTACTGGTCACAAAGCCTTTAAGTCAAATCCAATTTCAAACTATGACCATTTAAGAACAAAGAAAACAAATTATCTGGTGCAGAAAGGTTTGCGTTGACACAACTCGGGTGAACATTTGTACACCTCCCCAAGGAGAACGTGACCAGCAAGGGGAGACCATTCCATCAGTCAAAGAAAACCCAAAGAGATGTCTTGGGAAGTGGTCAAGAGCAGAATTGGTGGGAGAGTTCAAGACCTGGCTCTACCACCATGTGGTGGACATGACTACGGTGGAGACAATGGAGAGGCAAAAAACCCTAACATCTCTCGGGGAGGAGTTCAAAGTCACATAGAAATCAGAAATAATACAGTATATACAGCTGGGGGTGCTGGAGCCTATCCCAGCTGTCTTCGGGTGAGAGGCGGGGTACACCCTGGACATGTAACAACATAATTGTCTGACTAATGGTGTCATATTACCCACAACAACACTAAATTCATCACACAGCAACTCAACATTATGTATCTATACCCCATAAATATACAAATGCATACCAATACAAGTTTAAAAAAATACATTTATTTATTCATTTTCTACCACTTATCCTGATGAGGGTCGCAGGGGTGCTGGAACCTATCCCAGCTGTCTTTGGGCGAGAGGTGGGGTACACCCTGGACATGTAACAACATAATCATCTGACTCATGGTGTCATATTACCGATAACAACACTAAATTCATCACACAGCAACTCGACATTATGTATCTATACCCCAGAAATATACAAACGCATACCAATACAAGTTTAAAAAAACAACATTTATTCATTCATTTTCTACCGCTTATCCTAAAGAAGGTCGCAGGGGTGCTGGAACCTATCCCAGCTGTCTTTGGGCGAGAGACGGGGTACACCCTGGACATGTAACAACATAATTGTCTGACTCATGGTGTCATATTACCGACAACAACACTAAATTCATCACACAGCAACTCAACATTATGTAACTATACCCCAGAAATATACAAACGCAAACCAATATAAGTTTTAAAAAAACAACATTCATTTTCTACCGCTTATCCTGATGAGGGTCGCAGGGGTGCTGGAGCCTATCCCAGCTGTCTTTGGGCGAGAGGCGGGGTACACCCTGGACATGTAACAACATAATCGTCTGACTTATGGTGTCATATTACCTAGAACAACGCTAAATTCATCACACAGCAACTCAACATTATGTAACTATACCCCAGAAATATACAAACGCATACCAATACAAGTTTAAAAAACCCAACATTTATTCATTCATTTTCTACCGCTTATCCTGATGAGGGTCGCAAGGGTGCTGGAGCCTATCCCAGCTGTCTTCGGGCGAGAGGCGGGGTACACCCTGGACATGTAACAACATAATCGTCTGACTCATGGTGTCATATTACCGACAACAACACTAAATTCATCACACAGCAACTCAACATTATGAAATTATACCCTAGAAATATACAAACGCAAACCAATACAAGTTTAAAAAAACAACATTCATTTTCTACCGCTCATCCTGATGAGGGTCGCAGGGGTGCTGGAGCCTATCCTAGCTGTCTTCGGGCGAGAGGCGGGGTACTCCCTGGACATGTAACAACATAATCGTCTGACTCATGGTGTCATATTACTGAAAACAACACTAAATTCATCACACAGCAACTCAACATTATGTAACTATACCCCAGAAATATACAAACGCATACCAATACAAGTTTAAAAAACCCAACATTTATTCATTCATTTTCTACCGCTTATCCTGATGAAGGTTGCAGGGGTGCTGGAGCCTATCCCGGCTGTCTTCGGGTGAGAGGCGGGGTACACCCTAGACATGTAACAACATAATTGTCTGACTCATGGTGTCATATTACCGACAACAACACTAAATTCATCACACAGCAACTCAACATTATGTAACTATACCCCAGAAATATACAAACGCAAACCAATATAAGTTTTAAAAAAACAACATTCATTTTCTACCGCTTATCCTGATGAGGGTCGCAGGGGTGCTGGAACCTATCCCAGCTGTCTTTGGGCGAGAGGCGGGGTACACCCTGGACATGTAACAACATAATCGTCTGACTCATGGTGTCATATTACCGACAACAACACTAAATTCATCACACAGCAACTCAACATTATGTAACTATACCCCAGAAATATACAAACGCATACCAATACAAGTTTAAAAAACCCAACATTTATTCATTCATTTTCTACCGCTTATCCTGATGAGGGTCGCAAGGGTGCTGGAGCCTATCCCAGCTGTCTTCGGGCAAGAGGTGGGGTACACCCTAGACATGTAACAACATAATCGTCTGACTCTGTCATATTACCGAGAACAACACTAAATTCATCACACAGCAACTCAACATTATTTATCTATACCCCAGAAATATACAAACGCATACCAATACAAGTTTAAGAGGGTGGAATCGAACCCTGGTCACCTAGTTGTGAGTTCTGCACGCTAACCACTCGTCCGCCGTGCCGCCCCAAAGATATTTATATTCATATTCAAGTCGTATCTTGAGTGAATGCAAAATAGTTTTGGACATCACCACCGTCTCATATTCATACAATCCAGTTATGTGCTATCGCTAACAGCCTCCTGTGGACTCATTTAGCATCTGGCACCACTCGTTGCAAGACTCCATGCGTCTGGCCATGCGGAGCCAGCATTGCAAGTTGTCCACATTTTCACCTCATTTTCAAGCCCATTCACACCAATGCTGTTGATGGCCTGTGATGACATCATCGCCGAGCAACGTCAGCATCTGCTGAGAGCTCCGTTCAAACTCTGTCTCTCCCTTTTTGAAACTCATTTTGGGAATTTCATCATGTGTTTTTTTTTCTTCCGGGGCACTATTATAAAAGCTGTGAAAGGATGATCCCTCATATGCTTGATTTTGTTATTCATATTTCAACCATAGCTGTGAGAGAGTCATTGCATCATCGTACAACATTATTGCAATGATCCTTCCTCAAAACAATACTTAATTAGTCGTATTTGTTGTGATTGTGCTGCTTCTTTCTCTACTCTGGCCTCTTTCAACATATTTTTTTGGCGATTTGCTTGCTAATGATGTGCAGGACTCTTATGCTGAGACTCTGAAACTAAAATGAATGCGCTAAGCCTTTGAAGATTAAAATGAATTCATCTGCAATGAATTGATCATTTTGCTCGGAACACAATAGTTGTTCTTATGTTACTCTTCAGCACGGCTTCATCATGTGTTATAGTCATTATTCCAGAGGTCTGATAAACGCGGTTCTTTTTTTTTCCCCCTTCTCATCCAGAGCTGTAAGTCAAGCAGGGCCTTTATTCACTGACTGACGACAGACTCTGCAGGCTTGTCCCTCTAAGCGGTGATATTGTTGAAGCCGCTCATGGCAGTCTTGGCAGCCATTCACGTCAAAGATATCCTGCACTTCTTAGCAGGTTCATGAATACTGAATGGCAATGGGAGGATCAAACAGAACCAACAAAATGTTCTGAGTGAAGAAGTCATACTTGCCAATCCTCGCCATTTTCCTGGGAGACTCGTGTATTTCACTTATCATCACATTTCTCACTTTTTTAAAAACATTTTTTCTATATGTTCCAACAACGAGGTTGCACCACATGCGTTACGTGACAAGAGGGTGCACCATTTTGATCTAGCATGCACTATGGGAGAGTAAGTGGGAGATGAAGAAGCGGGAGTGTCAGGATAAAATAGTCTAACAGATGGCTAGACTATATTAATCCTAACAGGGAAACGAATGTTACGAAGTATGTGCTAACTTTGTTGGCTGAAGGAACCACATCCCAATCACTTTCACCTGTCATTGTTACAGCTATATAATGGAGAACTGGAAGAATCCAAAGTACCAGCGTACTATAAGCAAAGCCAACTATAGTCGAACGCACTGCCGTGTTGGAGTTTCCTGTGAAATACTGCATGTTCATCTTACTAACATTATACTCATCACACAGCAACTTAACACTCAAAAGGTAACTAAGAAAAATACATTAACAGCAGCTATTTTAACATCTACTCATAAATTTATTAATCCCAGACAAGCAGTTCATTGTAGGATAAGCAACATAGAGTAGACGGATCACGCTGCAATGCTATCTCTGTCCACTAGAGGGAGCCAGAGGATCCCAAGTGACTTAGCTGAGAGGGAGGCTGACGTCATTGCAACACCCCAATGACCGCATTGCTCAGTCGCAATGCCTCATGGTAACACTTAAAATGTCAGGCTGCATGGCGGACAAGTGGTTAGCACGCAGGCTAAGGCTGTGCAGAGTTTGCATGTTCTCCCCGTGCATGCGTGGGTTTTCTCCGGGTACTCCGGTTTCCTCCCACATTCCAAAAACATGCTAGGTTAATTTGCGACTCCAAAAGGTATGAATCTGAGTGTGAATGGTTGTTTGTCTATATGTGCCCTGTGATTGGCTGGCGACCAATCCAGAGTGTACCCCGCCTCTCGCCTGAAGACAGCTGGGATAGGCTCCAGCACCCCTGCGACCCTCATGAGGATAAGCGGTAGAAAATGAATGAATGAATGAATAAATGTTTTTTTTTAACTTGTATTGGTATGCGTTTGTATATTTCTGGGGTATAGTTATATAATGTTGAGTTGCTGTGTGATGAATTTAGTGTTGTTCTCGGTAAAATGACACCATGAGTCAGACGATTATGTTTTTACAATGGTTTGACAATGTTGTTGTGAGTGCACATTTATACAATTACAAAGTATTTATACAATTAGTGGTAGTAGCACAGATTAGCATAGATTAGCACAGGGTTTAATGTTTTTTTTTTATGTGTCAGTTGACTCCCCGCAAAACAGTGCCCCTAGCATTATGTCAGAGAATTGCACATTGTAAACTCAACCCAGATTGAATGTTATATTGGGGCCTAATCTAAGCGTGGGGCCACCCTGATACTTTGAATGGTACTGTTCAAACGTAAACTTTAGTTTAAGCTTCCAGGTGTGACGAGCCAGAAAACCACGGAGAAACAACACATGTGTGGGTACCCACTCTCCCTTCGACCTGTTCATAACCCTTGTTTAGAATCATCAGGTTTGTTTGGGATAAATGAGGCTTGTGACCTTGGCTTTCTGCATGACCAAGCGCTTGCTTCATTTCCTCTTGGTTGAGGCAGACAGAGGCTGGCACTCAGATGGAAAGCCCACTCAACAGAAGGTTTAGTAATTACACACTGGAAACCAATCAGCCTGAGCACCGCTTCTTAATTAGCCCAACAAAACAATAGTGCATGGATTGAAGGACCCCAGAGGTCACACTCACCCCCCTTCAGGTATCCCACCAAGGTGCACTTGAAAGAGCCTCAGTCCTCTTTGGCTCACTCTTCCACAGATGGATCTCAGCATGGTGTCACAAGCTACAGCGGCCAACAAAACACGCTGGATGTGTGAGCGGAGTCGCTGTCGGAAAAGTAGAACAGATGAGCATTTAAGGTCTCTCTTCATGGATGCACTTAGGGGCGACTAAAGGTCAGCTAATCCATTCTAATCAAAGCTACAGCAGCAACACACATGGTGTTCATTAGTAAACAAGAGAAAGAGCTGCTCTACAACAAACAACTTGACCATAATTAGTATGGAGAGGGTATTGCGGTGGACCAAGCCTCTGATGGGGGTCAGAATAAACAAACTTCCATGTGGCTCACAGTCACTTTTTATTCTTATCATTACACGTGTTGTAATTCCAAAAAGGCTTTGTGCATTATTTTTATTTTTATTTTTTTTTACCAGAAAATCTGAAAAATTTCCATCATGTTCAAAAGCAGACATTCTCAGAATTTGGAACACTGGTAGAAAATGCACAGATCCAAAGAAGCTTTAAGAAGGATGAAACTGACACTGTGCTCAAAAAATATAGTTGTTGTTTTTACACTGATTATTCATTCATTTCTACCGCTTTTCCTCACGAGGGTCGCGGGCAGTGCTGGAGCCTATCCCAGCTGTCTTCAGGCGTGAGGCGGGGTACACCCCGGACATGTAACAACATAATCGTCTGACTCATGGTGTCATATTACTGACAAGAACACTAAATTCATCACACAGCTACTCAACATTATGTAACTATACCCCAGAAATATACAAACGCATACCAATACAAGTTTAAAAAACCCAAAATGTATTCATTCATTTTCTACCGCTTATCTTGATGAGGGTCACAGGGGTGCTGGAGCCTATCCCAGCTGTTTTCAGGCGTGAGGCAGGGTACACCCCGGACATGTAACAACATAATCGTCTGACTCATGGTGTCATATTACTGACAACACTAAATTCATCACACAGCAACTCAACATTATGCAGGGCACATATAGACAAACAACCATTCACACTCACATTCATACCTACGGACAATTTGGAGTTGAATTAACCTAGCATGTTTTTGGAATGTGGGAGGAAACCGGAGTACCCGGAGAAAACCCACGCATGCACGGGGAGAACATGCAAACGAGGGCGGAATTGAACCCCGGTCTCCTACCTGTGATGTATGCGCGCTAACCACTAGACTGCCGTGCCGCCTTACACTGATTATTTTCAAAATAATTTTGCTCACTTAAACTCAGTAGACTGCGGTTTAAGAAGGATGAAACTGATGCTGTGCTCAAAGAATAAAAAAATATTTCTGGGTGCGTGCTGGAGCCTATCCCAGCTGTCTTCAGGCGTGAGGCAGGGTACACCTTGTACATGTAACAACATAATCGTCTGACTCATGGTGTCATATTACTGACAACAATACTAAATTCATCACACAGTGACTCAACATTATGTGGGCACATATAGACAAACAACCTTGTTTTTGGAATGTGGGAGGAAACCGGAGTACCCGAAGAAAACTCACGCATGCACGGGGAGAACATGCAAACTCCACACAGAGACGGCCGAGGGTGGAATTGAACCCTCGTCTCCCAGCTGTGAGGTCTGTGCGCTAACCACCAGACTAGCACAAAAATAATTTTGCTCACTTAAATTCAGTAGACTCCGATTTCCTCCCACATTCCAAAAACATGCTAGGTTAATTAGCGACTCCAAATTGTCCATAGGTATGAATGTGAGTGTGAATGGTTGTTTGTCTATATGTGCCCTGTGATTGGCTGGCGACCAGTCCAGGGTGTACCCCGCCTCTCGCCTGAAGACAGCTGGGATAGACTCCAGCAACCCCTGCGACCCTCGTGAGGAAAAGCGGTAGAAAATGAATGAATGAATAAATTAATTACTAAATTAATTAGTTAGAATAAATTAATCACTCATACAAACAGTTTCCTAAACAGACAGTATTGATGCTGATTTTCCTGACCTCTCCTTTTTTAGTTTTTTTTCAACTTTTTAAATCACTATCCCAGGACAATAGTCTTGCAGTCATTCAGCCTATAAAAGTGACAGTAAAAGCACATTTAAAAATATAATATAGGATGATAACCACAGCAGTGAGCGCGACAAAGACTGCAGCTGACATGGTGCCATGGAGTTTTTCTATTATTCTCTTCTATTTAGTTCTAGCTAGAAGGGGCTGGTAAAAGTTTTTTTTTTTTTTGCACATCTATTAATGTCTCTTTCCACAGTGTGCAGTTACATAGTGCATATTTAAAGGTCAGAGTAAATTGGTTCCTCTAATGAAGAAGTTGTGGAGGGGGAAAAGATTTGTTAATAACTTGCATAACGCTGTCAATAATGACTTCTCTCAGTATTGACCAGGGGTCATCTTATAGACAGGTTTACATGTTTCTTAAATGCCAGGTTGTATGGTCTTTGTTTGTATTGATCATAATGTGTTTGTCATAATACCTGCTTGTTAATGTAACTTATAGTGAGCTATGCTTAGTCTATGTGTTGTGTTGCTTTGCTTGCAACTTTTATTTTGGTCAATAAAACCCGCAATAGTCATCTTTCATTTATGTCTGTGAAATTGATTTTACTGAACTGATTTGGGCTTGTGAGCTAAACTAAATAGACCTTTAAAAGACTGTGGGTTACACACACAAACACTAAAAAGGCCAATGCTGACCGCCTCCTCGAGCCGCCGCGTTCTAGTCGGTTATAAATGAATAATAAATTATTTTTTTTTGGTAGATATTGATAACATTTGGTGAGTAAGGCATTTTCAAAACACGTCCTATTTGCCAGCTCATTTGTACGAATACCAAATAAACAAACGTTGTCTGCAAATATACTCCATAAGTTGACTTGAAATTTCTCACACAGATCAATACACTTGAGAAAACACACGCAGTAACGTTAGGTTATTTAGCCGAATCGCCACTAAATTTGGTACACCCATTTGCAGACTGAGAAGCACATGTAAACATCAAGCGGTTCAGTTCGTGAAAACATACTCGTCTGACTCATGGTGTCATATTACTGACAAGAACACTAAATTCATCACACAGCAAGTCAACATTACGTAACTGTACCCCAGAAATATACAAACGCATACCAATACAAGTTTTAAAAACCCAACATTTATTCATTCATTTTCTACCGCTTATCCTGATGAGGGTCACAGGGGTGCTGGAGCCTATCCCAGCTGTCTTCAAGCGTGAGGCGGGGTACACCCTGGACATGTAACAACATAATCGTCTGACTCATGGTGTCATATTACTGACAACAACACTAAATTCATCACACAGCAACTCAACATTATGTAGGGCACATATAGACAAACAACCATTCACACTCACATTCATACCTATGGACAATTTGGAGTCGCCAATTAACCTAGCATGTTTTTGGAATGTGGGAGGAAACCGGAGTACCCGGAGAAAACCCACGCATGCACGGGGAGAACATGCAAACGAGGGTGGATTTGAACCCTGGTCTCCTACCTGTGATGTCTGCGCGCTAACCACTAGACTGCCATGCCGCCTTACACTGATTATTTTCAAAATAATTTTGCTCACTTAAACTCAGTAGACTCCGGTTTCCTCCCACATTCTAAAAACATGCTAGGTTAATTAGCGACTCCAAATTGTCCATAGGTATGAATGTGAGTGTGAATGGTTGTTTGTCTATATGTGCCCTGTGATTGGCTGGCCACCAGTCCAGGGTGTACCCCGCCTCTCGCCTGAAGACAGCTGGGATAGACTCCAGCACCCCCGCGACCCTTGTGAGGAAAAGCGGTAGAAAATTAATGAATCTACCGCTTATCCTGATGAGGGTCACAGAGGTGCTGGAGCCTATCCCAGCTGTCTTCAGGCATGAGGCGGGGTACACCCTGGACATGTAACAACATAATCGTCTGACTCATGGTGTCATATTACTGACAACAACACTAAATTCATCACACAGCAACTCAACATTACGTAGGGCACATATAGACAAACAACCATTCACACTCACATTCATACCTATGGACAATTTGTAGTCGCCAATTAACCTAGCATGTCTAGCAGTTCAGTTTGTGAAAAATGTGAGCCAAAACAAAACATTTCATGTTGAATGTGATTATTATGCTATCCACATGGTAGTCATATTAGAAGGAAGCAAGGCTTGAAAAACATCAGACAAAACAATATGATAATCAATTAATGTGCCTTTTTCTCTGCAGGTTGGCATGGAGATAATTACACTCGCATAGCTTCCCCCGAGGACAAGACGGCGGCACCTCCCCCGTCTTTTCTCCGTCATATTGAGTGCCAAGTTGATATTTCAGTTTCTGCTTTGTGACATTTGGCTGACTGAACAGAGGTGTCGGGGACAGCCATTACCGCGCGAGCAGACAGTGCAGAGGAATAGAGCAGAAGTAACAGACACCGAACGAGGCAAAGGAGGAACAAGAAGGACGCAAGAGAGAGGAAAAAAAAAATCAGTCCTATCCGTCGTTATCACAGCTCCCTGCGGTTTTCCAAATGCCTCTTTTCATATCGAAGAAGAGGCGGAGTATTAACTATGATGGCGGGCCTTTGTTCAGACTCCCACTGGGTGCGTTCAAATCCTGAATGGCCACATAACTAACCAGAGCAGAAGACTTCACCAGCTTTGAACAGCAGACGCTAAGGAATCAAGGGAATGTTGTTAGGGAATAGGGTTATGATAGTGTTTACGCGTTTTTAGGTGGTGCGCCAATATACAGTGAAGTCATTTGTTGTCGATTATACAGCTGAAGCGAAATAAGTGAAACACAGATTGTCATTGCCAGGCAATGTCAAGGAATAATTCATAGAAGGTGTTGATCTCATATAATCTTTGGGAACAGTCATGTCAAGAATCACGTCTTCAATGAAGGTGAAGTAACCAAAAAGTGTATCTGTATAATGCCATTTTTTTTCATATACAGTAAAGTCTCGTTATATCGATATCGGTTAAAACGAATTACTACTTATTACGATACTATTTTCATTTCCCGGCAAATTTCTAGTCTTTTATGATATAATTAGCTCCGTTAGTACGATACACGGTTATTATGATAATCCGGTTACTACGATGCCCTTTTCATCTCCCGCCAGCCAATTTGGTCTGCTTATATCGATACAAAAGCAGCTTAAATCAATCTTTGCTTAAGGATTTCAATACCAAAAAAGAACACGGCGAACGGCTGCTTCCAGTCAACTTTACTTTTCACACTTCCACCACCAGAGTGCAGCACACACAGCGGAAAACACCCGTCCCTCGCGCCTACCCCTCCGGGTGGCAACACCTTCCCTATCGATAGTTCCGGTGTGAATTATGTCCCGGTAACCGGTAATCACTACAGTGTAAGTTTATTTTTATTTACTGTAGTACAAAATGTAGTATTGTAGTACAAAAGCATGCTAGATACGCAATCCATGAACTCAAGGAGAAAATTACATGCCATATCAAAGATCCGCCCACTTTTAATGCAGTTCGGCGCAGGATCGGATATATGGATAGTCCGGTTATATCGGTATTTTTTCCGACTCCCGAGAATATCGATATAACGAGACTTTACTGTAATAACATTGTTTTTCGTTTGTTTTTGGTGAGCATTGCGCTTTCATTGTGGAAACATTTATCAAAACAAACGAGTGTTCCGTTTGCACGTCAATCTTGGTAGACATGATCCCGTACCAGCTCGATATACGATCTTATTATGGGTTACCAACTTCAGAGCTACTGGATCTGCATTGAAACTAAAATCAACCGACCGACCTCGTACCACCAGAACTGATTTAATTTTTAAAACATAATGAAACAGAATAAAAAATTAAAAAAAAAACATTTTTTTGTTTCTTTACTTTATTTGACTTTTATTTAACCTACAAATGTGTCAGATCATTTATATGCATTTTACATTGTCCTCTGCATGTAAACGTATAAAATTGGGTTTTGTATTAACATTTTTGGTTTTCTGGAATGGATTAATTGGATTCATATTAGTTCTAATGGGAAAAATGTATCAGGTTAGTGTCCATTTCAGTAACTGTCATAATGCTAATTATGCTAATTAAATGCATTCAGACCAAAGGATGTTTGTGTGATTTCACGACAATTGTCTTCAAGAGGTTGAGAATGTGAAAATATTTGAATAAAGGTTTTATCGTGCAGAGAGTTTGACTACGGAATAGAAGAATTCTTGGAAAAAAAATTCCTGGATCTGTATAATTTGAAAATAAGGGAAATAGTTTTGGGTCAAAGGTGAGCTGGAGGCTAAAACCAAGAACAACCATTCCCACTCCCAGCCACCCCCATAGATAATTTCAGCATGAGTGTTTTGGGTCTATTAAGGGGGAAAACATGCAAAGTTGACATTCAAACCCACAATGTTGTGCCAGATGTGGTATAACCACATGCTGCCCTTCAAATTACAAAAGAAGTAAATGCTGGGTTGCCACTTAGTATGAAGACAAAAAGCGTGTTGAGTGGATGATGAATGTTTTTGATTCAGCACAGCCAAAGAAGAGTTTGATGTATTAATCCACTAAAGCCAACATGTGTAAGACTCGCTTTTACTGTGTCATACGTGATCTCTACAAGGGCGTGGAATTGTGCACATGTACTTTAGGCTACACACGTCTTATATTAACTGGATGTACAGCATGTTAGTGCTCAGTGTGAGGATGTAAAAAACGTGAGGCACATAAAATATGAGCTAAATAAGCAAAACCGGTTGAAACTTTAATGAAATCTTCACATAAGATATGTGGTAGACTATGAAGTGGGCCAAGCAGACATACTGACTGACTCATGGGCGCTTGTGTAATGTATACTCCGGGGGTTATGTGAGCACACTTCATGTCTATTCCAGGATTTATATCAGTAGTAAGAGGAGAATGTGAGCCCACTCGGAGAAACTCTTCATCAGGCTGGCGAAAGACAGTTGCAACCACAAACAGGGCGGACACAAAGATAACAAAAGTCAAAAGCGGAAAGTCAAACAAGTGTAAAAATAAGTTAACCACTGTATAGTAAAGCTACAACAGTAGCACTATACAGTAATAACTTCAAATAACACTTTTGTGCTTACTTCATCAGCGTGTACTGCAATCAATTCTCAGCATACAGATCCGTGGGTATATTCATGGGTAGACACATATATATAGCAAATACTTAGCACTAACATTAGCATGTTAGCATTACTAGCATGTCAATATTCGTATAGTAGCATTTTTAGCCATTTTTATAGCCACTTATGAACATTTCGCACTATCATGCTAGGTGTTAGCATGTTAACATTAGCACGCTATCATGCTAGGTGTTAGCATGTTAGCATTGCTAGCCTGCTAACATGAGCATACTAGCATTTTTTTCAGGAATAAACTTAAGCAGACACTTAGCACTATCATGCTAGGTGTTAGCATGCTAACATTCGCAGGCTATCATGCTAGGCGTTAGCATGTTAGCATTGCTAGCCTGCTAACATGAGCATACTAGCATTTTTTTCAGGAATAAACTTAAGCAGACACTTAGCGCTATCATGCTATGTGTTGGCATGCTAACATGCCAATTTTAGCATGCTAACATAAGTATACGAACATTTTTAGCATTTTCAGATGTATGCCCTTGTACACTTACACACATGTTATTAGGCTAATGTTAGCATGTTAGCATTCTTTGAGTCATTCAAACCCTTCCATTGTATGGACGGGTTTGCTCGGCATAAGTTTGCGCTCTCCGGGTGCTTATGAACACTTCGCACTATCATGCTAGGTGTTAGCATGCTAACATTAGCACAATATCATGCTAGGTGTTAGCATGTTAGCATTGGTAGCCTGCTAACAAGAGCATACTAGCATTTTTTTCAGGAATAAACTTAAGCAGACACTTAGCGCTATCATGCTATGTGTTAGCATGCTAACATGCCAATTTTAGCATGCTAACATAATTATACTAGTATTTTTAGCATTTTCAGATGTAGGCCCTTGTACACTTAACTCATGTTATTAGGCTAATAGCATGTTAGCATTCTTCTAATGGCGATTTGTGTATGTCATTTTCTCTGTCGGAATAAGTTATATTTCTGGTTCTATGGTTATATTACATTGTTTCCCCCATCGCCAGTATACTCTTCTGTGGTGGCCTTCTTTGAAAAAAAAAAGAGAAAAAAGCAATTATGATGATCTACCTTGCTGCTAGCTAGTTAAAACTGTAATTAGATCTTAGTGGTTTTATAATAAAATCATGATTAAATTTCGGTCTCCGTTTAAAAAGCACATTGTTTTTTCACCACTCTTTTCATATAAAAAGTGAAAAAGTGCCAGACAGAATTCTCCTACTGCTTTCTAAATGTTAGGAAAAGCTTATTCCCTTGTGTCCTCCACTCTCAACCTTGACCTATGCTTCACCCATCTCATCCATCTCTGCTGGCTCCTCCTTTGGCCAAGAGGCACTCATATAGTTTTTTTTTTTTACTTCCCCCCCGGCTCTCCCACTTACACTTTGCAAACTGAGGATCACAATGAAGGACAAGGTGCTAACATTTCCATATAGTTTAACTACCAAGGGCTGGGGAGTACAGTATAAGCCCTGGGGTTAAATCTGTATATGACAACATGTTAACCTTCTCTTAAGTCCGGGGTGATGAAGGTGAGGGCTGCTGGGATGGACAGGTTGGTACTTCTTCTAGCTCATATTATAGATCAGGGCTGGGCGAACTTTATGACTCGTGGGCCACATTGTATGAAAGAGTTTGGGGAGATTTTCCTTTATAAAGCATTGCTTGTTCGGATCAGCCATTTCAGCTAAATGGCCATTCCAGAACGTACTTGTTCCTCTGCATGAATGCTTTAGTAGAATTTGAGCAGTGTTTAGGATCGTTGTCTTGTTGAAGTATCCATCCCCGGCGAAACAACCTTAACGATTAAAGTGGAACCTCTGTCTGTACTTTTTTACTACACCATGTCGACAAACAACCAGCATACTCAAGCTGCCGGTATCAATTCCAACAATACCTATAAAACGCCTCTACGTTTGGGTGAGTAGTTTTACTTTATTTTTGTTTAGTTTACTAAACTAAACAGTACTTTTTCCTCTGCATGAATGCCTTAGTAGAATTTGAGCAGTGTTTAGGATCGATCGACAGTATCGCTCAGCAATTTAGGTGTCGGCAGCGTTTGGGTGAGTAGTTTTACTTTATTTTAGTTTAGTTTAGTTTACTAAACTTAGTACTTGTTCGTCTGCATGAATGCCTTAGTAGAATTTGAGCAGTGTTTAGGATCGATCGACTGTATCCCTCAGCAATTTAAGTGTCGGCGGAGTTTGGCTGAGTAATTTTACTTTATTTTAGTTTAGTTAATACAACACTAGAATGAAAATGACCATAGAAGCTTACTCACAAACTGTGCATTTTTACTACACCATGTCGACAAACAACCAGCATACTCAAGGCGTGTTGTTATACTGCCGGTATCAATTCCAACAATACCTATAAAACGCCTCTAGGTGACAGTATCGTTCAGCAATTTAGGTGTCGGCTGCGTTCGGGTGAGTAGTTTTACTTTATTTTAGTTTAGTTTACTAAACTAAACTTAGTACTTGTTCCTCTGCATGAATGCCTTAGTAGAATTTGAGCAGTGTTTAGGATCGATTGACAGTATCGCTCAGCAATTTAGGTGTCGGCAGCGTTTGGGTGAGTAGTTTTACTTTATTTTAGTTTAGTTTAGTTTACTAAACTTAGTACTTGTTCGTCTGCATGAATGCCTTAGTAGAATTTGAGCAGTGTTTAGGATCGATCGACTGTATCCCTCAGCAATTTAAGTGTCGGCGGAGTTTGGCTGAGTAATTTTACTTTATTTTAGTTTAGTTAATACTACACTAGCATGAAAATGACCGTAGAAGCTTACTCACAAACTGTGCATTTTTACTACACCATGTCGACAAACAACCAGCATACTCAATGCGTGTTGTTATGCTGCCAGTATCAATTCCAATAATACCTATAAAACGCCTCTAGGTGACAGTATTGCTCAGCAATTTAGGTGTCAGCTGCGTTTGGGTGAGTAGTTTTACTTTATTTTAGTTTAGTTTACTAAACTAAACTTAGTACTTGTTCCTCTGCATGAATGCCTTAGTAGAATTTGAGCAGTGTTTAGGATCGATCGACAGTATCGCTCAGCAATTTAGGTGTCGGCAGCGTTTGGGTGAGTAATTTTACTTTATTTTAGTTTAGTTTAGTTTACTAAACTTAGTACTTGTTCGTCTGCATGAATGCCTTAGTAGAATTTGAGCAGTGTTTAGGATCGATCGACAGTATCGCTCAGCAATTTAAGTGTCGGCGGCGTTTGGCTGAGTAATTTTACTTTATTTTAGTTTAGTTAATACTACACTAGCATGAAAATGACCATAGAAGCTTACTCACAAACTGTGCATTTTTACTACACCATGTCGACAAACAACCAGCATACTCAAGGCGTGTTGTTATGCTGCCGGTATCAATTCCAAAAATACCTATAAAATGCCTCTAGGTGAAAGTATCGCTCGGGTGAGTAGTTTTACTTTATTTTAGTTTACTAAACTAAACTTAGTACTTGTTCCTCTGCATGAATGCCTTAGTAGAATTTGAGCAGTGTTTAGGATCGATCGACAGTATCGCTCAGCAATTTAAGTGTCGGCGGAGTTTGGGTGAGTAATTTTACTTTATTTTAGTTCAGTTAATACTACACTAGCATGAAAATGACCGTAGAAGCTTACTCACAAACTGTGCATTTTTACTACACCATGTCGACAAACAACCAGCATACTCAATGCGTGTTGTTATGCTGCCGGTATCAATTCCAAAAATACCTATAAAACGGCTCTAGGTGACAGTATCGCTCAGCAATTTAGGTGTCGGTGGCGTTTGCGTGAGTAGTTTTACTTTATTTTATTTTAGTTTACTAAACTAAACTTAGTACTTGTTCCTCTGCATGAATGCCTTAGTAAAATTTAAGCAGTGTTTAGGATCGATCGACAGTATCAGTCAGCAATTTAAGTGTCGGCGGCGTTTGGCTGAGTAATTTTACTTTATTTTAGTTTAGTTTACTAAACTAAACTTAGTTTACTAAGTAAACTTAGTTTACTAAGTGAGGCCGAGAGGCGTTTTATAGGTATTGTTGGAATGGATACCGGCAGCATAACAACACGTCTTGACTAAACTAAACTAAAGTAAAATAAAGTAAAATTACTCACCCAAACGCCGCCGACACTTCAATTGCTGAGCGATACTGTCGATCGATTCTAAACACTCCTCAAATTCTACTAAGGCATTCATGCAGAGGGAGAAGTACTAAGTTTACTTTAGTAAACTAAACTAAAATAAAGTAAAAGTACTCACTACGCTGGTTGTTTGTCGACATGGTGTAGTAAAAATGCACAGTTTGTGAGTAAGCTTTTATGGTCATTTTCATGCTAGTCATTAATGATTGTGTTTTCGTTCCAAGCCATTCATGCTAGCATCAATAAGATTATATTTTTGTCATCATGTTGTCATCTTATATTTGGGTGTACTGTTTTATATATATACACAAGAGGCAGAGCTTTTCTTCCCGTCACTCACACATTAAAAAAATGCTATAGGTACACAACACTGGTACACTTCTATGGTGGGTGGAATCACAAAAAAGAGGGGTCAGCCACCTTTCACATCTGGAAATTTGGAATTTCTTAAACCGTCTTTGCTGCTTTTGGATCAGCATTGGCAATAAAAAGTGTTGTTAGACATTGATTTGTTCCAGTTAACTAGAATCGATGCTGTGAATACACAGAATAAACCAGCTGGAGCCACAGCAAATAATAAAAGTGCTGCATTGGAGTCTGGAACCGCGTGTTGCAGACCCCTGCTTTGAATGCCGTTTTGTTTGAGTTTTTAACGCTAAATTGTACCACATTAAGGTTCAACTTTCCGCGCTCGTTTACATAAAGCAGTTGGAATAAGGCGTCTGTGTACGTCTATAAGACCTATAAAATGTCATTCTCAACCCCACCTTCAGGATCACACCTTCTTATCTCATCATAGTTGATGCCTTAAAGGGAGCGATCACACCAATCTGAAGTGTTAGCATGGCAGTAGTTAGGAAGCAGGTGCAAAAAAAATCTTTTCGTAATTACGGTTATTTATAGTATTTGTTTTGTTTTGTTGGTCTCGGTTGCTGCAAATAATGAGAAATAAACCCTGGACTAAAAAAAAAAAAAGCAGAAATATATAAATATCACGCCTGCTGATGTTAAATGTGACATGAGTGCAGACTGAAACATCACTGATTTCCAATCCAATTACATTAACCAACCATAGAAAATCCATACTGAAGCTTGATGAACAATCTTTGGTGGGAAATTACCAAGTTGCGTGATTATAATTAAAGTTGGTTGTGGTTGTCACCATGTGTCAAATGAAATAATCTTGTCGGAATAACCTTATGACCGCCATCGTGATGGGTTGATTTTATTTTTCTGAATAGGCTCAGTGTGGAGAGTCCAAGGAAGATCACACAAGTGCTATTTTACTGACTTCAAAAGTACAAAAGACAGTGAAGGTCACACACACGTTGCTTATTGAAAGCAGACTGTCATGACTCAACGCCATTTGTGACTTCACAAGCACCCCCCTCGCTTTCTGTTGCACATTTAATTCACAAGGTCACAGAGGTCAGTGGGAAAAGTGTTGGCTCAGAAAAGACAACAGAGAGCAGAGTGTTGCTGCTCTCTGCTGACGGCCGCACGGCACTTGCCAGATGTTTTGCTATTTTATTTTTTGAGTACGGTGATGCCTTCATGTGTAGCACCCGCACCTCATGTTATGATGGACATTAGAGCCGGTTTAGATTTTGGGTTATGATCACAGGTTGTCTTGGCTTCTGCGCTATCTTTGGAGAAGTAATCCCTCCAGAGATGTAAGTGCAGCCTTCTTATGATAAGATCTTTATCCCCCCCCAGTTAATAGGAGTCTGATTGCTGACCATCGCAGAGACCCGTGGAGGTGTCTGCCCTCCTTATGACTATAATAAATTTAAAGATCTAATTTCACATATTGCATTGTTTTAACAGCAATATGTCAATATGGAAGCATAATGTTTGTTATCTCAGATTATAGACTGATCAGAGGAAAGTGTGTTGTGCTATCGCCATCTAGCGGTAGCCAATGAAACTACAGAGATTTTTTTTTTAGTAGTGGATACATTAATATAATATAACATCTGTATTTCTAAAAACTTTTTTATTTCTATTACACAGTGAAAATGTTTAATATTCCCTGTAATTTTTAAGGCTTATTATATTGGAATTGAAATACATCATGCACAAAGTAAATATTAATTTCCCGCAAATTAATGTAAAAAGATCATAATTTAAAAAAATCAAATTTAGATTATATTTCTATGGGTTCTACGGTACAAAGAGCGTATCAAGTCTTGTCCACCAGAATGAGACTAGATGAGATTTTAACATTAATTTTAAGAAAAATACATTTTTATATGTATTTAAATACATATTTTCTGCTCTATTAATTTGTATTTCTAAAAACTTTTTTTTCTATTACACATAACATTAATTTTAAGAAAAATACAATGAAAAAATAGGATTTTTTTTTTTCAACTGACTTTTTTGAAACACTGCAGGTGTATTTTTGTTTATTTTCCCACAAATTGTTGCTCAAAAATATTATTTTTAACATTTTTGAGACCAAATTAACTACTGTTATGATAATACACTGTATTATAATAATAATCATAAGACAGCTCACTCCTTTTCTCGTATGTATTCATTCTATGTATGAGGTGTGTTATAAAACGGAACTGAAAGTTGGTGCTGCAATGATGGACAATAGTTAAAGCCCTTAATGTGTGCTTCCAATAATGCCTTGCACAATGCCACTTCCTTATTACTGTATTATCACTATGTATGCATTATCATTATTATTGTTATCGTTGGGCTTTAAGATGCATCAGTGATTGGCAGCTACAGTGATTGTCATGCATTATTATTATTATTATTTCACCTCCTGTGCCTAATTTTAAAAAGTCATAAAAAAAACAAAAAAATTGAGCTTCCCAAAAACTGCTGTATTTTTGTAATATTTGTTTTTACACATTAAATGAGTCAATTTGTTGACTGAAAATATATATGAAATATACTTAGGGATGTCTGATATTGGCTTTTTTTTGCTGAAAACTGATACGCTGATATTGTCCAACTCTCAATTTCCGATACCGGTATCGATATATCTCCTGTGATGGAATGAACATGTATATATATATATATATGTTGTACATATGACTATGTACAACATGACTACAATATATATTGTATATGTTGTATACAGAATTCTTTAAATTGTGGTATTCATGATTGGGAAAAAAATCCTATACCTGCCCTTTAAATTATTGTTATTTATTCTAAATTATTTAAATTATTTGTACAAATTACCGTTTACGCTTTACATTGTTGTTCATATTTGATGTAATCTATTTATTCTCCACATTATTATTTATTATTATTATTATTATTATTTATTTATTATTTATTATTTATTATTTATTATTTATTATTTATTATTTATTATTTATTATTTATTATTTATTATTTATTATTTATTATTTATTATTTATTATTTATTATTTATTATTTATTATTTATTATTTATTTATTATTACACGGGGACCAGGCAACGACATTTCGTTGGTGATTTCACTGCTGTGTTATTGTGCAATGACAATAAAGAAAGTCTATGTCTATTCCTATACTGATAATTATCGGAACCGATAATTACCGGACATCTCTAATCATCCATAATCATTGTATTTCTGTGCATTGCAGAAAAAATAGCAAATAGCAAAAATAATGACATAATGTTGCTGAAATAAAAGCTGAAAATTGTACAACAACACAAAACTTTGTGTATATACAGTATTGTATACAGTATATGTATACAGTACTGTATACATATACAGTAAAGTCTCGTTATATCGATATCGGTTATAATGAATTACTACTTATTACGATACTATTTTCATTTCCCGGCAAATTTCTAGTCTTTTATGATATAATTAGTTCCGTTAGTACGATACCCGGTTATTATGATAATCCGGTTACTACGATGCCCTTTTCATCTCCCGCCAGCCAATTTGGTCTGCTTATATCGATACAAAAGCAGCTTAAATCAATCTTTGCTTAAGGATTTCAATACCAAAAAAGAACACGGCGAACGGCTGCTTCCAGTCAACTTTATTTTTCACACTTCCACCACCAGAGCGCAGCACACACACCGATTCCCGCACTTCCTGGTTCACAGGTCATGCTCAACCCGCCCCATATAGCTGGCCAAACACATGCCTGTATAGAATCTATACACATGAGAGAAACCATGAACGCAGTTGGTTCTTCTGTTGCAGGCATGTGTTTGGCATTGTTCTATACTATAGAACAATGTCGACTGCATTATTGCCCACTTTTAATGCAGTTCGGCGCAGGATCGGATATATGGATAGTCCGGTTATATCGATATTTTTTCCAACTCCCGAGAATATTGATATAACGAGACTTTACTGTATATAAAAACATTCCTTTTGGTACATAATATAAAATATCAGAGTACCCTCACCAATTAGCTTTCACTACCAAACAAAACTTATATAAGATATGTTTTTGTTGTGTGTTAATGCATGCTACTACCCTTATAGCAAAAGATGTAATATGGATATATTTAGTTTCCACTTAAGAGCGTCACAAATGTACACATGTTGTTGCAAACAAAGGCCTAAGCATCCATTACACATTGTCAAGCAGTAATCCACCAGTGACAGCTCTCTCAGCGTCCCTGCATGGTGCTGAAGTATCTGAGAGCCTTTCTTCTCTCTTTTGATGGACTGCGTCCTTACAGCCATATCTGCCATATGGCGTTGCTTGCCGCCACGAGAAAGAAGCTCAGTGTGACATGAAGGACAACTCACACATACAACACGGCTCATCTATGTAAACCTTCCATTGTCTTGACATTAATTAGGAATTTTGAAAGATGGAGCCGCTAATGAGCGAGGAATATTGCAAAATGGAGTACATAAAGAAGGATTTCTCATTTGCAGAGGGAATCAGGTGTTATTTGATAGATATTTGACTTATTTTGAACATGAGATCCAATACAGGAGCTGAAGCAAAACATACCCGTACAAAATATAATAATACCCAGCAGCACACTGATTATTTCCTCCGCTTGGATTTACATAAAGTATATAGATAATGATGCACCAATGTAAGGTATAATCACAATAACATAGCTTTTCAATGGGATTAGTGTTGATAGATTAGAAGAATTTATAGCAAATATTACTTATTATGATAGAAATTTGTTTTTATGGCAGATTTTGTGAGAAATAAATAATTTGTCTCTTTTACCTGCCTCATATACACCCAGAAGTGATTATTTCACACTATAATCAGCTAAACATACATGATATGGTGTGTCTCTATACTTTTGTCCATATAGTTCAATAATTGAATCAATAATTGAATCAAACTTCTTCCAAGAAAGCAATATTGTTTTATGCCACTTACATAAACTGCCATTATTCTCAGTGTATTTCCATTTCAAAAGGAAATGGGGGTCAAACGTATAGACAGGTAAAATGTATATGAGCCACGTGTCACTGAGGTGACACCTGTGATCAGTGGTGCAGGTCAAGGGTTCGAACAACGGCTTTGTTTTTTTCCACGTCACCCAAATGGAACCACTAACTACCGTCAACCGCCCCGAGGGCCCCGACTACTTCCTGCATTACAAGCACCGTCCTCCAAGTAAACACTGCTACTTCCTAAACCGCCTAAACGTTACTTACATTATACTGTCCCACTGTATAAGCGCTGTTCCTTTAATTAGCCGGCACCCGGATAACAGGGTCTTAATGAAGCGTTACTGCGACTAAAATATGAGTTCGCTTGGAGCAAATTAATGAGGCCGCTAATTGTGCTAATTTGCGTGTGAAACCCCGGCATTTAAGATGTGTCTGTGGCCACCAAAAAGGCACCTCCGTAGCTTGGGGTACGAGTGTGTGTGTGTGTGTGTGTGTGTGTGTGTGTGAGGCTAATTACAGCCCACACAGATGCCCACTCTGTTCTTTTTCCTTTGTCTGCTTAACACTTTGCCTTTGTCAAGAAGCAATACATTTTATTCATTTAAATGTTTTACTTGGGCGGCACGGTGGATGAGTGGTTAGCGCGCAGACCTCACAGCTAGGAGACCAGGGTTCAATTCCACCCTCGGCCATCTCTGTGTGGAGTTTGCATGTTCTCCGCGTGCATGCGTGGGTTTTCCTCCCACATTCCAAAAACATGCTAGGTTAATTGGCGACTCACGTATGAATGTGAGTGTGAATGGTTGTTTGTCTGTATGTGCCCTGTGATTGGCTGGCCACCAGTCCAGGGTGTACCCCGCCTCTCGCCTGAAGACAGCTGGTATAGGCTCCAGCACCCCTGCGACCCTCGTGAGGATAAGCGGTAGAAAATGAATGAATAAATGTTGGGGTTTTTTAAACTTGTATTGGTATGCTGTGTGATGAATTTAGTGTTGTTCTCGGTAAGATGACACCATGAGTCAGACGATTATGTTGTTATAAATAATGACCGCCTGCGAGGTTAATTGACGACTCCAAATTGTCCATAGGTATGAATGTGAGTGTGAATGGTTGTTTGTCTATATGTGCCCTGTGATTGGCTGGCCACCAGTCCAGGGTGTACCCCGCCTCTCGCTTGAAGACAGCTGGGATAGGCTCCAGCACCCCCCGCAACCCTTGTGAGGAAAAAGCAGTAGAAAATGAATGAATGAATGAACTCCCAAGAAGGGCGGCACGGCGGTAGAACAATAGAGCTGCAACAATTAATCGAATTGATGATTAACTGCTTGTACAATTAATTTACAACTTTTTTTAGTACCGGATTAATCATTTTTTTATTTAAAAATGCTTTGACTTCTGAAAACACTGATGGTGCTTCATATTGATTACGTCCTTCTTGGGCCTACCCGATTAATCAAAACTACAAGCTTTAGATTAATCGACTAAGAAAGCTGTAGCAGTAGTGAGAAGGTGTATTATTACTTTTTGTATGTTTTGGCACAGTTATATAGTATTATATAATATATAGTATTGGCACAGCGGAGAAGCGGTTAGCGCGCGGACCTCACAGCTAGGAGACCAGGGTTCAATTCCATCCTCGGCTATCTCTGTATGGAGTTTGCATGTTCTCCCCGTGTATGCGTGGGTTTTCTCCGGGTACTCCGGTTTCCTCCCACATTCCAAAAACATGCTAGGTTAATTGGCGAAAATTGTCCATAGGTATGAATGTGAGTGTGAATGGTTGTTTGTCTATATGTGCCCTGTGATTGGCTGGTGACCAGTCTAGGGTGGACCCCGCCTCTCGCCTAAAGACAGCTGGGATAGACTCCAGCACACCTGCGACCCTCATGAGGATAAGCAGTGTAGAAAATGGATGAATGGATGGATGAAATCTAAAGTCTATATTCTTCACAATTATGAGTTTGAAATTTGTGTGGGGGGGTGGCGCTAATGGCTGTCACTCCCTCTTATTATCTAATATAGTAGACATGATAAGGAAAATGACAAGGTTTGAAACTGAGTGGGGAAGAAGGACAAAGTAAGAATAAAAAATATACCACTTCCACATGGAATGGGAGGATAGCCATGTTTCACTCTGCATTTATTGCTGACTCCATGCAGTCTAAGTTAAGTAAGTAATGTCTCATCAATGCATCATTACCGGAACATTACATATAACTTGTATTTCAATACTTTTAGATTACACCACAATCTACCAGGATTCCGTAACAGTTTCTCTCCCCAAGCACATGTTTCTGGAAAGCCCAATATTAGCACCACTTAATTAATGCCTCAATGCATAACTATGTGATATCTCGTCTCTCTTCAGAGCTGCCAAACCAACCTCACAGTTGTTGCTCATCTTGCTGTTATCAGTTCATTTGCAATCACGCAGCAAAGAACATGTTTTGTTGGAACACATGAAGGTGTATGATGTGTAGAAAACGGTCGGGACAGTTGCCAAATTAGAGCTGAAATTGTCCGGTGTATCGTTCTGACAAACATTTTTTCCCTATTCCTTCATTTTAAATTCACATATGCACAAATGACATATGGATACTTAATACTATGGAAACAAAAATCCGTTGATTGTTAATATCACTGGTATGGATTGCAGAAAGCCTTCGCTCTCTTTTTGGCACAAGCAAAAGCTGTGTCGGTGTCAGCAACATCTAAAGAACACAAGTCGCTCTCCTCCTGTGCAATAACAAAGAGGCTTTGCTCACTGAAAGGGAGCATTGCCCTGATGTTGCACTACTACTGTAGGTCTCCATAGCTCCTGACTACCGTTGGAAAAGAATCTTTAATAATTAGCACTGTATATTATAATACCTAAATCCCTAAATTAACACTTGAGCCACACAAAATGGATACAGAACATATGAAAATATAATCATCAAAACACTAAATACAATAATTAAACAATACTGAAGAAAAAGCGGGATCAAAAAAAGCTCTACGCTGCTTAGTTGTCACTGTTACTTTCATAGGAGATCCTTTAGCATGCTCAAGGATACCGTAGCGCAGGGGTCTCAAACATTTGACGCCCCCGCCTTGATATGAAAGTTTAATGTTAGTGCGGCCCGCGCAAGTTTGATATGGATGCTGTATGGTATCATGTACCCAGAAAAAATTATTATGTTTGATTAATGTTCATGTTAAAGGTTAAATAACTGTTAATAGTTATCCTCCCTATCCATGTGGAAGTGGTAAGTTTTTGATATGGATGCTGTATGGTATCATGTACCCAGAAAAAATTATTACGTTTGATTAATGTTCATGTTAAAGGTTAAATAACTGTTATTAGTTATCCTCCCTATCCGTGTGGAAGTGGTAAGTTTTTGATATGGATGCTGTATGGTATCATGTACCCAGAAAAAATTATTACGTTTGATTAATGTTAATGTTAAAGGTTAAATAACTGTTAATAGTTATCCTACCTATCCGTGTGGAAGTGGTAAGTTTTTGATATGGATGCTGTATGGTATCATGTACCCAGAAAAAATTATTATGTTTGATTAATGTTCATGTTAAAGGTTAAATAACTGTTAATAGTTATCCTCCCTATCCGTGTGGAAGTGGTAAGTTTTTGATATGGATGCTGTATGGTATCATGTACCCAGAAAAAATTATTACGTTTGATTAATGTTCATGTTAAAGGTTAAATAACTGTTATTAGTTATCCTCCCTATCCGTGTGGAAGTGGTAAGTTTTTGATATGGATGCTGTATGGTATCATGTACCCAGAAAAAATTATTACGTTTGATTAATGTTCATGTTAAAGGTTAAATAACTGTTAATAGTTATCCTCCCTATCCGTGTGGAAGTGGTAAGTTTTTTATATGGATGCTGTATGGTATCATGTACCCAGAAAAAATTATTACGTTTGATTAATGTTCATGTTAAAGGTTAAATAACTGTTATTAGTTATCCTCCCTATCCGTGTGGAAGTGGTAAGTTTTTGATATGGATGCTGTATGGTATCATGTACCCAGAAAAAATTATTACGTTTGATTAATGTTCATGTTAAAGGTTAAATAACTGTTAATAGTTATCCTCCCTATCCGTGTGGAAGTGGTAAGTTTTTGATATGGATGCTGTATGGTATCATGTACCCAGAAAAAATTATTACGTTTGATTAATGTTCATGTTAAAGGTTAAATAACTGTTAATAGTTATCCTCCCTATCCGTGTGGAAGTGGTAAGTTTTTGATATGGATGCTGTATGGTATCATGTACTCGGAAAAAATTATTACATTTGATTAATGTTCATGTTAAATGTTAAATAACTTAATAGTTATCCTCCCTATCCGTGTGGAAGTGGTAAGTTTTTGATATGGATGCTGTATGGTATCATGTACTCGGAAAAAATTATTACATTTGATTAATGTTCATGTTAAATGTTAAATAACTTAATAGTTATCCTCCCTATCCGTGTGGAAGTGGTAAGTTTTTGATATGGATGCTGTATGGTATCATGTACCCAGAAAAAATTATTATGTTTGATTAATGTTCATGTTAAAGGTTAAATAACTGTTAATAGTTATCCTCCCTATCTGTGTGGAAGTGGTAAGTTTTTGGCTATTTAAGTTTAAAGGAAATAACTTGAAGGCTACCGTTTAGGTCGCTAGCTCTCTAGTTTGCGAGTTAGCATGTGTCTCAAGACCGTGCAGTTGCGCAATATGTTGTAAATAAAAAGAGTATAAATGCGACTATAGTCGTGTTTTGTCATGTCTACAGGGCTCTAATAATGCTTTGTTCATTTTAATCTGAAAAAAATAATTTGTCCACCAACTATATGTGGTTTCTTAAGTTTTTATTATTTGCCGTTTTATTATTATTATTATTACATGTATTTATTTATTACTGATTGATTGATTTTCTGTATGGAGATAGTCCTTGTTAGCTGTTAAAAACTTCCTGTCTTCGGTCTACAAATTTGGAGTGTGTCCGTGTCAAAGGTCATTGGTGTCGGACCTGGTTCACAATCTGATTAATAAGTAGGTAAGTAATGTATGAATATAGAGTTGTGTAACAATACGTGTTGGACAAACATGCCTCACTTGTTAATAAAACATTTATTCAAATCTTGCAACAAGTTGAGGTAGACTCCTCCATTGAGGAAGCTTTACTGCATGTCCCGCCCCTCCTTGTCTCATTATACACGGTGCAGGTCCACTGAGAGATGCCAGCAACAGTCTCAATGACTGTCCCCTCCCTGCCTGGTGCCTGCTGGGAGGCATCAGTGTCTCTCCTGCAGGGGGTCACAAGGCGTTGACCTTCGAAATGTTCCTTACACCTCCCCTGCTCAGCCCCGCACCAGATGGGAAGTGAGGCTGCATTTTTTTCAAAAGGCAGTGCGCAGGGTTGCAGGCTGTTGCTCTGCCAGTGGGGCTGAAGGAATGAAATATTCATGCAGCCCAAAAACTGAATGGACACCCCAGGATGGAGCGTGCCGATTTATTCAACTAAGACCAGGCCTCATTAAACTGCTGGCGGCGAGGCAGGTCACAGTGATTTTCTTTGCTTGTGCTCGGTCATGCTTGCCACGCAAACAGCAAAAAAAGAAAAGAGAGATGCTTAATTTGTTAAAGTCTGCATCGTTGATTCGTTTCTAAATGTGTGTGCCGGTGCTGAGGAGGTTGCTCTCCTCTAATTGATGACCTAATGAGGCATTAGCTGTTGTGTCACAGCGCAAGGCATCGGCGTGGAAGCGGAGTAGTCGCTGCGAGTGGCATATGGGAGATGTGGACGATTCGGCTTCTGACCGAGGTGTGAGTCCTGTGTGAGGTGCCAGGGGACAGCAGATGATAGGCACACGAGCCTCGGCATTGAATATGTTGCCTCAATTATCTGGGCTTTGTTTATTTATCAGAAGCTGAAAGGCACTCAGTGGAGCAAAGACTTCCATTGTGGCTCATCTGATTTGTTGTTGGATGTAAGATGTTGAGACAGTAACATTTGTGATTGTGTAGTGGGGGCGGGGGGGGGAAGTCCATTCTGACTCCAAGAACAAAAATATTGGAAAAAAATAACTTCCGCGTGGGTTTTCTCCGGGTACTCCGGTTTCCTCCCACATTCCAAAAACATGCTAGGTTAATTGGTGACTCCAAATTGTCCATAGGTTTAGGTTTTTATTCTTATCATTACACATGTTGTAATTCCAAAAAGGCTTTGTGCATTATTATTGTTATTATTTTTTTAACCAGAAAATCTGCAATATTTCCATAATGTTCAAAAGCAGATATTCTCAGAATTTGAAACACTGATGGCACCCAGCCGCAGACACCCTATTTACGGTAGAAAATGCACAGATCCAAAGAAGCTTTAAGAAGGATGAAACAGGTGGTAAAAAAATATAGTTGTTGTTTTTACACTGATTATTCATTCATTTCTGGGTGGGTGCTGGAGCCTATCCCAGCTGTCTTCAGGCGTGAGGCGGGGTACACCCTGTACATGTAACAACATAATCGTCTGACTCATGACTCACTAAATTCATCACACAGCAACTCAACATTATGTAGGGCACATATACACAAACAACCATTCACACTCACATTCATACCTATGGACAATTTGGAGTCGCTAATTAACCTAGCATGTTTTTGGAATGTGGGAGGAAACCGGAGTACCTGGAGAAAACCCACGCATGCACGGGGAGAACATGCAAACTCCACACAGAGACGGCCGAGAGTGGAATTGAACCCTGGTCTCCTAGCTGTGAAGTCTGCGCGCTAACCACCAGACTAGCGCAAAAATAATTTAGCTCACTTAAATTCAGTAGACTCCGGTTTCCTCCCATATTCCAAAAACATGCTAGGTTAATTAGCGACTCCAAATTGTCCATAAGTATGAATGTGAGTGTGAATGGTTGTTTGTCTATATGTGCCCTGTGATTGGCTGGCGACCAGTCCAGGGTGTACCCCGCCTCTCGCCCAAAGACAGCTGGGATAGGCTCCAGCACCCCCCGGAAAAGCGGTAGAAAATTAATGAATGAAAAATAACATCCTACCGCTAGCTTGAAGTCAGAATTCTCACCCGTTTTTGGATCAACATTTGCAATAAAAGTAACTTGTAATTATTAGATCCAGCTCCAGAACACTGCCTTCAATATGCCTCATACACTTATTAAACACATTTAAAGTATAAAATGTATAAGTACTCACCACTAGTGAATGATAATATAAGATGCTCGTCAAAATGTTCATATGATTTTTGTTTGTTTATCAATATTTGAGATACTCGCTGGTTGATGGATCATGACGGGACCAAACCATTTTTGATTCATTGAGGACAACGGAAAAGTAGATTAACTTCCTTTGCATTCTGGGGTAGGGGTTAGCACAGTTTCCACTGGACATATATCCAGATTTGCACCAAAATATAATGAGTTCTTGCTTGGTACAAAAGGTGGATGAAAATAATTGTTTATTCTTTGCATAATTCTGCTACATAAACATCAACAACTACTACACTGCATCTCAACGTTGCGCATTTTAAGTAGAAAAATCATAGATACAAATATGATGCTATGGCTTTTTAAACGATTCATAAATGGCTTTGAGAAGACAACTTATCAGTTACCTTGGCTCTGCCATAGACAGGTGTGTCTCTCGGCCCTTGCCTTCCACCTGGTCCTTTTATTATTCTTCTGCAAATAGTGTTTACAATTTGTTTGAGAACAAACTCACCTTAGCCCACTAAGGTCAATTAACAAGTCCATGAGAAATGAATCCGAATCCGCTTTCCACGAACTACCATAACATACGTATGCAAAAAAATATATATTGCGAAATGTTGCAGTATATACTATGTGTAGTTGTTTAAAGGGAGTGATCAGTCATCTTCTGTCTAAGCTCTTAAATGATTAATACCCATGCCAAGCTTCTGTGAAGTTAATAATAAGGTCATGATTGAGTTACAATGCACAATAGGTGTAAGAAAAGGATGAGCTTTGTCTCGTTTCAGAGAGGGGGGGGTGTTTGGCTGCAGCAGACCTGTCAAAGAGTCAGGGCAGTGACAGGGGTGTTAAAAGAGGGAGGAGGGGGGAACTTATATAAAATGTTGCATGGCTCTTTCAGTGCAAACTACTTGTGAGCCAAGCGGGCAAGATGAGCACCAAAACAGAGCTTCCAAACTGGCCACAGTATGTTGAGGACTTCACGCAAAATAATAACGTGGCTCCAAAAAGTTGGATCTGTCCCAATTCCCTGCGCGTTTTTGCGATGCGGAGCGGCTCCGCAGACTCGAACCCCCCGCTGGTGGAGCACCTTGTGCCAGAGATGCCAGACGGTGCATCCGCCACAGGGATCCCCGAGGCCGGTCGAGAGGAAGCGAGCGAGACGACGGCGCACTGCGGCCCCCAGAGACACCGACGGGTGGCA
This sequence comes from Doryrhamphus excisus, assembly GCF_037039965.1. Taxonomy (NCBI): domain Eukaryota; kingdom Metazoa; phylum Chordata; class Actinopteri; order Syngnathiformes; family Syngnathidae; genus Doryrhamphus; species Doryrhamphus excisus. Next base: position 8,909,984 of record NC_136378.1, on the reverse strand, counting down.
GCTAACGCACGGGAGAGAAGAAGGATGCACGGCCTCAACAAAGCCTTCGACGAGCTTAGGAGTGTCATCCCTTCTTTGGAGAACGAGAAGAAGCTCTCCAAGTATGACACACTCCAAATGGCGCAGATTTACATCACGGAGCTGTCGGAGCTTCTGGCTGGAGTGGTGCACCAGGAACACAGAAACTCTCATGCAGCTTCCACGGACAAAACCACCAGGAGGAACCTCATTCACACTCTCATCCCGGACCAGAACCCACGACGGGACCCTCCCTCCTCCCACCTCATCATACTGGGGCCTAAATCTGATCTGAATAAAAGCACTTCTTGCCACAGCAGTGATGGAGAATCTTCTCCTCTCAGTGACGTGGAGGAAAGTCACAGTGGGAAACGTTAAAATTAATTTAATCACACCGGAAGTACAGTAGGAGCCAACTATTACAGCTTTAGCTTAAGTATGATATATATATATATTTCATACTTTAGATTAGATGTGGTTCTAGAATATATAAAAGAGACCCTTTTTGCACTTTACATGAGCTGAACCGTCAATAATGTCAATAGTGAACTTTTTTTATACATCTTGGGGAAACCTTATTTTGGTATATTTATGTATATATACGGAATTTATTAAGGTTTTTACAGCAATAAAGAGACTACTAAGATATTTTGTGTATCTGCACTTTGCATGCTTTATATGGTGTCCACATATTTTTGATTTATGGTGGTTATGTTGCACATTCTAAAAAGTAATTCACAGTATCTGTTGACACCACTTGATTTAATACATAAATGCAATGTAAAAAAAAATGTAATTGATTTAGATAAACTTTCTAAGTTGCTAACTTTATTTTTTATGTTGAAATAATAATGTTGGCTATTACATGAATTTAATTTAGCATGTCATATACACTCAAATTTTATTGTTGGTAAACTTAAAACAAAATTCAAGTTGCCATGACTTATATATATATATATATAGTTACTGCTACTTAAAAAGCTGTGTGCATTGTTATTATAATTAAGTAGACAACAAATTAAACTACTTTGAATAAAACATATTTTTTTTAAGTTACAAACTTAAAAGCTTGTCCCTATGACAACAATTATTCAGCAAGCATTACTTAAAATAAGCTTTGAGTGAAGAGGAAAAGCTAATTCGTGCAATGCAATATTGTTTGTTGGTTCAAAGCAATTTCAAATTAAGTTGTCATAACTAAGAAAGACAAATGGAAACTGTTGCGTTGATTTTTTTGTTGAGGCTAAACATTTATTTTTTGAGTGCAATAAAAGCAAAATAATAGTTGGTGTATTGAGGGGAAATGTACTATAGTTTAAGTCACCACAACAGGGAACTACAATATATTATGAAAGCAAATAGTGTATATATTTGACTGTATTTTGTTACATAATCATTGTCTGGTACAAAACTGTGTTTTGTATAGACAATAATAAGAGTGAAAAAATAAGTCATGCAGCAAGTTACCTGGCAACATGTTTGTAGTAGCGTAGATATAGTGCATTATAGTGAGAGATAATGTAGCTAAATAAGGTCAAATAACACCTACTCAAGCCAAGCATGCATGCATGCATCCTATAAGAAGTAAAGCTTTAACAGCCAGTTAATAAAGCGACAGACTCTACTAAAGCTAATGATGCTGCATGGTATCTATCACACTTAAAGCTGCTCTTTAATGAGAACAATTGGCAATGTCCTCTCTGAAGGAGAGGGGTACTTGGAACTTTTCCAGGTCCTTGGAAGTGTTTTCTGCCAGCGTGTCAAATTGGCAGCAGTCTCTGAGGAGCTGCCTCCTCCTCCTTTATGTCATTCCCTGAGTAAGATGCGGTTACATACAGGGGCCTGCTACTATAGTAGAGGCTTGGATCAGGGGTTCAAATTGGAACTCAAACACACTGAATCCTCCATCTGAGGTGTAGGCTGCTGACCGTTTAATTACAGGCAGCGTGGCTTCAGAGTCATTACAAAGGATGTCATCTGTGACATGATCCAGACTCTGGGGAAAGCCTGGCTTGTCCTCACCTCCACAGCCGTTTTTCAGTTTGCCTTAACAAGAAGAATCTGAGAATCTGCAGATACTACAGAGACATTGTTAAAGCAGTGGACATGCACGCTCAATGATGGTATCACAGCATCAACAGGTGGGATGTGTGTGATTGGTAGGAGAGGAATATGGTGAATTGGTGAATATAATGACCTTCTGGGAGTTGTAGAAGCTGGCTGGACATAGGAACTATTTTACTAGATGTATAGCCTGAGAAGATTTACAGGGACCACCGTACAGGAAGATGAACATTTCCTTGTCACACTTCCCCTTTGCATTAATACACATCCTTTTAAAGGTGTAGTTCAATGTCACAATGTGTCTATTTTCTTTCAGAGACAAAAGTCACAGTCATGCATACTGAGTTTCCTTTTAGCCTTCAGTGTACATAAATGTAACACATAGGGCTACAATTGGTCACCATGGAGACTGTGCAAAAAGATACAATCCTGTTCCCAAACTGTAAAAAGGAAAATATTACTGGTGAATACAGGAATTTATTATTAGAGTTTGAGTTAATATTGCATCAAAAGGAAACCTTCACTTCCCAGAATCACAATGACACCCCCGATTATCATACCCAATCACCCTAAGTCAGGGGTCGGGAACCTTTTTGGCGAAGAGAGCCATGAAGGCCAGATATTTTAAAATGTGTATCTGTGAGAGCCATATACATTTTTTTTAAACATTGAATGCAATAAAATGTGTGCATTTTTATGTAAGACCAACAGTTTTAGATATAATGGGCTCTAATTACGTAGACCAGGCACACTACCCCACGCCAATGGGGTGTGGCCAGCACACTTTTGTGAGCAGCGCAGTGTCTAATAATAAATCAAATACAACTTCTGCTGCTGCATAGTTTTGCACCGTACTCCGTAGACGTATTTCATTCTTTAGGCCATCTTCGTCAGAAGGCTTGGTTCTGCAGCTTTAGCTATTTGACTAAAGGAGGAAAGTTTACATTTACATGTTTTTTTGACATCTCAATGACCGAGGTAGACTACAGCATTACCCAGTAATAATCAAGTTTTGGTGTTTGACCTGGAAAATATCATCAGGAAAGATAGATATGGTTGGCCGTATTGCAGCAGAATATAGATGGACGAATTAAAATGCATAAGAAAGTTGTTGATTTTGAATATTATTTTTAACAGTCATTTCTGTGATGGTTTACATTAAAATGTTAGCAAAAATAAATTTTTATTGTGGTAAGAAATGCTCGAGAGCCAGATACAGTCATCAAAAGAGCCCTACCTGGCTCCCGAGCCATAGGTTCCCTACCTCTGCCCTAAGTAAAAGATGGACAAAACACTATGTATTTAAAAATGTTAAAATGTTAACAGTCATGACAGCATTCATATTCCGAAATAAAAAAAGACATGCCTCACTCAAATCAGCATTGTTGTACATTGTACTATACTAGACAACGCACCCAATCTGTAAATATGTATATACTTAAGTAATAACTGGCGCAGTAAATGTTTTAGTAGCAGCATTAATCCGCATTGAAACTATTAAATTCTTTATCATTGTGGACATATCCTGTAGGTGTGACATGTCTTCTTCTCAATGGGCTTGCAGGCGTTGTTACAATTGACTGTTTGATATTATATGGGGATGGTTTTATTTCATTTGAACATGTATCAGATTACAATTGAATGCATCGCATAATCAGTTCACAGTTCCACATGTCCAAAAGGAGTAGGAAGAAGCAAAGCTTATTAAATCCTACCCCTCCATCTTGTACTTTTACATTTGTTCACTTCCTGCTTTCCTAATATAATTTTTTGTGTTTATTTATTTTTTAAACTTTATTTTAATTTTTATTATTATTTATTTATTTATTGTACAAACATATATATATTAGCTTTATTTTTTGCAAAAAAGGAAAGGATGCTACAGAGTACAAATCCAATAGTCAGATATTTCCCATCATATTATGACTGTAATATTGTTAAACAAAAAAAAAAAATACCACTCCTCCCTGTCCTTAACACAAAGTTTTGTGGGTAACATTGTGGTTTGTGAAGTGTGCTTAACTTGTAATCTCGTTTTATATTAATTTCTCATGAGTGGTATGCCCTCTGAGGTCAAAACACAAATGCGTCAGCAAAAACAGTATAAATGCACTCTCTCATTTTGAGGCAAGGCTCATTTAAAATTGCTTGCATTCAACAAATTACCTCATGTGTCTGTATTTTCTCGCTGACATGTAATCCATTAGGAAAGAAAATAAATAGATGTGTAGAAACCTGCTCTGAATAAATTAGTGGCTCTAGCCGCTGCTCAAATATTTCTGCTGATTTCTGCTGAATTTATAATGCAGTTTTTTTTGTTGTTGTTGTTTTTAGACCAAGCTGCCAGTTTTGCTTCTGGTTGTTTCCTCCAAAAAAAATACAGCATACACTCTCCTATAATTAGATACACCTACAGAATCTAATGATAAGACAACAAAAATAATGAGCACTTTTGATTGACACCGACAATGTAGCAGCATGTTTATTATTGAATTATCCGTGGTGTAAAACTGCATACATACCCACCTGTGTGCGCTCCTATGACTTTATATTGATATTTTGTGAACTGTTAGCAAAATAAGTAATGGAGAAAACCCTGTCCAATCACAATATTTCATAACCATAAAATCAGTGATGATTTTGTAACCACTCAGTGATTAATCTGCTCTAATTAAAGCTCTTACCAGTTGGCCACGTCAAAAAAGGTCATTGTCTTTCACAGCTCAAGCCATGTCCTCTGACGAAACCCCCTCTGTGTGATTCACCAGGATCCTTCTGTAAACACAGTGGCATGGTAAACATCACTTAGAGTACACCGCCGTCTTATCACAATTTTATGGCTTTAAAGAGGCAAGATGTAAGAAAGTGCAGAGCTTGTGCAAGCAAAAGAATTGGAGAAGTGACATGTCAGGAGTTGGAGCTTCCTCAATGTGCTATCTACTGTATCATTGATTGTGGGTGCAGTACTGGCAACATACAGTACTGGCAACATACTGGTACTGGTGTAGCTTGCAGCATGTTTCTATGCATGTGTGAAATGGGAATATAATGTATTCAGAACAAGCCAATTACACAAGACACTTTTCAGATATTATATAGTGAATTTGGGCATATTTGTGTTTCAGCATCATTTTTTTTCCAAAATTTTAAAATGTCACAATACAGGTAATACGTACTAGTGGTTTGTCATACAGTGTTGCAATTTTGCACTATGCTTGGTAGTTTATTAGTGATCTAATAATTACCAATAAAACACTTATTGCAAATGTTGATCTGAAATCCCCAGCGAACATCAACATCAAGCTAGCAAGAGGTTTTTAGATATGGAGGGGAACACTTTGATTGCAAATGTTGATCTGAAATCCCCAGCGAACATCAACATCAAGCTCGCAAGAGGTTTTTAGACATGGAGGGGCAGCAATCCATGTGTCAAAGATAAACACTTTTATGGGAGTCTCGTTATTTTTGGCATTCACTGGTGGTCCCGGAAGTTAACCCCCACAAAAACCGGCATCTACTGACACTAAAATACTGTACAAATTATATTTAATTACCTTTAGTGACAAGAGTCCATGTACTAGGACCAGCCCTTCAGCTTGAGGCACCCCTGCAAATGATAACCACAATAATGGACATAATGGACTCTAATTTCGTGGCGCAGAGCCCACGGAGCGGTAATTTGGTCCACTGCAACACTGTGCAAATAAAGGGCAGGTGCGTCACGCCTTCACCTGGTCTACGAAATTAGAGTCCAATATCTCGCTGACAGAATCAATCAAATCAAAGCAATGTCGGTTATATAGATTTGTCAAGATATGTCAATATATACAACTTATGATAAAAAATTGTAGAATGCCGGTGGAGTAAATATACAAGCAATTAATACTTCACGTAATGTATCAATAAAAAAGGCAAGTAAAATTTAAGAACTTTTAAAGAGCAAAGTTTATAAAACAAAAACAATTTTCTACCAGTGTCTACCTAGTAGTCAAAAAAAAAAAATCATAAATGACTTAATTTATTATACATTTGTATGTTAGAAAGCATTGGTGCTTTCTGAAGGTATTTAGTATTGTAGTACACAACAGCTCATCTTAAAATAAAACTTTAGACAGCTCTAGCTAGATTAATAGATTATTCTAGAGATTTTCAAAATAACATACTTATTCCAAAGTTGACCTTCCAAAGTGTACGCCACTCCTTTGTTGCAGATGACATCTGTACTTGTCTGCTTTAACTCTGGTTTGCTGCTCGATGCCCTAAAGCGATATTTAAATGACGTGTATTGACTTGATGATGTGAAGACATCTTGGTTGATCAGCAAATACTGCAGGAGAGAAGATGACATATGGTTTTCCAGAAAATATACAGTACATTTATTTACAATCAGTAGAAAAAAAATGTTACAAATGTTTGCAGTTGTACAATGATGACATTAGAATGGGAGTATCTACTTCCTGGTTTGACTGATACAGGTATACACACAAAGAAGTAAAAAGCAAGTAACTGGTGGATAATCTTTCCTTTCAAAAAGACACTTAGAAATCCATGGAGCTATGAGCCAGGTAGTCTTTCCTCCCGATGTTGGTGACCTGCTTGGTCTGCATGGCCTCCAACTTGGGGCAATCAGTAATACGATGACCGAGACCACCACAAAACGTGCAGCCCCTCTCCCCTGGAAAGACACATGAGTTATTATATGTTGAGACAAGCAAGGGCAAACAGTCCAAAATGGCTATGAATGCCTCACCTCCAATATCCAGCATGGTTTCGTCTCCTGACTGGAGCACTTGGAGAACTGGAGGGACTTTTTGCTTGGCTTCAATGAGGAGGGCCTTCAGATCCATCAACACAGACTCATCTGTGAGAAAAAAACACATATCATTATACATTAATTATATATATATGATACGCTCAAAATTATTACTTTTTATTTGTTGATTGGGTGAAGTTATATTACTGACAATAAGACATTCTTATATGTGCTAAAATTTTGCTATTTCAAGAAACACAGGCGCATGAGTCCAGTCAACACACGTCAAACAACTAAAAATGTAGACCAGACAAACCATAAGACAGAAAATTATAATAGTCAACATCAATCAATTTTGAATGATGACCTTAAGGCAAAAATATCACGGTTTTTACAGGACAAAAAACGTCAAGTCAAAATATTCAATTTCAATTTAAACAGATCAATTAAATAGATTTAATGGAACGATCAAAGTGGAATATATGTATTTAAAACATATAGCAAAAAATGAATGAATTCTGTCTGAATAATTAATAAAATGCAGTTCTCAATGCAGTCTAATGTGGCTATTCCGCAACTCAAATCACTCTGTAAATGCCATCAAGTCGTCACCAAATCGATAATTCTTAAAAACTTGTAATGTTACCTTAGTGGTGAATGTGTAGATGATATTTTTCCCTGAAATTCCGCTTCCGGGTCATGCGATTGTTGTTAACATCAGAGAAATTGTTACGTGGTCGTTGCTTGTTTATACCACTTCTAAACTCCTCCTTGTTCTGAATCATATTTCTACATATGGTGACCCTCAACGCGAGTAATACAGTATGTCGACCGACAACAGCTACCAGTACCAGACCCAAGTTACGACAACTCGGCACACGCCTGTGGTTTCAACACATCGGAGCAGAGTTGAAACCAGCCCATGCCTACCTACAACAAGGTCTCATAGTCCTTTGCTAATTTCTTGTATCATTTCCAGTTGAAAAACACCAAATCAACAAATCAAATTGTTCTTTAAAAACTCTAAATCTGGCCAGTGTTTCAAATATCTTCATGTTTTTTTAAATTATTATTATTGGCGCCATTCCTTACCACAGCCTTTATTGATGAATGTTGTAGCGATACCAGTCTGACCAGATCGTCCTGTCCTTCCAATTCTGTGGACTGAAACAAAACAAAAACAGTTTAAGGTTACATTCAGATCATGAATTAAAAGCCCAAACATTTCAGGAAGTAGATGACAATTGCAAGGTAACAATCCAATTTTAGCTCTGATAATTGATTGTAATATATATATATATATATATATATATATATATATATATATATATATATATATATATATATATATATACACACACACACACTGTATATATGCCAAGTCCTGGCAAGTTGTAAATGGACATTTTGGATCCCTTTCATGTTATTTATAAGCTGCTTCATGGCTGCCAGACAGGCTCTGCTGAGATTAATTATGATATAGCTGGAAAATGATGTACATTTTTCACTTTTGCTGAATATTTAAAACCCTCTTCAATCTTATGTGATTTCTCCTGGAGGTTATTTCAAGAAATATGGATTTTTTTCCATATTTAGCACATAAATCATGGTTTGCTTTCACATAAAGCCAATAATCATTCACCAAACACCAACAGGAAGTGGTCAGAATACACAATAACAGTGTCCCTCGTTAGGCACCTAGCGAGTCACAACCGGCCAACCAAAGCTTTTTATTTGGCACGCACATTCAGCCATATTTTTCTGTGCCACTTATCCTACATTAAGTGCTCTTTCACGCAGTACTTGCTCTGCTCAGCAGGGGGCAACAGGCAGGCGGATGAGTCACAATGAAGCAGAAGTAGAATATGACTGGCATTTAAACAAAAATAGGGCTAAAAATGTAACTTTAACAGTGACAGGACTACAAAATATGCATTTAATATCCTGATATTAATTCATTTTCTACCGCTTTTTCCTCACGAGGGTCGCGGAGGGTGCTGGAGCCTATCCCAGCTGTCTTTGGGCGCCAGCCAATCACAGGGCACATATAGACAAACAACCATTCACACTCACATTCATACCTATGGACAATTTGGAGTCGCCAATTAACCTAGCATGTTTTTGGAATGTGGGAGGAAACCGGAGTACGAGGAGAAACCCCACGCATGCACGGGGAGAACATGCAAACTCCACACAGAGATGGCCGAGGGTGGAATTGAACCCTGGTCTCCTAGCTGTGAGGTCTGCGCGCTAACCACTAGACCTTATTATTATTTCGAATAATGCCATGAAACAAATAAACCATACTATTAATACCACAGTGGTGCGGAGTCAGTCAAAATGATTGAGTCAGGTTATATCCCAACTAGTTAATTAAGAATTAAGCAGTGTTTCCCTGTACTGAGATACTGTGGCAGTGCTAGAGCACTCACAGATAAACTATTACTTTGAAAGAAACCAAGCAAATCATAAACACACATTGTTGTCTCACCATAGTTTTCAATCTCCTCGGGCATGTCATAGTTGACTACATGCTGGATGGCTGGGAAATCCAAACCCTTGGAGGCCACGTCTGTGGCTACTAGGACGTCTTTCTTTCCTTCTTTAAATGCTTCTATGGCTTTTGTTCTTTCCTCTTGGTCTAAAGTAAAAAAAAACATTTGATATTGAAACTTGGACATGTCAACAAAGATAAAAAAACAAAGATTGATCACAAGTCCCAGGAAGCACTGCTGACTAATACAATACTGATATCTAGTGGTGAAGGGGAGAAACTGCAGGGAAGACACAATGGCGTGTATACCTTTTCCTCCATGGATAGCCACAGCCTCCACACCTTTCAATAGCAAATACTCATGGATGGCATCTACATCAGCTTTTTTCTCAGCAAATATCAAAACCTGTTGCAATAAAAATAAGGTCATTCACATTTAACAAGTGTGAATACATTTTGTGTATGTGTGTCAGAGCTTGATGTAGTTGAGTATGGAACTCACAGGAGGCGTCGTTTTCTGCAGACACTCGAGCAGGTACACCATCTTCGCCTCCTCTTTGACGTATTCCACTTCCTATTCATCCAAACAAAATAAGCATCAGAGTCAACTCTATTTTAGTAGCTTAGTATTAACTAGGGATCGACAGATATGTTTTTTATAGGGCTGATGTCGTTTTTTTCCATCACCCTCAGCCAACAGCCGATTTTGATTGGGCCGATATTTGTGGCCGATACTGCTTTTGATCACTCAATTTACATGAAAAAATGACCATGATAACAAATATTACAGGTCTCATGTTTAAACAAATATTTATTGAAATGTAAACACTGAACACAGTAGGATTCGGTTTTCTTTAAACGGCATTATCAACTTTAAAAGGAATAAATATTCAACCGTGTGCAAAACATTTCTGTGACGCGCAACCCCCTCCCCCCCGCCTCCACACACAATTTAGAGTACGATATATAAAACATTTCTCTCATCATTAAAGTTTGTGTTGTGCACGCTAAAGACCTCTCATAAGCAGACACGCTCCATTTCCTTCTGTGCGTGTGTGCGTGCGTGCGGTGGAAAAATACATCGGCAAACCCACGCGCGTATCGGCCGATACCGATACAAGGAAAAAACGCAAATATCGGCCAGATATATCGGTCGATCCTTCGTATTAACCGACGACTGACATGACGCTGATGCACATACCTGAATAACATCCAAGCTGGCAGCGCCTGCTCTACCCACGTTAATTGTGATGGGTTTAACCAGAGCACTCTTGGCAAAATTCTGGATCTTCTTGGGCATGGTTGCACTGAAAAGCAAGGTTTGCCTTTGACCCTTGATGAAGGAAGAACATACAATTGTTAAAAGGACTTGCTCAGTCTACCCTATAAAGGTAGACTATTAGTAAATTAATGTTAATATTCATTTTTTGCCCTGTTACAGTTGACAGTTTTTTACTGTGTAAAGTCAATACAATAAGAGGGCTTTACCTTGAAATAGGAAAAAATGGTCCTGATGTCCTCCTCAAAGCCCATGTCAATCATCCTGTCAGCCTCATCCAACGCCAGGTAGCGACAGATGTCCAGGCTCACCATCTTCTTCTGTAACAAGTCCATAAGCCGCCCGGGGGTGGCGACCATCATGTGCACACCACTGTAAGCAGAAAGACATACACGGTCTGATTGAGTGGACAAAAAATTCCACTACGCTCAATGACAAAATAACCAAACCTTGATAAATCTTGTGGGTTCCGAATCAAACACAAGGTGCTACTTTTTATACTCACTGTTTCACAACCTCCATCTGCTCCTTGACAGACATCCCTCCAATGCAGAGAGCCGTTCGCATCTGAGGGGCTCCCTCCTCCTCGAGCAATTTAGAGTAATATTCTATGATGCCATGTGTCTGTCTTGCGAGCTCTCGCTGGGGGGAAAGAGAGAGGTTTCACCAAATAAACATTGTCCCATTCATTATCTACATCAAACATGTCAAACTCAAAGCCCCCGGCAGCTAGATGTGGCCCATGAAAGCCGGGGAATAATGTACCAATAATGTCCTTTACAATTGTCCTCCTAAATGTGCAATAGAACCTTGGTTACAGTCCACCCTGGTTAGCGTGTTTTTCAGTTAACATGTAAATGAAAATGTATGCAAATAACATTTTGCCTCAAGTTTACTTACATTTTCCAGTGAGCTTTTATCCTGTTATTATTACACAGTGTGTATTGTGTGTGTACGGAAGTCAGCTATGTAGCTACCCTGCTATGATATGTTTGGCGGTTGACTTAAAAGATGTTAACACAGGTTTTTTGTGCTCCTAGCAAAAAAGAAGTTAGTGACATATGAGGTTACTGTATGCTCATATTAGTATTCATATACTGTCACGGAAACAATAAGCCTATTCACTTTAATTCCTGGTACAACTAAAGATACATTTATTGTTACAAATATAATATATATATTCGTCAGGTAACATTCTTGTAGTGGAACCAGCCATTAAAATGAACAAGAAATTAAGAAAAAAGGCCTGATCTACATAATTTGAATGAATGGACTCAATAATATACTATATAGAGGCTATGCCTTACCGAAGGACAAATGATGAGTCCATATGGTCCCTCTCTCTTGAAGAAGGGCAGCCTCTTCTCCTGCTCCAGAGCAAACATGATGATGGGTAACGTGAAGACCAAAGTTTTGCCTGAGCCGGTGAAGGCGATGCCGATCATGTCACGACCTGAGAGACTGCAAACACAGTCATTAAATTTAATTGAGCGATCCAGGCCTACATTGAAAAGTCATGTTAAGAAAGCGTGGCAGAAAGCTCAGTTTTGATTGACACTGTTGGAGAGATAGCAAGTCAAATTTGTTCTTATTGTAGTTTGAGATTGTGTACAGTTGCTTTGCATCATACAAACCACCGTACTTGCTAATAGTTAAACTGTATGGGGCAAAAAAACCAAACTACAGCTACAACATATTGAACATATTGATGATTGTCTTTAATGAATTGCAAATACAGTTAACACTTAGGTGTGCATAGCTCACTTACACTGTTGGGATGCCTTGAATTTGAATCGGTGTCGGATGTACAATTCCTTTCTTCTTCAAACCTTTTAGAATTGCTGTAAACACAACATGGATTTGAATGGTAGACAGTAATATTAATGTATGTGGACGAGCATATGAAGTCCAACCAACCAGGTGGAAACTTCATCTCTCTGAAGCTTTTGATTGGAGGAGGGATGCCGTCTCCGTCAACCAGGATGTGAAACTTCTTCCTGACACGCTCATTTCTGGTCTCAGGCATATTCAGGATATAACGCGGTGCCTTCCAGCTACAAAAAACAGTCAGGAAATGTAGCAAATGCATAATCCGTGTTTGATTTACTCAATACTTTACAGATAAAAAGCCTACCTGGTTTTAATTGGATCATCATATATGATACCTTTGGCCATCTCCTTCACAGACATTAAAGCTAGGAGAGAAATTGATGTGATTTTTGATATTGGGAACCAAAGTGTTTGAATTGATCACATTATAGTCATGAAGGATTACCTCTGCCTTCTGCGACACTTTCAAGAATCTTCTCTTCCTCTTTCAGTTGCTTCTCCTTGGCTGACTCTTTGCGTGCTATTAACGCAAAACAAAAACAAACCCGCAAAATAGTTAAAAAATAATAATACTTACAGAGACAAGATCAAAATGCTTGAAATGGAAACCTTCAGCTTTTTCCTTGAGGTGCTGATGCTGGTCCAGGAGACTGACATTGGAGCGTGGACCAAGCCCTTCATCCTCATCTCTCTGCTCCTCCCCACTGTCTCTGTGCTCCTCATCCACCGCTTTACCACGCAGGCGAAGCATCTTCTGAACCTGCCATTTGGGCAACACGTACAATTATATGATTTTTTAAAATTTCAAGTCAAATGGTATAGATTGTTTCACACATGACAATTCAATTGCCACCAACAACTTACCATTTGTTGTTTCCTGATTTTGACTGGAACGTAAGGAACATAATCATCATCCTCCGATCCCTTGGAGTCAGAACCTTCATCATCTCCGAGGGATCTCTGAACAAAAATAATTTACGATAATATTTGGAGGGGAGAATGATTTTAATATTGCAAAAGCACACCAAACAATATACATATGGTATTAATAGATGTCCTGCAAAACTCATTTTTACTTGTACCACATGGGTTACAACCAAAGTGTGGATTATATCGATGGTTCAAGCTATAATACGAGCAATTTAATAGTTTTGGTGGCGTTCAGCATATTATGGTTGAATATGTGTCACAGAAACACAATTTCCTTAATGCTAATTCAATACGAAGGGGCACTTTAATCAAAGTTCGGAGCACTATTGTAGCTATGAGCTTTGTTAATTTCAGGTAATTGAGCACACAACGTTCATACTCTACATTTATATTCGTCGGCTACTTCACAATTTTCAGAAAGAAAAGTTATATAATACAAAGAACAGCACGTCCAACGTATGGAACTTGGGTTGTTTGTTGCTAGCTAGTTGCCTAATGCTAACGTAGCTTCTTTTTTCGCCGGGGGAATTGTGACTTTTGATTTAAACTTACCTTTTTAAGCCGATTATCGTCTTCCATCTTATATAAAATTATACCCTCGTACGGCTGTGTGACATTAAATGTTCAAACTAGCCACAAAATATTTGTTAAATGTTGAAAAATCGATAACAGGTCTTGTGCGTTGTGGCGAAGGTACGGAAAGCTAAGAGGGTCAAATCTTACCTCAATGTGTTGCCAGATGTACAGGGAAAAAAAGCTGCCACTGAAAAACACAGCGCCCCTACCTGGCTGTTAAGCAAGTAAGACAATACACATGTATCCTGTTTTCTTGATAAAAGCCATGTATTGAAGGGCGTTTGGTTATCGTAATTTATGGGATTTTTGAATTATTGGCCGTACATCGTACAGAAGGTGAATTATCGTCACTACAGTAAGATAATTATTTTACATCTGGCATACATCTGGTGACGTCACATCAGCCTATTAAAGAAGCAGCACAAAGAAAACAAACGTCACACTTATTGTATTTTTGTCAAAACTGTATCATTTTAATCTTTCAGAGCGAAAGATTTTTCACAGTATCAAAAGTTTTTTTTTTTTTTAAAGCAAACCCGCCAACATACACTTGGCTGTTATTGGTATAGTATAAATCTACATTCAAAACAGTAAGATACTCATCTCTAATTGGATTAAACCAGGAGAGCATCAAATATGTCCATATGGAAACAAAACAAAACTCATCGATCGCAATGATAGCCATTAGCTACAACACTCGGGGTTGATGCAGCTTTTGTGAAGAAAAAAAAATCTGATTTTGAATTTGTCCCTCACACACACACACAACCCATAGTAACAACTTGGTAACACATGCCAAAGGCTCAAAAAGGCCCAGAATTACCAGTCAATATATACAATATGAACTGTCAAAATATATGCAATGGTTCCAATGTTTAAATGAACATTAACAGTACTGGAATATAAGGATTGATGTTTGGATTGCAGGCTAACACTATACTAGACAGTTGTTTAATCATGCATGGGGACTCCATTGATATCCATTGTATTTGAGTCATTTGAAATTATGCGTCTTCTGCTTAACTTTGCTTGAATGTCATGTGTAACGTGGTAGTCAAGCAGACATGCTGCACCAAATATACTGTTTCCTGCTTGTGAGTAAACATCGAAGACATTTGTATTTTGAGGAAGCCGATAAGTAACAACGCCATAAGGGAGCACCGGAATTGGAATTCAGACTTTTAACACTGTTACATGTCATGATTTCTGATAAAAACATTTATTTCATGTAAGGTAAATGTTTACATACTACATACGTCAGCACATGGATGCAGTGGATAAAACACACTTGTTTTCCGTTTTGGACCTGTCATTTAAGTGAATAATGCAATAGTAGCAAAAAAAATGGTATAGCTGGCCTTGATATTGATCCCTGGCTAACTAGCCGCCAGTTGGATTGGTTGGAGTCTTTTCAACTAGTGTGATAATGTGAACGAGGTCCTTGAACTCAGCCAATGAGAGAAAGCCTCGCGTCAAACAGATCTACTGAAAGAGTTTGTGGTTGTGGAAGTTTTATTTGTTGGCGCTCAGCCGAGCTACTGAGCTGCATTGGAGGGAACTTTTTTGAGGCTGAAGTTGGACCAGTTCACTGCTACCTTCTGGCGGGTTTGTTTTGCAGAATCAAGGCAGAACCTAGAATGGACAAGAGCGGGGAACATTTTTGGATTAGTCAACGATACCGGACAGGGCTGAAAGTAGAGTGGAAACGTGAAATGAAGTAGTGTTTCTCAACTGCGGGACACACCAACACCCCTCAATGACGAGCTGTGACCCATATTGCGGACATTTTAAACTAAGACATCTTATATATAAAAGGCCTGTTTTCATTTATTATTACTATTATGTTATTGTTTGGCTGCCGAGTGGTTAGCATGCAGGCCACATAGCTAGGAGACTCGGGTTCGATTCCACCCATGGCCATCTCCGGTTTCCTCCCACATTGCAAAATCATGCTAGGTTAATTGGCGACTCCAAATTGTCCATAAGTATGAATGTGAGTGTGAATGGTTGTTTGTCTATATGTGCCCTGTGATTGGCTGGCGACCAGTCCAGGGTGTACCCCGCCTCTCGCTCAAAGACAGCTGGGATAGGCTCCAGCAACCCCTCGACCCTCATGAGGAAAAAGCGGTAAAAATTGAATGAATTAATGAATGTTATTGTTCGGCTGCCGAGTGGTTAGCATGCAGGCCACATAGCTAGGAGACTCGAGTTCGATTCCACCCATGGCCATTTCCGTTTCCTCCCACATTGCAAAATCATGCTAGGTTAATTGGCGACTCCAAATTGTCCATAGGTATGAATGTGAGTGTGAATGGTTGTTTGTCTTTATGTGCCCTGTGATTGGCTGGAGACTAGTCCAGGGTGTACCTGTGACACTCGTGACAATTAAGTGGTAGAAAATGAATGAATGAGCCTTTCATTCGTCACTAGTGACACCTAGTGGCCAGTATAGTACAGTTTAATAGCTTGTATTGCCGTAAAGTGTAGGGTATTTTAGTACATTTAGAACATTTTATGCTTAAAAATACCCAATTTAGGCAAAAAATATCCAACATTTCCTTAAGCTATAAATCTTTGGGACTAAAAATAGACTGCAGTTAACCAACAATAATATTTTATTAAATAATTTTGGGAAAACTACTGTATGATAGATTGAAGGAGTTCGAACCGCAATGTAGTGAGGCACGACTGTAATTGAAAAAAATAGTTTTAAAGTCATAACAGTTTACGTAGTATTACATAATGCTTTATGGGCAAATTTGGAGGCTCCGCTGTATTCCAACCTGTTGATTGAGCTCCATTTACCTTTTGAAGTATTCCACTTCCCGATCAGTTTCATCCATTTCTGTTGGATCCACATCTTTTGGAAGAAATACATCATCTACAGAAAATAGAAATAAGTAAGAATTTGTAAAACATATATATATATATATACGTATATATTGATGTAAACAAGAACTTGCCGCACCAAAAGCGCTAGTGGATTTCTCCCCCTTGTTCTTGTTCTTTTTATTTTTCGCCTTGGATTGGGCCTGCTGCTGCCCGTTTGCTGGAATGGCGGGATGAGCTTTGCTCTCGGAATCCTGCTCACATCTGCTCGCCCGAATCTCAGTGTCACTTTTAACTTTGTGTGCATTGGGGGGGCCGCCGTTTGCAGCGTTTGCTGCATTTCTGGATGGTCTGTTGTCTTCGGTTTTCTTCAGGCCGTTCCTCTGGTTGTCAGCTTGGTGCTGTAGCTGTTTGAGTGCGGCTTTGTAGCCGTTACTAACGATTTCAGACACCTTGGACTCGCTGACTTTGGAATTGTGCTCCAAAAGAGTCTGCTCCTGTTTTTGCTGCTGTTGCTGCTGCTTTTTACTCTTCTTTGACTTCGTACCACCATTTCCAACTGTGCTGTTCTTAGGATCGGCCATGTCCTCCTTTGATTTAGCTGTCGCTTGGTTGGATACCTGTAACAAACCGTCACATCCAGACGAAGTGCATTTTTCCGGGGAGCGCACCCTTATGAGTTTGGAGAGACTTGGCGTAGTGTTCAAGCGCTGGATGTCCTTAGACCCGCCTGCGACCCCTGTGGATGTGGTGGTGGTGGTGGTAGTGGTGGTGGTATTTTGGGATGCGTTTGTGTCCTCCCATCCGTTGACCAGGTCCAGATGGTTCCTAAAAGTTCCCAGCGAAAGAGGGGCTAAGTCGAGGTCTATCTGCTGCAAGTCAGAGGACCCGTTGAGATGAGACAGTAAATGGTTGCCCTCCAGCGTAGCTGCCTTTTTTGGGAAGTCATTGACATCTAGATTGAGGTCGTACATGCTAAATGAGGCCCGAATCGAGTCTTTAATGGTGTTTTTAATCTCTTCCAGACGACTGGTGAGGAAACTGTTGACTCGCTCGAGTTCCAGCTGAGGCCAATCCAGTAACCGTGAAGCCTCTGAAGTGTCAGGCATGGGCTCGTCCACGGGCTCTGTTGGATTGGAGATGGGATCGCTGCCTGCAGCACCCATGTTACCCTGCAGAGCTTTTTCCTGAAAAATAAATGATATGGGAGTAATCGCAAATCTGATGACAGCGGGACTTAAACCGACATAATTACCTTTTTAATTACTGTACTTTGTGTTCCATTCAGTTATATATGAGTCTAATCATCTAACGTTTGCAAAACCACCTTCGGTTGTTAGACATATTATTACAAATATTTACAATTAGGTCATTCATGGCGGACAGGAAAGTGATGATAACCATAGAAGCATATAGAAGTTAAACTTATTGCTACAACGGAAAGGGTCTGGCTGGTCAGTACAACATGAACAATAAAATTAATGAACCAAATATCACGCAGATGTTAACATAATAACATAAAATTAAATTTAAATGACGTTAACAAGCCAAAAAGTGCATTTTTGTCAATTTCGCAGCCAACCATGTTGTGTAACAATTGCAGTACATACAGTATTAGACCAGATTAAGCAACCGCAATGGTAAAAAAAAAAGTGTTTTTCTTCCACATGGAGACAAACGACACCTATAAACACAAGGTGGCAGTATTGGTACTGACTTTTTTTTTGTACAAACATTCATTCATTCATTTTCTACCGCTTTTCCTCACAAAGGTCACGGGGGTGCTGGAGCCTATCCCAGTTGTCTTCGGGCGAGAGGCGTTTGCACATATAGACAAACAACCATTCACACTCACATTCATACCTATGGACAATTTGGAGTCGCTAATTAACCTAGCATGTTTTTGGAATGTGGGCGGAAACCCACGCATGCACGGGGAGAACATGCAAACTCCACACAGAGATGGCCGAGGGTGGAATTGAACTCGGGTCTCCTGGCTGCGAGGCCTGCGTGCTAACCACTCTGAAGTATATAACCCATAACAAGATCGCCACATTGTAATATTCATTCATTCTCTACCGCTTTTCCTCACGAGGGTCGTGGGGGTGCTGGAGCCTATCCCAGCTGTCTTCGGGCGAGAGGCGGGGTACACCCTGGACTGGTCGCCAGCCAATCACGGGGCACATATAGACAAACAACCATTCACACTCACATTCATACCTATGGACAATTTGGAGTCGCCAATTAACCTAGCATGTTTTTTTTTGGAATGTGGGAGGAAACCGGAGTACCCGGAGAGAACATGCAAACTCCACACAGAGAGGGTGGAATTGAACTAGGGTCTCCTGGCTGTGAGGCCTGTGTGCTAACCACTCTGAAGATCGCCACATTGTAATATTGCGCAGCTAATTTTAATTTCAGTAAAAGAGTGACATTCAGAATTTAGGACTGAAACTAAAAAAATGAAATAAAATAACCATACCTTCTTTTTTTGTTTGTGCCGAGCCCTTTTTGCTGCTTTTGCACTGTTAACAGGTTTGGGCTCTGAACTGTTGATGAAGTCCAGCAACTCATCTACATCCCGGTTGTCAATGGCGCCGGCCGCTGTCATATCAGCGTCCTGACGCTGAGGCAGCTCCTCCTTACGTCGTGTCAGTCGCGACCGGAGCTTCTCTCGAATCTCGGCATAGTTTCGACTGGTTGGAGCAGCTGGAGGCTGTGAAATCAATATTTCTTAATTGTAAAATCTTGACTTAAAAGTCACATTTCAAACAAATGTGTGGGCGGAAAAAAAAAAATTGTACCGCATTGTGCCCAAAGAACTCGCAGTAACAGCAGTCGCAGTACTTTCCATCCTTCTGGTTGGTGGAAGAGGAGGCGCAGGAGCTCCTCTCAGAGCTGCTGTCTTCATCCTCCACCTCCTCTAGATCTGGTGGCGGATGACACAGCGTCCCGTTTGTCATTTTGTGACCCTTACATGCCTGGTCCCTGCAAATACAAATAAAAACACAAAAATCAAGAAGGCTTCAATCAACTTTTAACACACCAAACAAAGACGATGCTTCTCCTCACTGACCTGCAGGACCCAGTCGACAAATTTCCTACATTTGCAGACGCCGCTGTTCCCGTACTGTGTCCATTACAAGGGTGGTTACAGCCTGATCCTGATGTGCCCAATTTGCCGTGTTGTGTGTTCACAGCAGGAATGTGGGAGTTTTTGCACGGGCTGGGCTTGTGAACCGACGTTGGGCTGTCTGAACTGGAAGAAGTCATTTTAGCTGTTGGCCCGTGGAGGTTTGGTACCAGCGGGGAGAAAGGGCTGTGAGCTGCGACACCGGAGGCCGATGAAGAGGTTACGTGGTTGTGTTGTCCCGAGCTGGACTTTGGGGGCAGAAGGGAGGAATGTTGGGAAGACAGGCCCGTGGGACTATTGGGGGGTACCGACAAGTCTGTGTGTTGATGATGGTCGCTGGCGTGGAAGGCTTCACCTGGAAGAATCACACATGTGTCAAAAGACATTATAGTGAGTACATGCTAATTATAATAAATGACATGGCTGTTAAAGGAGGCCTAGCATGCTCATTTTTCGGTTCTCTTTGCATTGAGTTGTTGACAGAGCAGCTACATGCGATAACCAGCACAGAAAGCTTTCGAGTTCTTCCAGAATCTGCACCTATTGAGCAGTAATTCTTTGGATTTCGTGCTTCCTGTTTTAATGTTTTCCACCCATGGCCCGCCTCCAGGCACGCCCACTCTGCTGTGGTTGGTCACAATGCAATGCAAAAGTGTGTGCATAGAAACACTTCTGGTTTGTGCCGTTTAGGAGTTGATAAGTTTTGATAATAAGCGGCTATTTTGGGCACTGTCGAGTGCGTATAAAGATTTCCTGTTTGTGCCGCCAACTTTATAGGAGTTGATAAACGGCGACTTATCATTTTAAAATGACGCTTTTAACATACAGGATGCAACCGGATGCGACATCGCTCAGTATCTTTAGCATTTTAGCGTAAGGTTTTCTACAGCATCGGAAATGTGTTTTGCCGGACTACCAGTGTGTAAAAAAAAAAAAAAAAAAAACTTGGGTCGAGCCACTAATTGTGGCGGGAAAAGGCTATTAGCAACCCCGCTTCCTCTATGCCAGGGGTCTCAAACTCGCGGATGCTAGTTTGAGGCCCCCACCTTGATACCAAAGTTTAATGTTGAAATGACAGCTTAAAGCTGTGTGCACACCGGACATAATTAACATGATTTTGCCCCGCCCATACTCTTACCCTACCCTGTTACCCCGCCCTTTTTTGCTTTGGATTAGCAATGAAGCTAAAGGCCTATAACGCTGGGTACAAATAAATGCAGGAAATGATTTGGAATAAAACGGAAAATACACGTCAAGATAAAGCATCTCATCAAACATGTTGCTAAAGTTACGGCGCTGCTCCCGGATGGAACTGAGTACAATGCTAACTTGCTAATTGGGTAAAATTGAGTTTCATTAATGTTCATGTTAAAGGTTAAATAACTGTTAATAGTTATCCTCCCTATCCGTGTGGAAGTGGTAAGTTTTTGCATTTTATCATTATTTTACTTATTTATTATTGATTGATTGATTTATTGTCTTTATTCTTAATTTGTTTTTTTTTTTAAATCTTAGTTTGTGTATAGAAAAATTAAAATTAAGATATTTGAGAACAGTGGAATGTTTTATCAGATATTTTGGTGTGGAAAACCGGAACAAAAGTACTGAAGTACTGAAAAGTGTAGGGTATAGCAGAAGCAAAAGCATTGAAGATAGTTTTTTTCCAGTTTTTAATAAATGCGTTTTGGGTTTTTTTTTTGAAAACCTGATGCGCCCCGGCTTCACCCAGAACCTAGCTCCGGTGGCCCCCAGGTAAATTGAGTTTGAGACCCCTTGCTCTATGCTATAATGCTACAAAGACAAGAGCTTTTGCTCCATGACTGACACAAAATAGAGCTTGGGGGGAGGCATACAGTTAATATATAAGAAAGTCTGCCCCTCTGTGACATCACAAAAGGGCAGTTTTACCACGCCTTTTGAAACTGAGCTTTTTGAGCTTTTTGGGGGCTCACTTCCAAATGCGCAAACCTCATTATGTGAAACTTTGGCATCGTTTAACACGAGAATACAACATTCTAACTACATTTATAGGTCAGAAAAGTGGAAAAAGCATAATAGGTCCACTTTAACTGTTATTGCGTAACTTTAAAAGTTAAATTGAAAAACAGAATGAAACCTCTGAGGTGGAACATAATTCCATCATTCCAGAACACAGGACTTTTCCCAAAGGAAATAATAAAAATAATGCACTGTCAGGTCAAACTGTCTCTATCTCTAATTCAGGGTATACTTTTTAACTGGGCAAAGCACGTTGGGTTGCGTTTTATGTATGAAAAGCGCTTTAGAAACGCCTAAAGTCCCCATTCTATACAGCCACCCAAGAAGTACCTGGTGGCGTTGGTCGACGGCACATGGTCTTGAAATGCTTGGGAGTGGTCTTGCACAGGTCCGCTGAGGTAGAGAGGGGGCTCCCAGCAGAGGGTCCACTGGAATTCTGCGTTGACGGGTGACTGTAGGGACACACTTTGGCTACCGATGTTTTAGCAGATTTCCCGGGTGCTTCGTGAAGTCCTCTTTTCTCGTGGCAGAGTGCGCCCGTTATTAAACCTGCGTGTTCATAGTGAAAATCGGAATGAAATGATAAACATTAAACACCAATCAAGGATGGTATGTTTTCTTCAATCTAGTAAAAGCGGGCGTGAATCATTAGTACTAAATTCACTAAATGACCGTCTTTTATTATGATTTTATTCCATTAATATTTTCTTTATTTGCGTATTATTACAACTTCCCGATAACCAATTTTACCAAAAAATACAACATAAAAAATGTATTTTTATGCTAATACAATAACGTTATTTTTCCTATTAATATTAAGACATTAATCTCAAAATTACAACTTTTTCTTTTAATATTTTGACTTTCTTCTAATAAAAATACTGATTTTTTCTCAGGTGTGCTGTCCCCCACAACTATTTCAACTTTCTTTTCATAAAGAAAGCCTCTGTTACTACCGCAAACATATTTATTTATTTAACAACCCAATACAATACACTCATATGTGACTTTATTCATGTGTATACACCAGTCATTATTTGCACTAAGACCCATTTATCATTGCACTAAAATTAATATATCTGCAATATGTCTGCTCCTGTGCAATACTATGTGTATATTTTGGATATCTTGTATATATCTTGTTAAATTGTCTTTTTTTACTCTACTTTTTGCATACTTTTTTTAACTTGACTACTGCACTGAAAGGAGAAGCTCTCCAATCTTGTTGTACATCTTGTATAATGACAATAAAGGCCATTCCATTCCATAATATTACCACCTTATCCCCATCAAATTATACATTTTTCCACAATCTTGTTTTCCAAAAATTCCAACTGTATTTTGTTTAGTTTCTTTTGTCATAATGCGACAACTTCTCTTTAAAGAGGACTAATTATGCTCATTTTCGCTTTGTATTGACTTGTGGACTCCTACAGAGCAGCTAAACACAATAACCAGCAAAGAAAGCGTTCCAGTTCTTCCAGAATCTGCACCTATTCCAGCTGTATTTCCTTGGATTTGTGCTAATTAATTTTTTTTTACAATTCTGAGACTTCAATACAACGTGATGCTCATTGTTAAAGGTTCTCTGCTGTGTAATACACCGGTGACAGACCTTGTTGTGAGTGTAAGGAGGCGTTATGGTTGCAGTGTTCCCCCCCATGGGCTGAGTTCCACAGTCCTGATAGTTTGTGGGCTGACAGGAAGGAACTCGGGTCCCAATCCACCGTACTTTGCTCTGGGTAACCGTTCCCACAGCTTTGGGACTTACAAGAGGAAGAGTGTGACAATGGTACCTGCAATAGGAAGACACATACATACAGTTAGTTAATCACGGACCTTGTATTTCATGCTCAGGAACAATAAGTTAGGTGCTGTAACTAAATGAAATGTTAATGTATATGAGAATGGAAAAAAGCCCCCACCAAAAAAAACAAATACTGTTAAATTACTTCAAAGACTGCAGCAGTGCTCTCAGTCATGCGGACTATTTTTAGCATTTGCAACTACAAGCCAAATGTGACCAAAAAAAATCCACTTTTTTTTTTTTTAATGTTATATACGTAAAAGCTGCTGTGAAATGAGACGCTGTATGTCAGCAAACAGATTTCATGTTTACTTTCTTTAGTTCAGTAAGCTTCTAAAGGATTAACTTCAGATTTCTTTGGCTTCTTTGCATTTTTTTCTTTCCCCAGAAATGGGGATGCAACATGAGAAATCGGTGCACATGGCTCTGCCCTGGCTGCTCAGTACAACATATCACAAGTGACAGCCATTCGACATCATCTCAGAATAGGAATAAAGTCATAATTATAATATTTTACAATAAGAAAGTTGAAATAGTTGGGGAAAAAACAGATTGAAAGTCAAAATATTAAGAAAAAGGTTGTATTCTAACCAGAAAACACCCTGAAAACACCAGAGGATGCCCCCGCTTTAAGCGAAACCAGATTTATCATTGATAATGTTCACCATAATGATGTCATTGTGTCGTAACGTTATTTCTCACACTTAAATTCTTACGCCACAAGAAAGCAGCCACTTTCAAAGCCAAAGTAAACTTGTCATCAGTCAATCAAAGCATGAACAGCCGTTTGGTTGCAGATGGGGAGGAGGAAAGCTGAGTCTCTTTTAGTTGCCTTTACTTTTAGCCACGACTCCAAAAGGTGACTGGACACCTTAACGTTTATTGTGATCTTGCATATTAATATGAAAAGACTACACACAGTAATCCTCCAATTGCATGTTTATTCATTCTCATTAGCAGTTAAATGACTTAGAAACCTGTATGACATTTCAATAATATTAAATAATAAGAAGGTGACTCGCTTTTGTGTTTGGTTGTCTTATGGCACACATCATCAAAGGATGAGTCTTTTTATTTAATCTTTATTTAATCTGTAATAGAACTTATTTGGAATGTTTACTTAAAAAATTACCTGTACGATTAAATTGTTTTTTTGTTTGGATGGCAACAGTTTGTCCCTTAAAACTGGTTTAATTTACATTATTTGTTATTCAGAACAGATTGCCATCCGCTACAGTAGTTCCGCTGTATTTAGTGAGTAAATAAACAGAAGCATCTTACAGACTGGAGCACCTCAGCCGACAGACAATACGCCATGAGAGCCAATTCGGTCCACTTGTATTTACCGCTGTTGGCTGCTCCTGGGTGCTCCGTCTCTCCTCCTCTTCCACACTCTTGCAGCAGCTCTGACAGATCCACAGGGGCACCTCGCCCAGCAGGGACTGGGACAGTGAGGGCATCGAATCGGCCAGCTTACGCCCTGGCGCCTCCCGCAATAGGGCCTGGGAGAGAGCAGGTACGGCGTCAGCCAGCTTGGTGCCGTGGCCCCCGGGGAGTCCGTTGACAGAGTTTGCACCCCAGTCCTTAAATTCCCGGTGGCAAAGGAGGCAGCAGGTATGCATGGGCTAAACAAAGACATATGTAAAAAAGGTTAATAAATTAGCATGGCAGAGACACTGGTTTGCAGTTAGCACATAAACTGCACTCATGTGTTGTCAGCTAATGATAGCTATTTGTCTAAGTTTAACTATTAAGGATTGTTATCACTGAACGTATAGCCTATCACAGCAACATCATTACTACAAATATTCGCTTTTGCATGCATATGTCTGAACAACAATTGACTGCAATTTTTTAATGCATTTTTATCATGAAATTGTGAAATAATATAGACAATTTTGTTGTTGAAGCTATTCTCTTAATCCACAATTGATAACATATGCTAGCCCGTGACTGTACTCATATTTTTAGTCGTAAAAAATACATCATCCGGAGGTGATGACATACAGAAGCTTTAAATGTAAATGCATGCAACAAATCAAGTGTCATATTATTATCCTAAGACCTTACAACAACCTCATTCTATTGCATAGTGTGACATGCAGCACTCATCTTCAACACACGGATTGACAATGTAATTACTCATTAGCAAGCAGCTAAGTTCAGAGGTCAAATGTAAGGTTAGTGGGCTAATAAAGTGGCAAATGTCTAACCTACAACACATCAATTCTTTATTTACGTTCTTGCTAAGCAGCTTGCATTATTCGAAACACATGCACATCTTGCTTTCAGGTGACTAAGAATGAATTAAATATAACAGTAAAGATGTTTTCCTACAAAGCAGACTGGAATAAAGTGTGTGGTGTTTGTTACACTGTTATAAAGCTCTTATTTATGAACGACAAATAGCCGATTAGCTCGTAGCTAGTTAGCCGTTTCCTGTGGTGTGTACAAGTGGAGGTAGTAAGCACGTTTGCAGCATGCTAGCTGGCGGCTAGCCTCCTGGCTAACATTAGCAGGCGGGCGAACGGTTGTGTGTTTAACGTTGGTAAATGGGACGACCTGCCCGTATCACACTGTCACCTGTCCGGCAGATAAGATGGGCTGCACGGCGACATTGCCACGGTGCGATGTACGGGGCACCGTTCTTATAGCGACTTGAACATGGTTGCCTGAATGCTTGTCAGACGATGAACCCCTTAACGTCCCTTTTACCTTTCCTACGCTAAGGGATACAATTGGTGTGTGCAACTTAGAATAGAATAACGACGATACGCTAACATTAAAGTGTATTAGCCTAACTGGCTTGCCTGGTTCGCCCTGGTGGTGGTGGTGGTCAACCTATCCAATCCAGCATCTCCTCCTCCTCCTCCGCCGCCGCCAGTTGCATCGCCGGGAGAGACTGGATTCTTCGGTTCGGTCTGCTGCCCAGGTACAAGCTCCTTCTGACCGACGCCTTGCTGCTTGCTTTTCTTCCTTGCCATCACTGTAGTGTATGCGATACGCTTTCGCCAAGTTTGCACCAGTTTCGGCGATTTCCAGAGCACACTTTTCGTTTATTGTCGGACCGCAAACGTTCCCTCTCTCCTCCAGTCAAGACAACAGTCAATATGGCGGAGGGCTGGCACACTCGGGAGTTCATAGGTTACAGATAGTGCTGGCATAGTGGCTTCGCTTTCACAAGGGAACTACAACGGAAATCTACGCGGGCATTGTAGCTAGCGCCGCCATATTTAGTAAGGGCAAACGTTTCTCCCTTTACTACAAATATGTTGAATCAAATTTGATTAAACAGGCTTCACTGTAGTCTCTGTTTACTTTCTTTTAAAACGTCTTATTTATAGACCAGACCTTTTTATCTCTTTAGTACATTTAATGTTACATACCAATAATTGCAAAATGAATCAAAAGTTTAAAAAAAAACAAGATTTTAGTGTGTGTAATTAGACCCAGTGTTTAATACTTCCGGGTATGAAATTATAAATAAACAATATACTAGAATATTACTGACGTGAAATCATAATGAAGAAGAGTTGTGTTTATCCAGAACTCATTTAATGTCATATGGTTTGAGTTCGGCAAACAACATACAGCCATACTATCTTATTCTTTTGTATAACACGAGTGTAGTTCACACATATACATATACCCTTGAGTGTCATCTAGTGGCTAAATTATGAATAGCAAGTATCACTCGATACACTTCCAGGGGAGGGAGGGGATGAGGGCGTGACGATGACGTTTTACGTTGCCTGCTGATGCCTTCAAGGTACTGTGTAATATTGGAATATTGTTGGACTCAATCCACAGAAAAACAACGCCCCAAACTGGGGTACTACCCTTCATGTTTCATATTTATGAATTAACATACTACTGTAATAAACGTATTTATTTATGAATGGACATTTCAGGCAGTATATACATATATTTTCCCAGAACACTCAGATGCCCGAGTTTAGACGAAGCCCTGAAGGCAGCACTATACGGTGTATTGAGGACGTTGCAGTTTGCACAGTCAGTCAAGTCAGACACTGCTTCACCCACTTCAATCGACTGGCTTCTTTGGTTTATTCTTTCGAAGAATAAATAATAACATAGAAAAATGGAAGGTTCCATTTGCAACATCCAGGTGCTTCTTCGTGCCGCCGAGTTCTTGGAGAGGAAAGAGCGAGGTCAGTGTTTGTGTCATTGTCGAAGTTTCTTATTGTTAAAGTAACAAAATACACAAAGGAGCGAGTTTCACAGTGGTTGTCAAATAACATAGAATGGCGAATTACAGAGAAATACAAGTGTTGTGTGTGCGAGCATTTATTTTTGGACAAGCTTCCCCCCCATTTGACTCAGTGACCTACATATCGTCCACATCATTGTACTCAAAGGCGCCAATATGGGCTGCTTTCAAAATGACGCCCGGCGGCTTATACTGCTAATAGAAATGTCCAACAATATGTAGTTGTTTTTTCCATACTGATATACATCCTTTGCCGTTGCATTGCTGACATTTGGGGTTACTTTTTTTTGTAAGCGGCTTTGCTAGCTTGGAGAAGAATGGAAACGTTAACTGGCCGATGGCGCCAAAATCGAACACAGCTGATGCTGATGACAGACTCTTTATGTCTGCTGGCTTTAGACAAGCGGTGTCCAAAGATTTATTAAATTTTCCCTTTTCATTGATTTTTATCAAAAATAAATTACATTAAAAACAGCATGAGAACATTAGCAAGGATGATTTGGACCACACTGAAAACCAATAGGTTGCATAAAAAGAGTGTATGCCTTGACTTGGATACTCAAGAATATAAATAATATTGCAAATCATCTACAGTTATAATTGGCTTTGTCTATTAACGTCACAGCAAGGATTTCTTTAAATTGTAAATTGCAAAAGAATTACAGTAATCCATCACTTCCCTGTTGTATTTGACTTTGCCCCCAAAACAACATGAATCATTTCTCCTCTTATGTAATATTTCTATAGTATTTGGATAACCAGGCAATGTATTACGACATCAGCGTGAATTAATACATTTGGCTAGTGTTTGTTTCATTTTACGTACTTGTGATGTGTATTACAATTTGTTTCATGTTTGTTACAGAGGCAGAACATGGCTACGCTTCACTGCTGCCTCCCAGTCCAGGTCTCTCTGATAAGAGAAGCAAACAGAAGAGCAAGAAGATATCTGCTGGTGGCAATAGGTGAATACATTGCATAACACGCAGCTGACAAGCGGGGAGTGGTTTGACTCTATTATTAATGTTTTTGTTTGTTAACTCAACCTTATGTTGCAAATGCAGGTCTGTACACAACGAGCTGGAGAAAAACAGGTAACTACCAGTGCTTGCTATTATATTAATACAGTAAGCATGAGGAGTAATGAGGCTAATTTGGGGGCGGCGTGCGTGCGCTTGTATGTTGTCAAGCATTGTTGTTGTTGTGCTTCTGCAGACGAGCGCAGCTGAGGCAGTGCCTGGAGCAGCTAAAGAAGCAAGTTCCCCTGTCGTCCGACACGATGAGGAACACCACGCTCAACCTGCTTCGGCGAGCCCAGGTTCACATCAAGGTACTGCGCTTGCATGCGCCGCGGCGTCCAACCAACCTGTCACTGCACAGTTGGATGCCGCCTTCTCCAATATGCAATCCAATCCGATATCCATGTAGGATACATTAGGGAGTGTCTCTGCAGTTATGAGAGGGATTGGGGGGCGGATGTCGCCGACTCTCAACCTGTGACCAATCACAACAGAGTAGGCGTGGTCAGAGCTGCAGGCTGTAGAATGGGGGGCATTTAGTTTAACAGGAGAATGCAGATTTACCTTGAGCCTTTTAGCAAAATACTTCCTATACCTGTATTGCCCCACTGGAATCCATCCATGTGTCTTCTTCCACTTGAGTCGGTTCACACGGCCAGCAGCCTAAGCAGGGACGCCGAGACTTCCGTCTCCCCGTCTAATTCATCCCCGTCCTCCTGCCCAGAGCAGCTCCCCAGGGAGGAGTTTGGGAGGCACCACCTCACCTGGCTCCTCTCACTGGGATTCAGTATCACTTAAAAAGTCCCCGAAATGAGCAGGATTGGGCCCCTTCATAGATCTAAGACAGAATTCTCATCCGCATAAAACGTTCTTCTAGAATGTCTGGCTAAGCAACACAATGTTTCTCTTCACAATACAGTCAACACAAGTGCAAAAGTACCAAAAAACTAAAATCTGAGATAATCAGTGGTCGTTAGAGTAATATCTTATTTCAGTTAACAGAGGATGGAGGATAAACTGGTGGTATATTTTAGAATCAGTGACCAAAATGTACTAAAAATAAGGTCTAATACCTCAAGCACAAAATAGTTTCTCAATGGAATGCGTGTTCTTGCCTTAAATTTTTTTTTTTTTAAATTTTTATAAAGTTGCAAATCATAATTATCATACCCGCGTAATCTTCTTTTGCTGTGGTGCCTTATTGTCTCCTTACACGCATTTTGTACGTTCTCCTTTCAGAAGCTGCAGGAGCAGGACGAGCGTGCGGAGCAGCTGAAGGGTCGCCTGCGCTGGGAGCAGAGGGAGCTGCAGGTGCGTCTGGAGCAGCTGCAGAGAGGGACCGAGCGGATGAGGAACGACAGCCAGGGGTCCACCATGTCGTCCGAAAGGTCTGACTCGGACAGAGGTGAGTTTCACGTTGCAGTAGTCCAGGGGCTCCAGACTAACGTTTAACTAGGAACACAATGGCCCTCAACACAAGGCACAGTACTGCTGTCATCCTAAATCTTCTCTCTGAGCTAACACACACAACCAATTCCTCCCGCTTCTTCCAGAGGACGTCGAGGTGGACGTGGAAAGCATCGTGTTTGATTGCATGGACTCTGACGGCCTGCACTATACACGCAACGATGCAGATCACTGTTACTCCAGTATGGACAAAGCCTGGCTATGACAGCAGCGAGGGAGCGGTCCTTTTTATCAGCGTCGTCACCGAGGCAAAGGGGGAGAAGACATTCCAAAAATAAGCAGGGTGAGGAGGATGATGCTGCACAACCGAACCCCATGTTTTTACAAAGGCGGTTGTTGTTACACCACGAGTGTAATCATGAGTGAGCTGTGTCGATTTGCACTGAAAGGCAGTTCAAATCACTGGGCTGCGTTGGAACAAACATCCAAAGCCACTTACAATCACTCATTGTAAGGGATTTCACAAATCAATACAGTTTTTTGTTTTACTTCAATACCTTCACCGACTTCAGCCTTCAGACTAGATTTGATCTACTCAGCCTCTCCTAAGCATTACAACTCAGTAAGGCCATGTGTGGCATGCACTTAAAACATTAATCTCTGCTACGGTGTATACACACACACACACACACGTCTGCCCGTGTTTTTGGCTCTTTTTTTTTTTTTTTGCACAAAAACATCCACGCATTGCACTTGTTTTGTCTCCAAAGAGTTGCAGATCTCCATGTGGAAAAACAGGTTAAGAGGAACGATTTAACGGCATTTGCACATACATGCCAGCCTATTAGGCAACTTGACCTGATATTCATTTGGCGTTTTTTGCACACTCTACTCTGTAATTTGGTGATGGCTGGTGGATTGGAGCGCATCGATTCTTGCACATCCAAGGTTCTTTTTTGTTACTAATTTCTTGACAAGCTCATGGATCAGACATGTTTTTACATTTGCTGCATAACAAATATGTATCATGTTGCTCTATATTTAATAACAGAAGGCACATTTTGCCCTCACTTTTGAATTATGCAAGATGCCTTATAACTTTTTATAGTATATGCATTCTTCAGTCTCTCCGCCCAGTAATATTATGTAGCAATTTTTGTAATGGTGTAAGCTTTTTTTTATGAATAAATATTTTCTATATTTAAACGTGTCCATATTTAACACAAGACAACACTGATGATTGTTTGACAAAAGAATGATCACATAATATAAAGAGCATGTATTCATATTTGCTTTTTGACGTACAATATGAGGCAGAATGCTCAATTTCAGTTTGGATTGTTTGTGAAGAACTTACAATCAGGGTTATAGTAGCTTATTAAAAAAAACATCAGACATAATTCTGCATAAAACATATTGCTGAAATGTTGATTGGAGCTAGTTTGACAAACTAAAAGTTAACATTTGTTGGGCACAGAGGTTGAATGAAGGTCACAGGAACGGCAAGAAATTCTAATCCCAACCAAGTTCTTTGCAGGATCTGACACTGCACCAAGTGGCAAAGTGATATGCAGTCAAAGTAACGTGATCAGGATGACCCGAGTGAAGAAGCTGAGGCATTAATGTGGTCCTCCCACCAGATCAGCAGGTTGCTTCCTCGCAGAAGTGTCCGTTTTTTTTGTCTCCCCACAATGCATCACTCACCTGGGAAGAGGATTTAAAGACAAGCGTGTCCCTAAATGGGTACCAACGGAAGCATGGGTTGATCAGACGTATTGTTTCTTCTGGGCGTGTGACGCCAAGTCTTTGGCTTTCTCTTTAGCTGCCAGCGCCGTCTCTCTCGCTCGCTCTGTCGCCGCCTCGGCTAAACTCCTTGATGGTGCTTCACCTGCAAAAACAAGTCAGGAAATAAAATCACCATAACTGACCACTTTTTCTGGAAATATAAGCCCCACGAAACGTTAACCATCATGTATGGCATCACAAGACAAACATGCAATGTGACTTATTCCATCCTCAGGGGAGGCGCAGCAGATAGTTACTTAGTTGCTAAGTTACTTAGGCTATTTCAAAAGGCCTGAATGAATTTATTTTTTACTATTTTGACTAAAATGAGTTGAACGTCCCAACCATTTTGAATTAAAATGTAGCGGATGACACTGAGTTGTCAACAGAAAGTTAGCAGTGGTCCCAATTTTCAGCAGTTCCAAAACAAAAGCTTTGCCAGCATGTGCAAATGTTTTACATGAGTCCGATAAAAGGACTGTCACACTGCCAAGGGGAACCTCAAGGGCGAGATAGAGCACACTTGCTTGATAAGGCCTAATATTATTTCTTATGTTATGTTTTCTTATGTTAAATATGAGTGTCCTTTCTGAACAAATCATAACAAATCATGCATTGTTTGGGTGGATGGACAAGTTACTTTGTTTCCTCAATAAAAAAGCAGCAAAAAGGCACAAATATTTGGTGCATTAACAAGAGCAGCAGAGATTTACCTTGCATTTTGGCCAGCACATATTCAAAGCCCTTCATGGTCTTGGTAACACTCGTCTTAAACCTTGCGAGACCAAATTCCTGCAAAGAGACATGTTGAACTCAGCACGTACAGGAAGCATTTTGTTTCCATATATAATAACATTTAGCATACACCATCATGTGTGTGATAACTAGCGTCTCCAGACCTGAATCGCTCTCGAGAGTCCATACACGTTGGAAGAAATCCATGCCTCTCTTTTTATTTCCGTCCAGCTGCCATTCTCGGGGTTAATTCTGTATTCACACCGCTCTTCCACCGACTGGGCGGGGGGAATATATGAACAAGGTACACGAGGACAAACACATCTGCGTCAAAAACTTCATCTTAACAGGACACGTTTGTGAACTTGGGAGGTGTATATGCGGTACCATAAGACGAGCGTGGCTGATGTTCCATGTTAACGTGGTCATTGTTCTTTTCTGAGGGTCCACTATGGAGTCCTCAAGGATGTAAGCTGAGCTAGCCATGTGTTTTGGAAGGTAGCGCTCCATCCAACGCGGCGCACGG
This sequence comes from Doryrhamphus excisus, assembly GCF_037039965.1. NCBI lineage: Eukaryota > Metazoa > Chordata > Actinopteri > Syngnathiformes > Syngnathidae > Doryrhamphus > Doryrhamphus excisus. The sequence goes on along the minus strand of NC_136378.1, from coordinate 8,876,570 downwards.
CTCGTTTTGGTCAAGAGACGTCTGGAAATGAGGCAGTTGGCTGGAGTAACCTCTCGGAAAATGATGTCTTCAGTCAATACATGGTTACTGAAAGGCACACACAGACGCATCAGTCACAAAATGTGTAAAAAAATGTTCAGCTTGTAGTCGTAAAGTCGTAATATTGCTAGAAAAACTTTGAGAGTAAAGCACAGCACAAGAAAAAAATGCTCATATTAACGTGAATAAAGCAAGTTGTGGATATAGTTGCAATTATTGTCATTAGGTTGCCATGTTGATAAGTGAAATGTGAAAAATAAGGACAACATAAACAAAGAAAATGCAGCAATTATATTTTTAACAGTTGGTTTTCTAGTTTTCCATCTGCGTTAAGCGGAATGAAGACGAACAAAGGTGTCAATAATAAATAAGTCCTCTCTGGACCTTTGGCCTCACCTGTAAGGGTTTGGATAGCGTTGCCAGAAAGCAACACAGACTTGGTCCCAGGAGGTTTTTAGCAAACCTGCGCAGCAGAAATACTTGACCATTGTTCCCTCAGCTTAGGATAGAAGCACCCTGCTGTGACAACAAAAACATGAAAAGGGATCACTTGGATCTGCAGTGAAAAGTTGAGGTGGCTGGTATTATATATTTTGGTATTGACCCGATACAAAGTAATACAGGGACTGTATCAATAATTCCAATACTTTTTACTTGGGACATTTTTCAAGATCACTGAATGATTGTATGATTTTGTTCTGTAATTTGCAGATATAAATGATAATAAAACACGGGACAAAGACTTTATGCAAAATAATACAATTATATCAACACTCAATTGTGAACATCCATCAGACAAGCTTACAATATCAACACATTAATAAAATGATGCCCTTTAATTACATACAATTATTTCAGCTAAATCAAATTATGCGAAAACAAATGCAAAAAGGGCTATTAATCAAATCCTTTGACTTCATGACTTGAGCTGAAATAACAGTATTGCGACACAACAAAAACACAAGACATTCGTGAAAATAAACACGCAAGAGAAATGGAAAAATATATATTTTATCATGCTTATATCGAGCGGATAACTGATGCTACGCTGCTATACATTTGACCCGTTCAACTAATATAAATAAAAATGCAGATCCCTGCGATTAATTTGAGAGTTTCCAGGTCAAAAGTGCCTACATTTACTCCCTGAAAGTATACTTTTGTGTGTCGTTAACTTATTTATGCATGTCGCCAAAATACAGCAGTAGCAGTATAATCTTAATAGCAATAGTGTTAGCTTTAGTGTCAGTTTTACAGCCAAACGTTGCAGCAGCATTATCGCACATCTGAAAGAGTAAAATATATGTATTTTATATATACATGTACAATGTATTCGGTTACTGCTATAAGACGATAGTCATAATTAATTAACAACATACCAGCATAACTTCAGCGTTGCTGTCATGTGTCACGTACACACCGTTAGCATGGCTATCATGAGCTAGCCTAGCATATAGCGAACTATATGAATGAACGGCACAATTGGGTCGAAAAACTACTTGGCCGCCATCCACGAAAACATCAGTCGAATATATTTCTGAGGCAAAAATTGTTACCTGAATGACCGAAATCTTCATATAATGAATATTAGCATGTTTATTAGCACTCCCCTCGGCTTGAAATTACCAGTATGGCAAACCAATGCTGTCAAATGTTACACACGAACTGAACGGAAGGTCAAATAGGACGTCATTTCCGGTCAATTTAAGACTGCTATACCTTTGTCAACCACTAGAGGGTAGAAAAACACTGTGTTTTTGTTGTGCTCAAATGGTTGAGTGGAATGTGGGAGGAAATCTGAGCACACGGTGAAAACCCACACATGTAATTGATGTCCAATAGAGGTTTGAACCCCGATTATAACACATAAAAAAATAAAAATACATTTTGTTGTTCAAAAATAGTCATAAGTAAGCAAGTTAAACACAGGAAGTGAACACACCAAAAGTCATTGCTCAAGCTCAGAGAAGGAGGTGATTCTTCCTACTCCTTTTCAGACATGTTGAATGAAATTCCCCTAATTTAATAACGTGAATGAAACTCATACTTGAGTGGCTACTTTTTGCTTTCATGACAATCACTATAAAGCTATAAAGCAATCCCCACTGAGAAACTGACAGCAAATCAATTCTGCACACTAATAGTGTCCCTTGATGCATACCTAATCTGCAGAAACATCTAATGGTGCGTTGCATGCCCGGTGTTTTTATTTTCCTTCTGATATAAGTCCTAGCCGGAATATTCTATATGTGACTCTCCAGAACATAAAGGAAAATGTAGGCTAAGCCATGAAATCCAGCATGTGGGTGTTAAGATACACCAAGTCTCGCTCGAAGCATTTTCACTGCAGGGAAAGAACCGATTTATCACATTTATTTGCTGAAAAGTCCTCCGCTGCTTTGTTCAGAAAGCAGTCCAAATAATTACTTGTAGAATTATTTATGTGAATAAATTGACCTCTCGTTGATGGCTGGTTATGTGTGTTTGGATGCGGGTTTAAGTGTTGTGTTTACTGTATTTAAACGTGCACTTGACTACTCTACGAATGTTGCTACAGTTGCTAGAGTTTCGATTTGGCATTTCTTTGATTGGCCGCTTGCAAGATATAGCTCTTTACATGTTGTTCATAAAACATAAACACATAAAAAAAAGGTCAGTTCAGAAGTTCCCAGGGCATTGAATCAATCTCGACTGGGTTGTTCTCATCAGTTGGACATGTCTCGTTGGAACAAACACTATTTTGACGACACAATATCATATCTAGTCATCCGACTATTGTTCCACCTAGTCCTTTGAGCATGAATTACTGAAGCGTGGTCAGATAACAGTCAATTCAATGCCCTGAGAATACAATAAAAACGTCCACAGGCATATTATAGTCCAGGGGTGGGCAAACTACGGCCCGGGGGCCACATCCGGCCCGCCAAGTGTTTGAATACGGCCCGCCCAATCTTTCCAAAGTATTTCATTTAAACTCAACATACAACCTGGCATCATGGCCTGAGCCAACCTTTTGATGGTTTTATCAATTGCGTTTTTTTGACATGATCTGTTGTTTACAAAGTGCTCCTGAAAAAAGGGACACAAGCACATAATAATAATAATTACTATTATAATTATTATTATAATTATTATTATAATTATATAATAATAATAATAATTATAATAATAATTATTATTATTATATACATTATATACATTATATACATTATATACATTATATACATTATATATAATATTATAATTATACATAATAATTACTATTATAATTATTATTATTATTATAACTATAATATAATAATAATAATATAATAATATAATAATAATAATAAGTATTATTATTATTAGATTATTATTAGATTATTATTAGATTATTATAATTATTAATAGAACTATTATGGTTATTATAATTATTATATTAATACTAATTATTATATTAATTATATATAATATTATTGTTATATTTGCATATTTTACATAATAATAATATAATAATAATTATTTTAATTTTATTGTAATTCTTATAATATTTTATTATTTTTAAAATATTTAAATATAAATATAAAATAATAAATAATAATAGCAGATTGCATGACAATTTTACAGATACAATAATACCAGGTGGACTGTTACGTGTAAAATATATAGTCTACCCCCCCCCCCCTTTAAATTTTGTCATATCAATGCGGCCCGCGAGTCAAAAAGTTTGCCCACCCCTGTTATAGTCAGTTGAGCAGCTGAAAATAGACTCGAATATCTGTCCGAGAAAGACCTCTCACATATTCTCTAGTAGATTTCTTTCACAGTTCCCATCTGGCTTCCTTTACATTGAATCCGGCATGTCAACATAATTAACGTCCTGTTGGGACAGAAAAGCAGCAGCAACCTTCAGTGCCCCCCCCTAAAAACATCACCTTGTAAACACACAAACGCTTTTGAGTTCCTAATTAGATTGGACATGAATTGCCGATAAGTGATTTGCATGAACAAGAACCACATTATACAGAAAACAGCCGAATACATTAAAGTCACGATTAACATTCACAAATTAAAAAAAAAAAACGCTTTACATAAACTCAAGGCCAAGTCACTGAGGTCAAAAGGCTACATTTGTACGAGAAACGGGCATAATAATTGATTTTTATCAATTTGGTTTTCAAGCAACGGCGGTAAAATGAAGCGCAGTACTTTGCAGTCTAAAATAAGCCGTCAACTTCCTGTTATTTTGCTCGGTATCGAAACAGGAGCTCAGAACATTCAAAATTTAAACTAAATAACATTTAGAGGAAATGTATTCAAACGCCCATTCCGACTTTGTAGCAACATATTCCAACGTCTTCAGTCATCTCACACTGCAGTCGGCGGGTGTCCGCCGTTACGACCGTTGAGCCGTCTTGTGGAGCGAGTCCGGAAAGAGCCCTCCGGGTGGAATGATTCCGGCTTGTCTTCACAGCGGAAAACCATTAGGAAGCCATTTCTGTAGTTTTTATTCATCCAGCCGTACAGGAGCGGGTTGGTAAAAGTGGAACACATCGCCACGATATGGAACACGGTGTATATGAGTTTATACTCCTTAAACCTGAGAACCAGGTCCAGATCGCTGGCGAGCTGGAACACGTGGAAGGGCAGCCAACAGATAGCAAACACGACCACCACCAGTGCCAACATTTTAGTGGTCTTTTTACGTCGTGCGATGCTATCGTTGCGAGTCGACGGACTGATGTGGTTCTTCAGCTTGACCCAGATACAAATATAAGCGTAACTGATGATAGCTAAAGGGATAATGTACTGTAGAAGAAGCATGGAGAGGCTGTAGATGACACCGTCTCTGCCGGTCCCGTGGGGCCACTTCTCAGAGCATACGGCGATATGCAGATTAATGGAGGGGATCTCTTCCTGACGGTATTCTCGGAAGATAGCAAGGGGTGCCGCCAGGACCGCCGAGGTAGTCCAAGTGAACGCCATAATGAGGAAACTGGAGTGCCAAGTGAGGCGTTGACCCAGATGGAAGACGATACAGCGATATCGCTCCAAAGCGATAACGGTCATTGTCAAGATGGAGACATGAACGCTCAGAGCCTGGGCGAAGGGGACCATGTGACACAGCACGGCGCCAAACTTCCACTCGTCTAGCAGAGTATACACCAACGTGAAGGGTAAACACAGGGTGTCCACCAGGAGGTCTGCAAGCGCCAAGTTAGCTATGAAGAAGTTTGTGACTGTTCGCATGTTCTTGTAGCGGATTATCATATAAATCACAAGCGCGTTCCCCAGGAGCCCGAGCAAGATGATTAAGGAATAAGCTGTGATCAGGGTGATCTGCACTCCGAGATGTTTAGTGATATCTGTGTGGAAACCTTGCAGGTTCGAATCCATGCTTCCGTTAACTTGAGTCCACATGTCTCTTTCATCAGGCTCCCATTCTGCCGTGCTGTTGGACGTGTCCGGGGGGCTCATTTCTTCTCCAGGAAGTGCAAACACCTGAGAAGGAGATAGGCCCACCCTATCTATTATGGTCAGAAAATGACAAAGGATGTTATTACAGGAATATTTGTATTTATTATATGTCCTGTTTACTGCAGTCAATTCATTTTTCCTAACACAACCTGAATTTTTAGTCAGAATCCCTTTGTGACCTCTTACTGTATATTAAAACACAATTCGATGTGGGTCACCTAAACTTGTGTTCCAAAGTATCAGCCTGTATGTAAAATGCCATTAAATCAGCTATTGCAACTCATACTGTTTAAGTCAGGGGTCTCAAACTCAATTTACCTGGGGGGCCACTGGAGCTAGGGTCTGGGCAAGGCTGGGTCGCATCAGGTTTTCCCCAAAAAAAAAAAAAAAAAAAAAACATCTTAATTTTTATTTTTCTGCACAAAACAAGATGAAAAATAAATAAATAAAGAATAAAGTAAATCAATCAATCAGTAATAAATAAATATAATAATAATAATAAAACGGCAAATAATAAAAACTTAAGAAACCACATATAGTTGGTGGGCAGACAAATTATTTTTTTCAGATTAAAATGAACAAAGCATTATTAGAGCCCTGTAGACATGACAAAACATGACTATAGTCACATTTATATATTTTTATTTACAACATATTGCGCAACTGCAGGGTCTTGAGACACATGCTAACTCGCAAACTAGAGAGCTAGCGACCTTTAAACAGTAGCCTTCAAGTTATTTCCTTTAAACTTAAATAGCCAAAAACTTACCACTTCCACACGGATAGGGAGGATAACTATTAACAGTTATTTAACCTTTAACATGAACATTAATCAAACGTAATAATTTTTTCTGGATACATGATACCATACAGCATCCATATCAAACTTGCGCGGGCCGCACTAACATTAAACTTTCATATCAAGGCGGGGGGCCTCAAAGTAGTGTGCTGCGGGCCACATTTGGCCCACGGGCTGCGTGTTTGAGACCCCTGTTATATACGATCTGCCGCTTTTGTTCTTGACACAAATGATGCGTGCAAACCAATCTTTGCAAATCTTGAAACGGACCAATCAGAATCGTTTATTTAGACCGCGGTCCGCAGTCAAAAACTTACCACTTCCACACGGATAGGGAGGATAGCTATTAACAGTTATTTAACCTTTAACATGAACATGAATCAAACGTAATAATTTTTTCTGGGTACATGATACCATACAGCATCCATATCAAACTTGCGCGGGCCGCACTAACATTAAACTTTCATATCAAGGCGGGGGGCCTCAAAGTAGTGTGCTGCGGGCCACATCTGGCCCGCGGGCTGCGTGTTTGAGACCCCTGTTATATACGATCTGCCGCTTTTGTTCTTGACACAAATGATGCGTGCAAACCAATCTTTGCAAATCTTGAAACGGACCAATCAGAATCGTTTATTTAGACCGCGGTCCGTAGTCAAAAACTTACCACTTCCACACGGATAGGGAGGATAACTATTAACAGTTATTTAACCTTTAACATGAACATTAATCAAACGTAATAATTTTTTCTGGGTACATGATACCATACAGCATCCATATCAAACTTGCGCGTGCCGCACTGACATTAAACTTTCATATCAAGGCGGGGGGCCTCAAAGTAGTGTGCTGCGGGCCACATTTGGCCCGCGGGCCGCAAGTTTGAGACCCCTGGTTTAAGTAAATAGTGACTCTTGTATCATCCCCATTGCATAACCACTCAATCCAAAAATGTTCCCCGACATTATTTGCAAAGTGCAGCTTATGTTGTGTACAGCATTCATCAGCTCTTCCTGCCACTTGCTGCTCTTGTCTGCATGAATTCAGTTCCACCTGCTTCTACTCCATACAGTTAGAAAATGGAATATAATAATAATGGATGGAAAATCAGATGTATTTGTGTGCACAGACTTTTTTGTCAAATAGACTGTATGGTCAGGCACTGACATCAGTGTGACATTGTTATTAAAAAGACAAATTTGGGGGTCCAATTTAGACACTGAGAGCCCTTATTAATATTTACTAATGGATGACATGCAATGGCAATGAATCACTTTTTTTTTTTTTTTAAACATCACCACAGCTGTTTGATTCATGACGTTTTTGGTACATTATGCAAAGCTACTTTCATCCTTATTTAAAATTTATACAATTGACTGCGTTAAATGACAATTTAAAAATAACTTAGTGAATATTATTTGTATATGCAGCACAGTATGCGCACTTCACTGCATGTGTACAGTTTGCATGGGTGAAAAAGGACTATAGGCGACATGTATACTTGGATAGTTTCCTAAAGCATCGTTCTATGTTCAAAATACACCTGCTGTGGAGCGAAATGTGGAATATATGCAGCAGTCGTCGCAACATTACAACCGAATGTATCCCACTTCCGTGCGTAATTTGTCACCGTGCATTATTAGCGCGTTCAAAGACTTCAACTTTATCTCTCAAAGCGACAGGTGCAAATGATTTGTCCCTTTTTTTTGCCTTTTCCAAGCACCGTCATGTTATTTGGACTTCTGTTTTGCGCTCCGTCATCCAAATTACGCACGAAAACAACGGATTTCCTTTAAGGCTACGCTGTCACAATGTTATTGAATACAATTTGTGTCACAAACGTAAACCAAAAAAAAAACACTATCGGTGGACTCACCTTTCGTCTTATTTCTTCTGCCCAAAGCGAGTCTTCGCTCCACAGTAACGTGAACAAGGAGGGGGGAGTTGGGGGGGGGGGGGGGGGGGGGAGCTCTAGCTCCTCCCAAGCTGTGAGCGCCTGGTGCGCATCTTTGGATCCGCGCTACGTCCGCCAGTCAGCACTGAACATGAGACAGGACAATCTAGTAAGAGTCAGCTTTGCAATATGAAGCAGAAGACATCTCCAATGATGAAGAACAATCTGGTATTGAGTCTCCTCAGCACTAGAAACGAGAAGAAAACGAGAAGACATCAAATGTGAATCAGGTGTGCACGGCTCCAAACTACATATGAGAGACAATCAGTGAGAGACAGGAGAAATAGATGGTTCTGAATGATCAAGTGAACCATCAAGTCAGAAGGAGGTCTTCATGATGAAGTACCAGGCATGTGGTCTAACACCAGGGAGTTTCATGTGGTGGGTCGTGACCCAAAAGTGTGTCATGGAGCCGTTTTCCATCTCCCGTTCTTATGTGTGTATTCGCTTGTGTTGGTCGACTCTGACAAGCTTAGGTGCTATGGAAGGGGGGGTGGGGGGGCATTTAAGAACAACATTGTGACACACAGCTGCAGATATCTGCTGGAAAAAGCACTGTACTGTACAGGCTGAACTCGAAAAAAAAACTAGAAAATACAACAAAATGGAGAGTTGTGAAGTATAAGTGTACAAAAAATGTGTACATGTTGGCAGGTCCGCACTAACATATAAAGTACCACTTCCCCACTATTTGAGAGGTACTGGTTTAAATATAAGATATACTGTCTTTCCTCATTTTTTGCAATTAATTGGTTCCAGGCCCTCATGAGGGTCGCAGGGATACTGGAACCTATCCCAGCTGTCCACCCTGTACTGGTGGCCAATCACAGGGCACATATAGACAAACAACCATTCACACTCACATTCATACCTATGGACAATTTGGAGTCGCCAATTAACCTAGCATGTTTTTGGAATGTGGGAGGAAACCGGAGTACCCGGAGAAAACCCACAGGGAGAACAAACAAACTCCACACAGAGATGGCCGACGGTGGAATTGAACCCTGGTCTCCTAGCTGTGAGGTCTGCTAACCACTAGACCGCCGTGCCGCCGTTTCTTCTACTCAATTTCTTAAATTTAGAATACATATACTGGAGAGGCTAACTAGTTAGCTTCCTAGTTTGCTGTGCTATGCGGTGTAAACAAAGAATGATAGTCTAAAGGTAAATATAGGGGTGTTATTTCATACCCACACTGCTCTTATAATGTTAAAAACCATGTTTACATTGTCATAAACAGATTTTGTATGCTCTAAAAATGAAAATATTCCTCTTATTAATTTTGAATCCGGCTGCATGGTGACCGAGTGGTAAATGCGAGACCCAAGTTTGATTCCACCTTCATGCGTGGATTTTCTCCAGGAACTCCGGTTTCCTCCCACATTCCAAAAACATGCTAGGTTAATTAGCGACTCCAAATTGTCCATAGGTATGAATGTGAGTGTGAATGGTTGTTTGTCTATATGTGCCCTGTGATTGGCTGGCGACCAGTCCAGGGTGTACCCCGCCTCTCAACCGAAGACAGCTGGGATAGGCTCCAGCACCCCCGCGACCCTTGTGAGGAAAAAGCGGTAGAAAATGAATGAAGAAGAAAACATGAGCTAGTATATAGTGACCAGAATACTACTATTTTTTGACTAATAATTCATGCTATTTATTCATGATTTTTTTTTTTTAAAAAAGGGGATAAAGTGAGAGGGATGTTCAAACCGCAATGTAACGAGGGATGACTATATTAGAAGTTGAAAAATGTCTGTGCTTGATAAATCTTCACAAGATACATATTTCCATTTTTAATTGCTTTATCTTCAAACATATATCGAATTAAGACTTCATTTATTATGACTAAAGCACGATCCTCATGTGTTATAAATGACGTGTCAATTATTGATGCTTTTAAAAGTCATTTATAATGCCCATCACCAATAGTTTTATAGGCCAGTCATGTTTTGAATCCAACCAAGCCAGATTTCTCTTGAAGGTTACCAAAGTGTATACGCGTTGGCCCACAGCTTTTATAAACCTTCCTGCATCCGCCTTATCTATAGAGTAAACAAGTCGTCGGCAGAGAAGGTGTCACACATCATTTATTCTCTTCCCCATCAGCGACAAAGGATCATTAAATGCAAGAGAGTTATTTTCAAACTTTTAAACAACGCACATTCCCTGCATCATATAACATTACTTGTGGAATAATATTCTATATCTGGGTATAGTTGTTAAAAATCTTATGTAATCTACTACACCTACAAAAGCCATTCAAAGTAGTTTTATTATTTACTCTATGCCAGGGGTCTCAAACTTAATTTACATGGGGGCCACTGGAGCTAGGGTCTGGGCAAGGCTGGGCCGCATCAGGTTTTAAAAAAAAAACGCATTTATTAAAAACAGAAAAATTAATAAACTTTGCTTTGGTTCCGATTTTCTACAATAAAAGCTCTGATAAAAAATTCCACTGTTCTCAAATATCTTACTTTTTATTTTTCTACACAAAATAAGATGAAAAATAAATAAACAAATCAAGAATAAAGAAAATCAATCAATCAGTAATAAATAAATATAATAATAATAATAAAACGGCAAATAATAAAAATTTAAGAAACCACATATAGTTGGTGGGTAGACAAATTATTTTTTTCAGATTAAAATGAACAAAGCATTATTAGAGCCCTGTAGACATGACAAAACACGACTATAGTCACATTTATACTCTTTTTATTTACAACATATTGCGCAACTGCAGGGTCTTGAGACACATGCTAACTCGCAAACTAGAGAGCTAGCGACCTAAACGGTAGCCTTCAAGTTATTTCCTTTAAACTTAAATAGCCAAAAACTTACCACTTCCACACGGATAGGGAGGATAACTATTAACAGTTATTTAACCTTTAACATGAACATTAATCAAACGTAATAATTTTTTCTGGGTACATGATACCATACAGCATCCATATCAAACTTGCGCGGGCCGCACTAACATTAAACTTTCATATGAAGGCGGGGGCCTCAAACTAGTGTCCTGCGGGGCACATTTGGCCCGCGGGCCGCGTGTTAGAGACCCCTGATTTACAACATATTGCGCAACTGCAGGGTCTTGAGACACATGCTAACTCGCAAACTAGAGAGCTAGCGACCCAAACGGTAGCCTCCAAGTTATTTCCTTTAAACTTAAATAGCCAAAAACTTACCACTTCCACACGGATAGGGAGGACAACTATTAAGAGTTATTTAACCTTTAACATGAACATTAATCAAACGTAATAATTTTTTCTGGGTACATGATACCATACAGCATCCATATCAAACTTGCGCACTAACATTAAACTTATCAAGGCGGGGGCCTCAAACTAGTGTCCTGCGGGTCACATTTGGCCCGCGGGCCGCATGTTTGAAACCCCTGGTATACACTGAGGAAAAGCCTGGAAGCAGAACCGGAGGTAGCAGAAATGAGGATGCTGAGGTTGACATTGGGAGTGACCAGGATGGATAGGATCAGGAAGGAGTACATAAGAGGGATATTAAATGTTAGAGGACTTGGAGATAAAGTCAAAGAGGCCAGACTGAGATGGTCCAGAGGCGAGATAGGAGGCCAGGTAGGCGTTGTAGAGGAAGACCAAAGAGGAGGTAATAATGCGTCTGCATAACAGGTACATAACCTACTATGGACATTTTTTAAATGATACTCACAAAAATTCCCCACTTAAGGCCCCGGCACTTAAATGCACCGCCTGCCACTGGATTACAGCAACACTGAGCCAAAGCTCCTATCCCCAAACTCTAAATCCATGTGTACATAAAACAGCATTTAACAGATTATATAAACTGAATTTATCAGTATTTACTGGTTATACTAGCAAAATGTAGGCTACTCTTATCCATGTTGTCAGTCATGCTTTGTTTACTTTCCATTGGAATGCTTTGGAGGATCCAAGTGGGATAGTTCTTACTTTTTAAAGTCTGGAATGAAACAGTAGCTCGACACAATATGGTCATGAAATCCCAGAAGAGGTCATTATTGTTATTATTATTATCATTATCATTATCATTATCATTATCATTATCATTATCATTATCATTATCATTATCATTATCATTATCATTATCATTATCATTATTATAATCATTATCATTATCATTATCATTATCATTATCATTATCATTATTATTATAATCATTATCATTATCATTATCATTATCATTATCATCATTATCATTATCATTATCATTATCATTATCATTATCATTATCATTATCATTATCATTATTATAATCATTATCATTATCATTATCATTATCATTATCATTATCATTATCATTATAATCATTATCATTATCATTATCATTATCATTATCATTATCATTATCATTATCATTATCATTATCATTATTATAATCATTATCATTATTATAATCATTATCATTATTATTATTATTATTATTATTATTATTATTATTATTATTATTATTATTATTATTATTATTATTATTATTATTATTATTATTATTATTATTATTATTATTATTATTATTATTATTATTATTATTATCATTATTATTATTATCATTATCATTATCATTATCATTATTATTTTTATTATTATAATCATTATCATTATCATTATCATTATCATTATTATTATTATTATTATTATTATTATTATTATTATTATCATTATCATTATCATTATCATTATCATTATCATTATTATAATCATTATCATTATCATTATCATTATCATTATCATTATCATTATTATTATTATTATTATCATTATCATTATTATAATCATTATCATTATCATTATCATTATCATTATCATTATCATTATCATTATCATTATCATTATCATTATCATTATTATTAATATTATTATTATCATTATCATTATCATTATCATTATCATTATCATTATCATTATTATTAATATTATTATTATCATTATCATTATCATTATCATTATCATTATCATTATTATTATTATTATGCATCACTGACAGTGAACGGTCCCATATCTACCTCAAATAGTTCAGATTGTGGCTATTTATAGTTCAAACACGGAGCAGGCATATTCTGACCTGACTATTATAGACATAGTGAAGTTTTCCTCTCAGGTCACCAACGCTGATGTTTTTATGTTCTGATTTATGTGACAAAACTTTGACCTTTAACGGGTTTGAAACCCTATTACAATATGCTGTATAGTGTGCCAGAGGGTATTTCCTTTATGCGGAACGAGAGACTGTTTGATGATGTTTTGAATCTTGTTTTGACATTTTCACAGTTGCAGCTGTTGTTTCAGCACCTTTCATGGATGAAACAGAATCAGTTGAGGCCACAACGTGTTCAGCAGATTTTGGAAACATTTAAGGAAATCCTGGCCGTGGTTTGGATATTCCAGTCACTGCTGCTCATTACGGTCATTCGGCTTCTTATGGTTTGCTTTTATGAGACTTCAAACCGGTAGATCGTTAACTAGCGTCATCAGATAATTCAGTGAATGAGGTCCCACTTAAAGTTCCACATAAGTCAAGAAGTACTTTGACCCGATTGAGAGCCGCTTCCCAAGTCAACTGATGTTTTGTGAACATGACAACAGAGTGGCAGGTCATTCCTCCGAGGCAGCGGTCTCAAACACATGGCCCGCGGCCCGCGCAAGTTTGATATGGATGTTGTATGGTATCATGTACCCAGAAAAAAATTATTACGTTTGATTAATGTTCATGTTAAAGGTTACTGTTAATAGTTATCCTCCCTATCCGTGTGGAAGTGGTAAGTTTTTGACTACGGGCCGCGGTCTAAATAAACGATTCTGATTGGTCCGTTTCAAGATTTGCAAAGATTGGTTTGCACGCATCATTTGTGTCAAGAACAAAAGCGGCAGATCATATATACTAGGGGTCTCAAACACGCGGCCCGCGGGCCAAATGTGGCCCGCAGGACACTAGTTTGAGGCCCCCGCCTTGATATGAAAGTTTAATGTTAGTGCGGCCCGTGCAAGTTTGATATGGATGCTGTATGGTATCATGTACCCAGAAAAAATTATTACGTTTGATTAATGTTCATGTTAAAGGTTAAATAACTGTTAATAGTTATCCTCCCTATCCGTGTGGAAGTGGTAAGTTTTTGATATGGATGCTGTACGGTATCATGTACCCAGAAAAAATTATTACGTTTGATTAATGTTCATGTTAAAGGTTAAATAACTGTTAATAGTTATCCTCCCTATCCGTGTGGAAGTGGTAAGTTTTTGACTATGGGCCGCGGTCTAAATAAACGATTCTGATTGGTCCGTTTCAAGATTTGCAAAGATTGGTTTGCACGCATCATTTGTGTCAAGAACAAAAGCGGCAGATCCTATATACCAGGGGTCTCAAACACGCGGCCCGCGGGCCAAATGTGGCCCGCAGGACACTAGTTTGAGGCCCCCGCCTTGATATGAAAGTTTAATGTTAGTGCGGCCCGCGCAAGTTTGATATGGATGCTGTATGGTATCATGTACCCAGAAAAAATTATTACGTTTGATTAATGTTCATGTTAAAGGTTAAATAACTGTTAGTTATCCTCCCTATCCGTGTGGAAGTGGTAAGTTTTTGATATGGATGCTGTATGGTATCATGTACCCAGAAAAAATTATTACGTTTGATTAATGTTCATGTTAAAGGTTAAATAACTTAGTTATCCTCCCTATCCGTGTGGAAGTGGTAAGTTTTTGGCTTTTTAAGTTTAAAGGAAATAACTTGAAGGCTACCGTTTAGGTCGCTAGCTCTCTAGTTTGCGAGTTAGCATGTGTCTCAAGACCCTGCAGTTGCGCAATATGTTGTAAATAAAAAGAGTATAAATGTGACTATAGTCGTGTTTTGTCATGTCTACAGGGCTCTAATAATGCTTTGTTCATTTTAATCTGAAAAAAATAATTTGTCTACCCACCAACTATATGTGGTTTCTTAAGTTTTTATTATTTGCCTTTTTAATGTTATTATTATATTTATTTATTACTGATTGATTGATTTTCTTTATTCTTGATTTGTTTATTTATTTTTCATCTTATTTTGTACCCAGAAAAAATTATTATGTTTGATTAATGTTCATGTTAAAGGTTAAATAACTGTTAATAGTTATCCTCCGTATCCATGTGGAAGTGGTAAGTTGGTATGATTGATTTTCTTTATTCTTAATTTATTTTTCATCTTATTTTGTGTAGAAAAATAAAAATTAAGATATTTGAGAACAGTGGAATGTTTTATCAGAGCTTTTTTTTGTAGAAAATCGAAACCAAGGCAAAGTTTATTAATTTTTTTGTTTTTAATAAATGCGTTTTTTTTGTTTTTTTTTTTGAAAACCTGATGCGGCCCAGTCTCGCCCAGACCCTAGCTCCAGTGGCCCCCAAGTAAATTGAGTTTGAGACCCCTGCTCCAAGGGGTTTTGTTTTAGCTGTTAATTGTTGCTTTTTGATATTCTCACCCACATTGATTACTACAGGTGAGCAAGGATAGAATCAGTACTGGAAGTGGTATTTGACAACGCAATAATGATTGCCTCAGCAACATGAGATGTCCTTGTATTGATCGGGGCACCTCAATTTATTCTTTCAATTCTATGGGCCCATCCCCAGCTTCTGTGTGCACTGCAGACCTATCCCCCGCTTTGACCTGAGCGCATTGGAGGATTTATGTTCTTGGTAATCTTAAAACACTTCTCTGAATGGTAGTGGGCCGGTTTAAAAGGGGGCTGGTGCAGCACAAAGGTGATTTAATCTTTGGAACTTTCTTCCCACCTCATATTTTCTAACACCGTCGGTATAAATCAATGTAAAGCCAGCCTGAGAGTTGGGATACTGCGTTTCTACTTACGTCTAATTTAGCACTGGTGTTGACATGATGACAGACTGCGGAGGGAGGTATCGACTTTAGCCCGTTGGGTTGCATTGGATGTGTGCTTGGAGTCCCACTGTGGACAAAAAGAAGTGTTGCAGGGGTGCAGTCCACCTTTGAAAATTTACGGGGGGGGGGGGGGGGGGGGGGCAGACTATATATTTTACACGTGACAGTCCACCTGGTATTATTATATCTGTAAAATTGTCATGCTATTATTATTTATTATTTTATATTTATAATTAAATATTTTAAAAATAATAAAATATTATAATAATTACAATAAAATTTAAATAATAATTATTATATTTTTATTATGTAAAATATGCAAATGTAACAATAATATTATATATAATTAATATAATTAGCATTAATATAATAATTATAATAATCATAATAGTTCTAATAATAATTAGAATAATCTAATAATAATAATAATAATTATTATTATTATTATGTGCTTGTGTCCCTTTTTTCAGGAGCACTTTGTAAACAACAGACCATGTCAAAAAACGAAATCGATAAAAGCATCAAAAGGTTGGCTCAGGCCATGATGCCAGGTTGTATGTTGAGTTTAAATGAAATACTTTGGAAAAGATTGGGCGGGCCGTATTCAAACACTCGGCGTGCCGGATGTGGCCCCCGGGCCGTAGTTTGCCCACCCCTGAGCTAGACTCTCTCCAGGTTGAGGAAAGCAAAGAAACACAAGGATTTTGAGAGCTCAACACTTGTATTTGTTTTGTTAGACGAAATAAAATGAGTCACAAGCAGCTTGACTGCAGTGACAGCGTCAGTCATTTGTGAGTCTGATATGTTGTTATTTGACTTTGAGCAACGTGGAGCAACCCTGAGCAAAAAAAAAAAATAAATAATGATAAAAATTTAGCAGCTATCACATCCTGTCGGCGTGTGTCTACGTGCTAACGCGCTAAATGACTTCCGCTGTCAGCTGTTTCAGTCAAAACAGTCCAAAGTTCTTCGATTTGATTTTTCAGTTAGTTTCACTTTGAATTATTTTATTTAAGTATCAGTTTGTCATCGGAATAACTTGTGAAATCCTTTTTGTGATGTCGCCCACAATCAAGTACACTCTATTTTGTGATTATAATGAAATACAGAGAACGCTTCTTCGGTGCATAAACAAAGATGGCACAGTTCAAAAGGCAAGCCAGTAGAATAATTATTACACAAGCAGTCGTACTTTGCCTCCATGCAAACACAAAAGTAATTAGAAAAGTCATTATGATTCATCGTGTCTGATGCGGATCTCATGGGAGTCCGGTGAGATGATTCAAAATGGCCAGTCGAGTCCTTTAAAACAATTCAAATAGCCATGAAATTTTACTGACTAAGTATAATATTCTTGCAAATTATTCATACTGTTAATATTAAGCGTTGTGGACTTTTTAACCTTAGCGGGAATCTCTAGCCAGTGGCACCCCTGAAGCAGGTTTTTCTTTACATTTCATGGTCAAGGAAATTTTGCCTTTGACTATAGAATAGGAATTTATCCATGCATCCATTTTCTATGCTGCTTATCCTCTCTAGAGTCAGGGGGGATATGTTGGAGGAATTTATGCTGACTGCAAATCATTCACTGTTCTGTGGTATCAGTAATAAGACAGTAATAATTCTGAATCAATTTCACTTGCTGTTGTGCAAATGAGCAACAGTAGCATGAATGATACAGTATCTGAAGCCCGCAGTATGCATAAAAAAATTGTCATGCAATCTGCTATTATTATTTATTATTTTATATTTATATTTAAATATTTGAAAAATAATAAAATATTATAATAATTACAATAAAATTAAAATAATAATTATTATATTATTATTATGTAAAATATGCAAATATAGCAATGATATTATATATAATTAATATAATAATTATAATAATCATAATAGTTGTAATAATAATATAATAATAATAATTATTATTATTATTATGTGTTTGTGTCCCTTTTTTCAGGAGCACTTTGTAAACAACAGACCATGTCAAAAAACGAAATTGATAAAACCATCAAAAGGTTGGCTCAGGCCAGGTTGTATGTTGAGTTTAAATGAAATACTTTGGAAAGATTGGGCGGGCCGTATTCAAACACTTGGCGGGCCGGATGTGGCCCCCGGGCCGTAGTTTGCCCACCCCTGAGATAGACACTAGACCGCAGAACTGAATCCGTGGAGACCTTCTGGTACATCTTTTACCGCTGCATAATGGCCATACATACAAATAGTAGACCATATTATGGGTTCTCTTACCCAGAAGACTTCAGGGATGTTGAGTTTGAGACCCGAGATTTAGGGTCGTTTTTTTCACAAAAAGGTGTGAACCGAATTCAATGCAGAACCGCTTTGCGCTTGTTATTTTATTGATTTGTCAGAACATTTTTTTTGTTATTGATGATTGCAAAGTGGAATTATATTTCTGGTCATTTACTAAATGTCTTTGTCAATGTGTTGAGAAATGGTGCAAAAAGTATTGATAAAGTCCCACGTGAAAGATTGATCTGGTTTCCACATTTAATGGAGGCGGTCTTAAGAATGAAAGAGAAACAGTGGGCGATGGAATTAAAGCAGTTTACTCAGAATCCAATTAGCAAACTTCACACTCTTCATCCCTTTAAATCTATTCTAACTGAAGAATTACAGGCGCTCATCTGTCTTGCAAGCGGTCAAGTGTACCGTCCTTGAGAGGTATTGACAGTCGCTGATTGACATTTCCCCATGTCCAAGTCCTTAGTCATTACTGCCGAAGCCTAAAAACAACAACGAAATGGAGAAAAACAAACGGAAGCCGAAAGCCATGCATTCTATTTTGTGGCTGTTTGGAGTTTTTTATTTATTTCAAATACTGTTTATAATCCATCCATACATCCAACGTGCCCCCCGCTTATTCGTAACACGCAGCTCCAGACGTTCTTCAGTTTTAAAAATGGAGGCCAGCAATCGGCACTGGACTGATACGGAAAGTTTATTTTTGATCCAAACTAAATTCCAAGACTGGACCAACGAAAAACCGAAGTGAAAGAACAACTCGGGTGAAGTCGGTATCACGTGATGTCGGTGTTTACGTTTTACTGGGCATGCCCTATTGACTATTCTGGTTGATTATAGTGACGCATGTAGACAAGAGATAGGAATATTCCTTTCCATGTATACCAGGGGTCTCAAACTCAATTTACCTGGGGGCCACTGGAGCTAGGGTTTGGGCAAGGCTGGGATGCGTCAGGTCCCCCCCCCCCCCCCCCCCCAAAAAAAACGCATTTATTAAAAACAGAAAAATATACAAACTTTCAGTGCTTTGGTTCCGATTTTCTACAATGAAAGCTCTGATAAAACATTCCACTGTTCTCAAATATCTTAATTTTTATTTTTCTGCACAAAATAAGATAAATAAATAAACAAATCAATAATAAAGACAATCAATCAGTAATAAATAAATATAATAATAATTATAATAAAACGGCAAGTAATAAAAACTTGAGAAACCACATATAGTTGGTGGGCAGACAAATTATTTTTTCAGATTAAAATGAACAAAGCATTATTAGAGCCCTGTAGACATGACAAAACACGACTATAGTCACATTTATACTCTTTTTATTTACAACATATTGCGCAACTGCAGGGTCTTGAGACACATGCTAACTCGCAAACTAGAGAGCTAGCGACCTAAACGGTAGCCTTCAAGTTATTTCCTTTAAACTTAAATAGCCAAAAACTTACCACTTCCACACGGATAGGGAGGATAACTATTAACTATTTAACCTTTAACATGAACATTAATCAAACGTAATAATTTTTTCTGGGTACATGATACCATACAGCATCCATATCAAAAACTTACCACTTCCACACGGATAGGGAGGATAACTATTAACTATTTAACCTTTAACATGAACATTAATCAAACGTAATAATTTTTTCTGGGTACATGATACCATACAGCATCCATATCAAAAACTTACCACTTCCACACGGATAGGGAGGATAACTATTAACTATTTAACCTTTAACATGAACATTAATCAAACGTAATATTTTTTTCTGGGTACATGATACCATACAGCATCCATATCAAACATTAAACTTTCATATCAAGGCGGGGGCTTCAAACTAGTGTCCTGTGGGCCACATTTGGCCCGCGGGCCGCGTGTTTGAGACCCCTGATGTATACCATTGTTTCCGGAAAAGTCATTCGGAAAGAGAAAAACTCCTCATGTAAACATGGCTACTGTGGAGTGTCCGTGGTGTAAAGACTGGCAGAGCAATGTAATATCGGTCCGTGTGGCAACACCTAGCTCGTTCCTCCTATAGACTTAGTGATGTTTTCCAATGTAAAAAAAAAATGTGCCGTGGCTCAAAAAAGGTTGAAAAACACTGTCTTAGACACCTGACAATTGTGCAAGGCATGCATCTCCATCCACTGGAGAGGAAAACAAAGGCCTTTACGTCCTGCCTGCAGTGATCTAAAGAATTCAGCACTTTCAAGTCAACTGTCATGTGACGGCAATGGTGGGGAAGGTCAGGGCCACCTGCTGAAACATCAAGAACGTAGACGTTGGAGTCCATCGCACTATAGTGATTCAGCTGGCAGACCGATCACGTGACCTTCGTCAGATGGAGTCATATTGTCGAGTCATAGCCGAGGTCTGAATCGAGGTAGCTCAACTTCTCATAGCTTGCTTTGACGTGCAGTTGACTAAAATATAATTAAGTAATCTTTACCTGAACATAAACCTCACCGTGGGCGACACGGTGGATGAGTGGTTAGCGTGCAGGCCTCGCAGTTAGGAGACCAGGGTTCAATTTCACCCTCGGTCATCTCTGTGTGGAGTTTGCATGTTCTCCCCGTGCATGCGTGGGTTTTCTCCGGGTACTCCGGTTTCCTCCCACATTCCAAAAACATGCTAGGTTAATTAGCGGCTCCAAATTGTCCATAGGTATGAATGTGAGTGTGAATGGTTGTTTGTCTATATGTGCCCTGTGATTGGCTGGCGACCAATCCAGGGTGTACCCCGCCTCTCCCCCGAAGACAGCTGGGAGCCTACTCCAGTATCTAAAAATGAAAATATTCCTGTTATTAATATTGAATCCGGCTGCACGGCGACCGAGTGGTAAATGCGCAGGCCACACAGCTAGGAGACCCAAGTTTGATTCCACCCTCATGCGTGGGTTTTCTCCGGGTACTCCGGTTTCCTCCCACATTCCAAAAACATGCAAGTTAATTAGCGGCTCCAAATTGTCCATAGGTATGAATGTGAGTGTGAATGGTTGTTTGTCTATATGTGCCCTGTGATTGGCTGGCAACCAGTCCAGGGTGGGCAACTGGGATAGGCTCCAGCATCCCCGCGACCCCCTTGAGGGCCTGGAACCAATTCATTGCAATAAATAAGGAAGGACAGTATATCTTATATTTAAAGCAGAGCCTCTCAAATAGTGGGGCAGTGGTACTTTATATGTTAGTGCGGACCTGCCAACATGTACATATTTTTTGTACACTTATGTTTCACAACTCTCCATTTTGTTGTATTTTCTAGGTTCTATGTGCCCTGTGATTGGCTGGCAACCAGTCCAGGGTGTACCCCGCCTCTCGCCCAAAGACAGCTGGGATAGGCCCCAGCACCCCCGCGACCCTCATGAGGAAAAAGCAGTAGAAAATGAATGAATGAATGAATGAGTATATCTTTTATTTAAACCAGT
Source organism: Doryrhamphus excisus (assembly GCF_037039965.1). Taxonomy (NCBI): domain Eukaryota; kingdom Metazoa; phylum Chordata; class Actinopteri; order Syngnathiformes; family Syngnathidae; genus Doryrhamphus; species Doryrhamphus excisus. The sequence goes on along the minus strand of NC_136378.1, from coordinate 8,854,749 downwards.
GCCTCTCAAATAGTGGGGCAGTGGTACTTTATATGTTAGTGCGGACCTGCCAACATGTACATATTTTTTGGACACTTATGCTTCACAACACATTTTGTTGTATTTTCTAGGTTCTATGTGCCCTGTGATTGGTTGGCGACCAGTCCAGGGTGTACCTCGCCTCTCGCCCAAAGACAGCTGGGATTGACTCCAGCACCCCTGCGAAAAAAAGCACTAGAAAATGAATGAATGAACGAATAAACCCCACCGCAACAACGTTTTCAGGAAGCTGATATTTTGAAAAACCAAAAGAAGTCATCCTTGGGCTAAGAACTGTGGACACCAAGTACTTTGGATACTGCTGGTTTTAGAAGGTACTTGGTTGAAAACCACCGACATTCAGGATGAGGAGTCTGATCAGGTTCTGATATTTCATATTAGGCTCTGAGATTGCTTATTTTAAATAACCTCAGGTCAGACTAGAGTGGGTGTGTGGTGAAAAACTTTATACTTTGTCTCATTGCCAATTTTTTACGAGTGCCACCGTGTCTGAGTGTATGAGACAGACTTTCAGCGAGGAAAATAAACATAGAAAAATTATTCTGGGTTGAAAGCTCAATTTTCGCTGTCCACTTTTCTCCTCTGAGAGAGCTCCATATGTATTTCCTTATCTCTCACACAATATCTCTCACATTTTCCCCGAATGTCTCACGTCTTTCTGCAGGTATCACTGGTTTCTACTGTGTCACCTCATGATAGTGGCTGGAATTCACTGATTGATTGGCTGACTAGGAAGCCTGTGGCATGCCTTAACCTGCACGCAATTGGTCAGTGGATTTCCCACAACAATTTACGAAATTAAAACTGAGGTCTCAAAGTTCTTTGTCCGGCAGACATTATGAACTGAAGTATTGTTCTATTGAAAAATCTAGTCTTTAGCTAGTAAACATGTCCACCAACTCCGGAGTTGGGTGATGCCCCTGCACAACCTGAAGCACCCACTGTTCTGTTGAAGGAAGAACCCCCACTGTGTTGTATGGGAAAACATCTCAGGCGTCGGAAGACATCAAGAACTTTAAAGTTAAATTTTTTCCTCTGAGAAAAAAAAACTTTTTCACTTTTCAGTGTCCCATGGTTCAATTCCGTGGCATTGACGGAGACGACGCCTTTGAAGACCGTTTTCTCTCAGATGATGGTAATTGGACTGCACTCAGCACTAGTAACATTCTTCATTTCAGCCAAGAATCGTCCTGCGTCTTGACAGACAGCCAATCGTATCGTTTGGTTCAGTCAATGACATTTTCCATAACCGTCGGGATCTTTAAACTTTTGACTGGTACTATCCTTCAAGCCCTTTGTTTTTGGATCAAATACTACTCTATTCTATGTCATAAGTATATATTTTAAACCTACTTTCTAAAGACATGACTTTGTATGACAAAGTTATAATCGCAACCAAAACACAGATACTACTACGCAGCGAGAAAGCAAAACATCAGCTGAAACTATTTGCAAGGTTAAACTTGCGTGTCTATTTCTATTATCTCTCAAGTGAGTGATAGTGAGCAGTGAAGAAAAAGCTTTATTTATTATTTGCTTTTTACTTTTTCCAATTTTTCATCATTTGTTTTGGTGCATTTGCAGGAAAAGAAGCCCCAAGTGGGTGGCTAACATACAAATTTGCATGCAAAAAAAAGTGGCTCGTATCTTTTTATCTTCACTCTAATGGCCCCAGGAGGTCCCCCTGATAATGAAATGCGGTTATAAGAGAATATAGATTTACACAGGGCTCATAATTTTAGAGGAACAAGTTAATAGTAGAGTTAATAATAGATGTTTGCTAAATACAAGGATGAAGAGTCTTGAACCAGTCATGGTGTGGTATATATATCACTATATTGACACTTACTATGGTACCCATTATGTTATTGTATGGTCATATCACCTTGTACTTCGGTACGTGACAAAAAATTAAAAAAGTTTAAAAATTAAAAAAAAATTTTTTTAATTTTTTTTAAAAAGTTTAATTTTTTTTTTAATTTTACAATTTTTTTTTATTTTTTAAATTTTATTTGAAATGTTTTTCTTTTTTTTAAACCTTTAAAAAACTTAAACTATATTAGGAAAGCAGGAAGTGAACAAATGTACAGTTACTGATTGTAAAAGTACCAGATGGAGGGGTAGGATTTAATAAGCTTTGCTTCTTCCTACTCCTTTTGGACATGTGGAACTGTGAACTGATTATGTGATGCATTCAATTGTAATCTGATGCATGTTCAAATGAAATAAAACCATTACCATTAACATTACCATAGTCCACATGTGTAGTATAATACAACTACGTACATACAACATATCTTCAACCACCTAAACCAAAAGCGATCATGTTTTTTTCGGGGCATATTTCTGAATTCGCCTATTTTTGTCCCAGCACTGATTGCTTTTGTGGTGCAGGAGCACCACATTGGGTCTACATTGAAAGACACCTTAATCACTAGGATTTACAGAAACTAAGACACAATGGATATCATAAAAGCGCACTCCTACAGAACACTTAGCAGATAAGAATACACATGTCCCTTCATAATGGCTGTTTACAGTATGTCCTTGCACATACAGTATGTAATGATGTTTGCAAATGTGGTAAGTGGGCTCTAATTTTGTGGCGTAGTGCAAGGTGGCGAAGTGTGGCTAATTTGGTCCAGTGCACCACTGTGGCGCTAGTGCAGAATTTGGTAATTTGGTAAACCGGACTGCGGTGAGATGGGTGTGACGGCGCACCACGGGAGGAGTCCATATTTTCAGCTTGGCGCAGTGACAACTTTGTGACAAAACAGCCCAACAAAGGTATGGTGAAAGCTCACCAAATTTGACTTGGTCAAGTCGGGGCGCAGGCGAAGCGCAGTCTGCGTAATGGTAAATTGGCTGACAGGCGCATAGTGCAGACACGAGTTGTTCAATCACATCTGAGACGTCATGCACCAACTCAACCTGACTGCAGCTGAAAGTATGATGCCAACCGGGGCCGACTCTACCTTAGGGCGACTGGGGGACAACACCCCCCTAAATAAATGTCTTGTCCCCCAAAATCAACATTTCAGAAGTGAAAACTCTGCCGTGCCGCCCAACTACTAATTAACAACAACTAAAAACAACAAGGCTGCACGGTGGATTAAAACAACAATTAAAGCCTTCTCTCCTCCCTCTTTGCCATTTGTGGCAGTGGGAGGAATGGAGGCGTGGGTGCGCGGCGCTGCGCCAGACTGCGCTGCTCACAAAATTTGCAAAGTGCACTGGCTATACCCCGCAACTGCATTGCGCCACGCCTATGCTGGTTTTCTCCGGGTACACGGCGATCGAGTGGTTACCACGCAGACCTCACAGCTAGGAGACCAGGGTTCAATTCCACCCTCGGCTATCTCTGTGTGGAGTTTGCATGTTGTCCCCGTGCATGCGTGGGTTTTCTCCGGGTACTCCGGTTTCCTCCCACATTCCAAAAACATGCTAGGTTAATTAGCGACTCCAAATTATCCATAGGTATGAATGTGAGTGTGAATGGTTGTTTGTCTATATGTGCCCTGTGATTGGCTGGCGACCAGTCCAGGGTGTACCCCGCCTCTCACCCAAAAGACAGGTGGGATAGGCTCCAGCATCGCCGCAACACTCTTGAGGGCCTGGAAATAAGGAAGGACAGTACTATATCTTACATTTAAACCAGTGCCTCTCAAATAGTGGGGCAGTGGTACTTTATATGTTATATTTTCTAGGTTCTAGGCGACCCTCGTGAGAAAAAAACGGTAGAAAACGAATGAATGAATGAAAAATCATGTGTTTAGAGTTAACACTGCTGTTTACAAACGGAAGTGCCTTTCACCTCATGGCCCACTGAACAATATTATATATATATATTTTTTACTTTATCTTCCAGTGGTGTTTGTTGACAAGTTAGGCATCTGCTTGAAATGAATTGGAGTGAATACTCGATACAACCCAGCCTCGCCCAGGCTGTGCTTCCAGTGGCCCCAATTGAGATTAAGACCTTTGGGTTAATGGAAATAAAACACACACTATGGGATATAGACAGAAGAGCTTAAGTGCAAATTGATGCCCTCCCTGCGTAAACAGTCCATAGTTGTTTGATATGCAGACAACTGAGGCTAGTCGTAAAAAGTAATACCACTTCTTCACCTGTCATCTGTTCATCTATTAAAATCCACGCATCGATAAATCGTCCCTGATTCTCTCTCCTGACTCCAGCGACATGCAGACTGGTATCAGCAGGGAATTTCTACTTCTCTATCAGATCCTGCATGATGAGGACACATTTCTGCTGGAGCACTTATAAAGAGGAGCTAAAAAGAATAGATGGAGAAACTCCAGCGTCATGTGGAGCGCATCAAATGTGCAATAAAAAGAGCTGTAGAAAAATAAGAGCACGCTTCAGCCGGCGTGGCCGATCATGCAGACTTCGGTAACGGTTGAGGTGAGACGCTAATGACGGTTATGGTCTGTGAGGAAAAGTCTAAAAAAGTAACATATGTCACGTCTGAGCTTCAAATTACAGTTTTTTTTTTTTACACCAAGTGACAAGACTTGACAGGATTATACGACTATTTATCCTCAATCTTTGAGGGTTTTTATTCCAAAGAAAGAGCCCTGTGATTGGCTGGCCACCAGTCCAGGGTGTACGCCGCCTCTTGCACAAAGACAGCTGGGATAGGCTCCAGCATACCCGCGACCTTAGTGAGGATAAGGCGTCTTAGAAAACGACAATAAGGACTCAATCAATAAGGAAGCTTCATTCAGTAATTTTCTATACCGCTTATCCTCGTGGGCATGCTGGAGCCTATCACAGCTGTTTTGGGGCAAGAGGCGGGGTACACACTGGACTGGTCGCCAGCCAATCTGAGGGAAATGTCCCGGTTCATTAGTAAACAAGAAGACAAACATTTATCTCAGTCCAGGGTGTACCCCGCCTCTCCCCCCGAAGACAGGTGGGATAGGCTCCAGCATCCCTGTGACCCTCTTGAGGGCCTGGAACCAATTTATTGCAATAAATAAGGAAAGACAGTATATCTTATATTTAAACCAGTGCCTCTCAAATAGTGGGGCAGTGGTACTTTATATGTTAGTGCGGACCTGCCAACATGTACACATTTTTTGTACACTTATGCTTCACAACTCTCCATTTTGTTGTATTTTCTAGGTTCTATGTGCCCTCTGGGATAGGCTCCAGCATCCCCGCGACCCTCTTGAGGGCCTGGAACCAATTCATTGCAATAAATAAGGAAGGACAGTATATCTTATATTTAAACCAGTGCCTCTCAAATAGTGGGGCAGTGGTACTTTATATGTTAGTGCGGACCTGCCAACATGTACACATTTTTTGTACACTTATGCTTCACAACTCTCCATTTTGTTGTATTTTCTAGGTTCTATGTGCCCTCTGGGATAGGCTCCAGCATCCCCGCGACCCTCTTGAGGGCCTGGAACCAATTCATTGCAATAAATAAGGAAGGACAGTATATCTTATATTTAAACCAGTGCCTCTCAAATAGTGGGGCAGTGGTACTTTATATGTTAGTGTGGACCGGCCATCATGTACATATTTTTTGTACACTTATGTTTCACAACTCTCCATTCTATGTGCCCTGTGATTGGCTGGCGACCAGTCCAGGGTGTACCCCGCCTCTTGCCCGAAGACAGCTGGGATAGGCTCCAGTATCCCTGCAACCCTCTTGAGGGCCTGGAACCAATTCATTGCAATAAATACTGAAGGACAGTATATCTTATATTTAAACCAGTGCCTCTCAAATAGTGGGGCAGTGGTACTTTATATGTTAGTGCGGACCTGCCAACATGTACACATTTTTTTGTCTATATGTGCCCTGTGATTGGCTTGCGACCAGTCCAGGGTGTACCCCGCCTCTTGCCCGAAGACAGCTGGGATAGGCTCCAGTATCCCCGCAACCCTCTTGAGGGCCTGGAACCAATTCATTGCAATAAATACTGAAGGACAGTATATCTTATATTTAAACCAGTGCCTCTCAAATAGTGGGGCAGTGGTACTTTATATGTTAGTGCGGACCTGCCAACATGTACACATTTTTTTGTCTATATGTGCCCTGTGATTGGCTTGCGACCAGTCCAGGGTGTACCCCGCCTCTTGCCCGAAGACAGCTAGGATAGGCTCCAGCACCCCCACGACCCTCGAGAGTAAAAAGCGGTAGAAAATGAATAAATGAATGAATAAAATAAAAAAACTTAGCCATACTTTTTAAGGAAAAGTACAAATGTATGAAGTATATATTTAATCCAAAAAAATGAGCAAAACTAACCACTATTTCTCTCGTGCCAGCTGTTGTTTTGTTTGAACACATTAATAAAATCAATACGTCGCTATGACTTATCATGAGGAAAATCACTCTCATGCTTCACCAAACATGACTAATAAATATAATTATTACTCTGATGTGAACTTTTTGTCACATATTTGACACGTCAGGCACTAATGGGACGTCTCCTTTAATTGCTCAGGTACGTTTTCATTTTACGCTGATGACTAATGGCTAGCTATTGGCGTCGTTGCTGTTGTCACACGCTTGCTCGATTCCCATCTCGTTTTATAACCTGATGCTGGCATTTGTGCTGGAGGGAAAAATAAGAAGTATGTCGTGCACGGGTGCACGGGTGGATGACGCTGCAGTTTGATGTGGGTGCTTTTCAGCTCCGGAGAAAGATGTTCGAGTCCCTGAAATCAGGGGATCTTTTCCTTCATGTGCGTCAGTAGACACACATTGTGTTTTGTTGGAAAAATGTCGGCTTCAATAAAAAGGAGTTAATTGCCGCAAAGAAAATGGGTGTCAAAACAGAAAAGGGGTAGATGGACGGCGCTAATGAATATATTGTTCCGCTGATTGGCTATGATTTTAATTTACAAAGCCATTATAGAAAATTATTATCACAGCTGTAAGTTAATGGATTGTTTCACCTGAAAGGGCCCTCCCCATTAACTTTTAATGTGGTGACAGCACACCCCGGCATATTTATCTCCAGAGACAACACTGGTAGTGGAATGCGACGGGGTCGTCTCACACAACAAGCACTTCCTCCAGTAGGTTAACATCCGTCCAATCAGGCCAGCACTACTGGGAGGTGGAAGTTGGCCCTGAAGCCGAGTGGGATCTCTGAATGCATCGACTTGCACGCTCAGATCAAGCTGAGCTTCGAAAATGGCTACTTACGAAACAAAAGCGAGTACTCGGCTGACACTCGGCCCTGCATGAGAATGAAGCTCAACTCAACGCCTGAGAGGCGCAATATAATACAATATTTTAGTACTTACAGCATAGAAAACCCATTTCTGATCTTCTGAATACAGTTTTTAACATTAGAGCCCTCTCTATAACACCCCTATTGTAAACTTGTACACTCGTGTTACACAATATAGTCCACATAAGCAAAAATAAGCCATTTAAGACATGTTATTTTGGGTTGTTTTTTATGGTTTATTGGTTCAACCCCCTGCAGTGATAAGTGAATTTTCCCATAAGATAATTTTTTTTATCAAATATTTTAGTACTTACAGCATAGAAAACCCATTTTTGATCTCCTGAATACAGTTTTTAACATTAGAGCCCTCTCTATAACACCCCTATTGTAAACTTGTACACTCGTGTTACACAATATAGTCCACATAAGCAAAAATAAGCCATTTAAGACATGTTATTTTGGGCTGTTTTTTATGGTTTATTGGTTCAACCCCCTGCTGTGATAAGTGAATTTTCCCATAAGATAATTTTTTTATCAAATATTTTAGTAGTTACAGCATAGAAAACCATTTAGAGCCCTCTCTATAACACCCCTATTGTAAACTTGTACACTCATGTTACACAATATAGTCCACATAAGCAAAAATAAGCCATTTAAGACATGTTATTTGGGGCTGTTTTTATGGTTTATTGGTTCAACCCCCTGCAGTGATAAGTGAATTTTCCCATAAGATAATTTTTTTAATCAAATATTTTAGTACTTACAGCATAGAAAACCCATTTCTGATCTCCTGAATACAGTTTTTAACATTAGAGCCCTCTCTATAACACCCCTATTGTAAACTTGCACACTGGTGTTACACAATATAGTCCACATAAGCAAAAATAAGCCATTTAAGACATGTTATTTTGGGCTGTTTTTTATGGTTTATTGGTTCAACCCCCTGCTGTGATAAGTGAATTTTCCCATAAGATAATTTTTTTAATCAAATATTTTAGTACTTACAGCATAGAAAACCCATTTCTGATCTCCTGAATACAGTTTTTAACATTAGAGCCCTCTCTATAACACCCCTATTGTAAACTTGCACACTGGTGTTACACAATATAGTCCACATAAGCAAAAATAAGCCATTTAAGACATGTTATTTTGGGCTGTTTTTTATGGTTTATTGGTTCAACCCCCTGCTGTGATAAGTGAATTTTCCCATAAGATTAATTTTTTATCAAATATTTTAGTAGTTACAGACAGCATAAAAAAACATTTAGAGCCCTCTCTATAACACCCCTATTGTAAACTTGTACACTCGTGTTACACAATATAGTCAACATAAGCAAAAATAAGCCATTTAAGACATGTTATTTTGGGCTGTTTTTTATGGTTTATTGGTTCAACCCCCTGCAGTGATAAGTGAATTTTCCCATAAGATAATTTTTTTTATCAAATATTTTAGTAGTTACAGCATAGAAAACCCATTTCTGATCTCCTGAATACAGTTTTTAACATTAGAGCCCTCTCTATAACACCCCTATTGTAAACTTGTACACTGGTGTTACACAATATAGTCCACATAAGCAAAAATAAGCCATTTAAGACATGTTATTTTGGGTGGAATGTTCCCATAAGATTCATTTTTTATCAAATATTTTAGTAGTTACAGCATAGAAAACTCATTTAGAGCCCTCTCTATAACACCCCTAATTTTTTTTAACGGTGTTCTTCAAGGCTGATGATATGAGCCTCTCACCAATGGGTCAAAATGTACCCCTTTTCAGTCTTGTATCAATGATAGCAAGTCACAATTTTCATGACCTTGACAATATCACCAAAGACATGCAATTTGACTTGGATTTTGGCATCAATGACTCAAACTTTAGTCTGATGACTTATAACAATACTCGAGATTTTCAGTGAGTATTATTATGTCATCCCTACCCGGACTACATATTTTGTCATTGAATCTGCCTCATTGAATGCATCCATTAATGTCCAGTTTAGTTTGAGAACAAACAATCCGGACATGCTCGACCAGTAAACATAGAAATGGAGTACCTCGGAATAGCTACTTTTGCCAATGACTCAGCAAATACAACCGTGTCAAGCAGAGTGCACCACTGTGGCGGATTCTTTGTTGTTTACCTTTTGAAATAGCAATTACAAGTTATATAACACTCAGGGTCCGACTGAAGGGTCCAATTCATATCCGACTGACCTCTTCCATTCCAGTCATAATCACACGAGAAGCGGGGTACACCCTGGACTGGTCGGCAGCCAATCACAGGGCACATATAGACAAACAACCATTCACACTCACATTCATACCTATGGACAATTTGGAGTCGCTAATTAACCTAGCATGTTTTTGGAATGTGGGAGGAAACCGGAGTACCCGGAGAAAACCCACGCATGCACGGGGAGAACATGCAAACTCCACACAGAGATGGCCGAGGGTGGAATTGAACCCTGGTCTCCGAGCTGTGAGGTCTGCGTGCTAACCACTAGACCGCCATGCCGCCCTTCGACATTTAAAAAATGTATATTTCTTTCTTATGCACAAGATCTCACAAAAGGGGCTACGCGGTGACGAAGTGGTTAGCAGGCCACAGAGCTAAAAGAGCTGAGTTTGATTCCACCCTTGGGCATCTCTGTATGGAGTTTGCATGTGAGTGTGAATGGTTGTTTGTCTATATGTGCCCTGTGATTGGCTGCCGACCAGTCTAGGGTGTACCCCGCCTCTTGCCCAAAAGACAGCTGGGATAGGCTCCAGCACCCCCTTCACCCTTGTGAGGATAAGCGGTAGAAAATGAATGAATGAATAATGAATTCACGCTGCACGGCTGCCGAGTGGTTAGCTCGCAGGCCTCACAGGTAGGAGACCTGAGTTCAATTCCACCCTCGGCCATCTCTGTATGGAGTTTGCATGTGAGTGTGAATGGTTGTTTGTCTATATGTGCCCTGTGATTGGCTGCCGACCAGTCTAGGGTGTACCCTGCCTCTTGCCCAAAAGACAGCTGGGATAGGCTCCAGCACCCCCTTCACCTTGTGAGGATAAGCGGTGGAAAATGAATGAATGAATAATGAATTCACGCTGCACGGCCGCCGAGTGGTTAGCTCGCAGGCCTCACAGGTAGGAGACCTGAGTTCAATTCCACCCTCGGCCATCTCTGTTTGGAGTTTGCATAGGAGTGTGAATGGTTGTTTGTGTATATGTGCCCTGTGATTGGCTGCCGACCAGTCCAGAGTGTACTCCGCCTCTCGTCCAAACACAGCTGGGATAGGCTCCAGCACGCCCTTGACCCTTGTGAGGATAAGCGGTAGAAAATGAATGAATGAAAGGATCTCTCAAGATTAAAAACGTGCCAAAATTACTCACTCTGAAAGAGCGAAAAAATGAATCACATATAGAACAACGGCATTAACGGAGTGAGCCCTGAGTCATGCAGTTTCCTTGTCTTTGTGGGTGGAGGCGGGGCCAATAGAAGAGTGTAACATAGTAAAAATGATTATCATATATTGTTTGATTTTTTAACGACACTTTTCTGCAAAGTGATGTTCAAGTCTCGTCTTGTTCTCGTAGACCCAATCGCTTGTATCGTCTCATCTTGTGAACTGACGTAATAGATATGATTCGACTGCTTCTTGGGATACCCAAAAAGGGTATTTTGTACGTTGGATGTTTAATTCTAATATGATTCATTTGTCCGGCTGTGACATTGCAAGCTAACACGACTTCACTTGAAATAATTAATGGCGCACCATCAAAGCCTAAAATCCATGAATGAGCAAATTGAATGTCTGTTCTGCACCTGGATAGGAACTTGGGGGTGTACAAACTCCAAGCCAAAAAATTGCTTTTTGTGGTTATCTGCACAAACACACAAGGGCACCCACGTCCTGTTTCCTCCTGGCATGTGAAAGGTCAAATAAACAGAGTGACAGTGGGGATGCCTCTGGTCCACACTGGAGCAGGATATACCTCTGCTCATTTGACAGGATCACAATAATATGCACCAGGATGAGCTTTTCTTGCACATTCTTCTGTCTCCTTTCTAATGTGCTTAGCCTTTTATCCACGGGGAGAAAATCACATTTTTCTCCAAATGCATCACAACCAAAATAGATTCTTCCATTGCGGAAATATAAGGCACAATCTTGTCAGGTTGCCATAGTGCGTCTTTGTCACATTGCTGTAGTACCTCCGATGCTGTATGGACAATTCTCCCGCTGAGCTCATCACATTACAATCATGCAACAACAAATAGCACAATCACAGCAAAATCTGAAAAAAAAACTCACACAAACTTCTCTTGCTAGTCAGCTGAAAGACACAGCTGGCATTACTGCTAATATTAAAATTGTTGAGCGGTGGAGCTGCAAGCTTCTACCCATATGTCTCATCAATGTCCTCTCTGGGCGGCAATTTGGTCCAATTAGTTGAATTGCTTTGAATCATTGCCAACTGGATTTGGACACAGGACAAACCAACGTGTCACATGTAGGACAATATGTGGATATGCCTGCTCACAGATTCATTTTTCCGTGATAGTTCCTCAGGAAAGGCCTTTATTTTGTAAAAAAGAAGAGAATACACTGGATCACAAGTAAGCTGGAGCCTATCCCAGCTGACTTTGAGTGGGAGGTGGTGTACATGCTCTATTGGTCACTCATCAATCATAGGGTACATAAATAGACATACATTGACACACATTCAAACTTACTTAGCTCTGAACAAACGTTATTTTGGGCTGTTTATTATGGTTTATTGGTTCAAACCCCTCCTGTGATAAGTGAATTTTCCTATAAGATTCATTTTTTTATCAAATATTTCAGTAGTTACAGCATAGAAAGCCCATTTCTGATCTTCTAAATACAGTTTTTAACATTAGAGCCCTCTCTATAACACCCCTATTGTAAACTTGTACACTCGTGTTACACAATATAGTCCACATAAGCAAAAATAAGCCATTTAAGACATGTTATTTTGGGCTGTTTTTTATGGTTTAATGGTTCAACCCCCTGCTGTGATAAGTGAATTTTCCCATAAGATGAATTTTTTTATCAAATATTTTAGTAGTTACAGCATAGAAAACCCATTTCTGATCTTCTAAATACAGTTTTTAACATTAGAGCCCTGTCTATAACACCCCTATTGTAAACTTTACACTGGTGTTACACAATATAGTCCAAATAAGCAAAAAATAAGCAATTTAAGACATGTTATTTTGGGCTGTTTTTATGGTTTATTGGTTCAACCCCCTGCTGTGATAAGTGAATTTTCCTATAAGATTCATTTTTTATCAAATATTTTAGTAGTTACAGCATAGAAAACCCATTTCTGATCTTCTAAATACAGTTTTTAACATTAGAGCCCCCTCTATAACACCCCTATTGTAAACTTGTACACTCGTGTTACACAATATAGTCCACATAAGCAAAAATAAGATTAATTTTTAATCAAATATTTGAGTAGTTACAGCATAGAAAACCCATTTCTGATCTTCTAAATACAGTTTTTAACATTAGAGCCCTCTCTATAACACCCCTATTGTAAACTTGTACACTCGTGTTACACAATATAGTCCACAAAAGCAAAAATAAGCCATTTAAGACATATCAGACTCATGCTCATGTGTTTTATTGGAAATGTGTGATGAGTGAGGGCCGGACAGGAAGTGATGTCAGAGTTTCAGAGTTGAGTTTTAGCTCGGAGTGGGTTATGGCTGCAACATTTGTTTGATAATCCCCATGAATGCAAACCCTGACTAAATATTTTCTGTTTTCTGTGTCATAAGTTCAGTACAAAACATACATTTTGGCTATTCTTGCCTTGTTAAGCTTTTATGAGATTTTATGAGATTCTGCTGGATACACCCTGAGATGAATATAAATGTAAATTATTTTGAAGAAAAAAAAATCCACTCTTTTTCTTGGTATCTGCTGTATCACACTCCCTAATCATGGTGCTTTATGTCCAGTATTTGATATCCTCAGGCTCCAACCCTGTCCAATTAGATTACACTACACAGATAACTCACTGTACAGCACACACACACAACATTGTGAAATAGTAGGGAATTGTGCAGCAAGGAGCCAAATGCCTCCCTATGGAACCGTTGAGCACAATTGTGTGAATATTAGAATGACTCACCATGGTATATCCCTACGACATATTAATGCAGATGTTTTCCCATGCTGCACCTGGTCTAACATAACATCGTTAGCACGTCAAGCTGTTGCATTTCATCATAAAAATGCCACCGTGAAGTAAATTCACATTGAATAAGTACAAAGGTAGAAAGTCACTGGAATCGAATTAGCTCAAAAAGGTAATACACTTGCATTTGACCCGTTAAATCAGGGGTCTGAAACATGCGGCCCGCGGGCCAAATGTGGCCCGCAGGACACAAGTTTGAGGCCCCCGCCTTGATATGAAAATTTAATGTTAGTGCGGCCAGCTCAAGTTTGATATGGATGCTGTATGGTATCATGTACCCAGAAAAAATTATTACGTTTGATTAATGTTCATGTTAAAGGTTAAATAACTGTTAATAGTTATCCTCCCTATTCGTGTGGAAGTGGTAAGTTTTTGATATGGATGCTGTAAGGTGTCATGTACCCAGAAAAAAATATTACGTTTGATTAATGTTCATGTTAAAGGTTAAATAACTTAATAGTTATCCTCCCTATCCGTGTGGAAGTGGTAAGTTTTTGGCTATTTAAGTTTAAAGGAAATAACTTGAAGGCTACCGTTTAGGTCGCTAGCTCTCTAGTTTGCGAGTTAGCATGTGTCTCAAGACCCTGCAGTTGCGCAATATGTTGTAAATAAAAAAAGTATAAATGTGACTATAGTCGTGTTTTGTCATGTCTACATAATGCTTTGTTCATTTTAATCTGAAAAAAATAATTTTATTACTGATTGATTGATTTTCTTTATTCTGGATTTATTTATTTTTCATCTTATTTTGTGCAGAAAAATAAAAATTAAGATATTTGAGAACAGTGGAATGTTTTATCAGAGCTTTTATTGTAGAAAATCAGAACCAAAGCACTGAAAAAGTTTGTATATTTTTCTGTTTTTAATAAATAAGTTTGTTTTTTTTTGGAAAACCTGATGCGTCCCAGCCTTGCCCAGACCCTAGCTCCAGTGGCCCCCAGGTAAATTGAGTACCGTCATCCCTTGCCACTTCTTGTGGGTTGTAGCTGACAGCAGCTCCTGTGTCAATAGTTACAATATATGTGTTAGATATCTGCTTCTTAATAAAGCTACTAAGGTATTGTGAGTCTCTTTAACCACAAACAGCAGCATTACACTAATATTCTCCATGGGATCTAAGTAATGTTACTCAATGAGAGGCGGCGATGCGAGAGACCAATTAATGTGGCGGTTCACTGCATAACTATTTTTTAAAAATTAATGATCGCAAAACATATGCATAATTTGTTGCCCACATTAAGCATTTTTTAGAATAAAAATGACTAAATGAACCAAAGCACAGAAGGCCTATAAGCCATTCAGACCACAACTTGTGAATATAGTATTATATATATGTCTCACAACAGACTCAATGATAATAACATAATCATAATAATAATAATAATAATAACAGGGCCATAGCCTCTACAAAGTAAACTGTCTTAGAAGTCTTATTTCTGATATGTAAAGGTGACATTATGGGTGTTATTTCATGTCTAGATCAGGGGTCTCAAACGCTGGGCCGCATCAGGTTTTCCAAAAACTACTTTTTTTATTTATAACATATTGCGCAACTGCAGGGTCTTGAGACACATGCTAACTCACAAACTAGAGAGCTAGCGACCTAAACGGTAGCCTTCAAGTTATTTCCTTTACACTTAAATAGCTAAAAACTTACCACTTCCACACGGATAGGGAGGATAACTATTAACAGTTATTTAACCTTTAACATGAACATGAATCAAATGCAATAATTTTTTCTGGGTACATGATACCATACAGCATCCGTATCAAACTTGCGCGGGCCGCACTAACATTAAACTTTCATATCAAGGCGGGGGCCTGAAACTAGTGTCCTGCGGGCCACATTTGGCCCACGGGCCACGTGTTTGAGACCCCTGGTGTAGATGGCTTTCATCATGTTAAAAAACTTATTTAGAGGATTGTAAACAGTTTTTGTATACTATAACTATGAAAAAATTTCAATTTATAAAGGAATCCTAAAAGTAAATTCACTTATCGCGGTCGGGTCTGGAACCAATTAACTGCGAGGGATTACTGTATAAGAATTTATGTGTGTGCTGTTGGTGGAGGGTACCGAAAGGGGGTCTCACATATGATGACAGCTTGGAAGCCTGGATGGAAAAGATACCTGGTAGTACCTGCTTTTGGTTGGGCTACAATAGCAAGTACCGCAGTATCAAAACAAGGCACAGTATACACTGTACAATGGAAAAAAAGGGGCATTCATTGTAAACAGTATTTTGGTTACTTTCTGTTTCGAGAATAGACAGACAGATTGGAGACTGCATTCTAGGGTGGGAGGAAAAGTTGAATTGTGGCAAAATCACAACAATGCAGAAGAACTTATTGCTCAGCAACAAGCCACCCTAGTACACGGTTTCATGGAAACTGGTAGTGTTTTTTTTTTTTTTTTTTTACAATCCTTCCAACAAACATGATCAAAACAACATTTCCAACAATGATACTATCAGACTTGGTAATACTGCAAATGCTTTCTCCTCAGAAATAATCTTGCCAAAGGTATTGCATGACAGATGAGAGATGTTTGCAGGCACAATCCAAGCAAAAAAGATAAATGATTTCTATTTGACAGTCCTGGCATGGCGCATTATGCAGGACTAGCCCATTGGCATGCACCTCGGCGGGAGGCTGAACCACTTTTAAGCATGATCTACATCCTTCCTTCGTGTCAACTTGTGGATGCCTAATGTGTTTCCTGGCCTGAAGATGGGCCGGATGGAGTGTTGGCACCTCAAGGACGGGCCCTTGACATTATAAGTTGTCCCTTGGGAGCCTAGAGGATTATAAACTTGCATCTTTTGTGAAAAGATGCACAATGGCACTGCAGAGACATCGCGGCTGTTTTTTTGTTATCGCTTTTTTTTTTTTTTGCACAAATGGCCTCTTCTAAATGCTGATGTGCGCAATGCAATGTTATATTGGACACTTGAGTGTTTTCTCAATTTTATGATATTATTGGTTTTATATTTGGGATGAGATTTGGGAATTCCCTGCATAACGTTTTGCTAAACTATCAACATGATTTAGTGTGTTTATCTTCCTCTGAAGATGTGGAGCCTGGGGGTCGGTGGGTGGTGGGGGCGTGGGTGTGTTGGATGTGCTGGGGAACATTTTAATTACAGCCATTCAATCTCAACATTGTGCTTTAAGGTCGCAGAGGTGCATTGCCACTGGGGATCTGAGGGAAATCACACACAATGATCTCATGACCGCCTGGTTATGTTATTACACGTTTCTTTGTGCCTGCAGTTTATCCATTAGCCAAGTTTAAATGGCTTGGGGTCTAAATTCAGAGGTAGTTTCAGAGCTATAACAGAGTTTGGACTTGGCCTATAAGAGCATCAACTAAGTCCAGTACACAGGTTTAGAAGCCGTGGGTGTTCATGTCAAAAAAAAATAATATTTTTTTTCCAATAAATCCATGTAACATGACTAGTAAAACAATAGCCTACCAGAAAAGTCATCCATCGCTGTTATTGCAATTGAATAGCCTCATACTTTCTTTGTCACACACTTTGTCAGCCTCTCTCTTGTCGCTGTCAGTGTTACTTTCCTATCCCAGCTGTCTTCGGGCGAGAGGCGGGGTACACCCTGGACTGGTGGCCAGCCAATCACAGGGCACATATAGACAAACAACCATTCACACTCACATTCATAGATATGGACAATTTGGAGTTGCTAATTAACCTAGCATGTTTTTGGAATGTGGGAGGAAACCAGAGTACCCGGAAAAAACCCACGCATGCACGGGGAGAACATGCAAACTCCACACAGAGATGGCAGAGGGTGGGGAAAGACAAAATAAGAAGCCAAAAAGTAACCACTTCCACACAAAATAGGAGGAGAACACATTCATTCATTCATTTTCTGCCGCTTATCCTCACGAGGGTCGTGGGGGGTACTGGAGCCTATCCCAGCTGTCTTCAGGCGAGAGGTGGGGTACACCCTGGACTGGTGGCCAGCCAATCACAGGGCACATATAGACAAACAACCATTCACACTCACATTCATACCTATGGACAATTTGGAGTCGCTAATTAACCTAGCATGTTTTTTTTTTGGAATGTGGGAGGAAACCGGAGTACCCGGAAAAAACCCACGCATGCACAGGGAGAACATGCAAACTCCACACAGAGATGGCAGAGGGTGGGGAAAGACAAAATAAGAAGCCAAAAAGTAACCACTTCCACACAAAATAGGAGGAGAACGCATTCATTCATTCATTTTCTGCCGCTTATCCTCACGAGGGTCGTGGGGGGTACTGGAGCCTATCCCAGCTGTCTTCAGGCGAGAGGTGGGGTACACCCTGGACTGGTGGCCAGCCAATCACAGGGCACATATAGACAAACAACCATTCACACTCACATTCATAGATATGGACAATTTGGAGTCGCTAATTAACCTAGCATGTTTTTGGAATGTGGGAGGAAACCGGAGTACCCGGAAAAAACCCACGCATGCACAGGGAGAACATGCAAACTCCACACAGAGATGGCAGAGGGTGGGGAAAGACAAAATAAGAAGCCAAAAAGTAACCACTTCCACACAAAATAGGAGGAGAACACATTCATTCATTCATTTTCTACCGCTTATCCTCACGAGGGTCGTGGGGGGTACTGGAGCCTATCCCAGCTGTCTTCAGGCGAGAGGTGGGGTACACCCTGGACTGGTGGCCAGCCAATCACAGGGCACATATAGACAAACAACCATTCACACTCACATTCATACCTATGGACAATTTGGAGTCGCTAATTAACCTAGCATGTTTTTTTTTGGAATGTGGGAGGAAACCGGAGTACCCGGAAAAAACCCACGCATGCACAGGGAGAACATGCAAACTCCACACAGAGATGGCAGAGGGTGGGGAAAGACAAAATAAGAAGCCAAAAAGTAACCACTTCCACACAAAATAGGAGGAGAACACATTCATTCATTCATTTTCTGCCGCTTATCCTCACGAGGGTCGTGGGGGGTACTGGAGCCTATCCCAGCTGTCTTCAGGCGAGAGGTGGGGTACACCCTGGACCGGTGGCCAGCCAATCACAGGGCACATATAGACAAACAACCATTCACACTCACATTCATACCTATGGACAATTTGGAGTCGCTAATTAACCTAGCATGTTTTTGGAATGTGGGCAGAAAACCCACGCATGCACGGGGAGAACATGCAAACTCCACACAGAGATGGCCGAGGGTGGAATTGAACTCGGGTCTCCTGGCTGCGAGGCCTGCGTGCTAACCACTCAACCACCGTGCAGCCGCTCTGCTGACTATAACAACATAATCAATTTGATAGTATAGTGATTTTGTTAGGAAACACGGCATGCAGCTTCACTGGTGATTCAAAAAGAATTCCAAAATGAGGAAAAAATAATTGCACATACTGTTTCTCCATGCGCATTTATCATGCTGGGTTGAAAAAGTGATCGTCCCTCTGCTTCACTTGGCTCCAGGTTGCAGAAATGATGATAAGTGAGACCCGCAGCTGCCTGCAAAACATGTGTCCATCATGTATTACTCATGTTGGAAGGGCCTCTATCTGTTTGCACAATCACATTTAAGGGACTCACTTGTCTAGAGGGGACACAAAGCAATTACACTGCAGGAAGTCAACCAGATTGAGGAGCACAACAAAGCTTGTACTTGTTGTTGTTTTTTTACTTTCAAGAAAACTTTGTTTTTCACCCAGATAAGTTGTTGTTCATTTACATTCTGCAGACAGTACAAAGTGAGTACAGACTCAGCAAGAAGTTTGTTTCTTTTGCTAGGAATTTAGACAGTATGAAACAAAGTAGGCTTTTTTGTGTTTCCAAAAATTAATAACAAACATTTGACCTGCACAGATAAAACTGACAGGATATTCTACAGATTTATTACCTTGAGGATAAATAACAGCTGACCAAGGGAGAAAATACAGTAGAGAATGTCTGCAAGAATGTGATTTATTCTGCGTGTATTTGCCTCTTAAATGCCTCTTCTGAATATCTGTGGTAATTTTGGAAGAATGTCTTCTGACTTAGAGGAATGCAGAGCAATTTGAAATTCCTCCAAAATATTTAGCCAAAAGCACAAAGACATACAGAATAGTTCATTCAGCCAAGAAGGCTATGTAGTCTTTGCTTACAGAAAAGAAAATATGCACAAAATAAACCCTTTATTTGATATATTTGCATTGTACATCTTTACTATAAATGTTGTCATCTCACTTTCCCTCTTTTTTTTTCTTTTTTTTACTTTTCTTCTAATATTAAAAAATTATTTAGCATGAAATTACTGTTGTTGTTTTTTTGTCATTTTTGCTGTGTTTTCCCCGCAATTTATTGTTTTTTTTTATATTTAAAATGTATTTTTCAAATGTGTTACGGGCCAATTAGAATACATCCACGCCCGCCAATTAAACTATAGGTTGGAGAAAATTAATTATTCTGTGACACACGTGTTATTTCACTCCTGTAACCATGCTTTTGTCATCCTGGTGCCGTTCCGTTATACTGTGGCGTTTTTGTATGCTTGTTGAAGTTATTGTTGCAGTACCCTTTCAAACCATGATGCATTTCCAGTATTCCATAATGGCACAATTTTGTATGCTGTTAGCAAGATGTTTCGTCTATATTGTAGGCGGGGTACATCCTGGACTGGTCGCCAGCCAATCACAGGGCACATATAGACAAACAACCATTCACACTCACATTCATACCTATGGACAATTTGGAGTCAACAATTAACCTAGCATGTTTTTGGAATGTGGGAGGAAACCGGAGTACCCGGAGAAAACCCACACATGCACGGGGAGAACATGCAAACTCCACACAGAGATGGCCGAGGGAGGGATTGAACCCTTGTCTCCTAGCTGTGAGGTTCGTGCGCTAACCACTTGACCGCCGTACCGCCGAAAAAACTAACAAAAACCTGCATCAACATGTTTGTAAATGTAAACATTCATTCATTCATTTTCTACCGTTTTTTCCTCACAAGGGTCGCAGGGGGTGCTGGAGCCTATCCCAGCTGTCTTTGGGCGAGAGGCGGGGTACACCCTGGACTGGGTCGCCAGCCAATCACAGGGCACATATAGACAAACAACCATTCACACTCATGGACAATTTGGAGTCGCTAATTAACTTAGTATGTTTTTGGAAAATGTGTGAGGAAGCCGGAGTACCCGGAGAAAACCCGGAGAAACGGTCGAGGGCGGAATTGAACTCTGGTCTCCTAGCTGTGAGGTCTGCGCGCTAACCACTCGACCACCGTACCACCAAAAACATAATTGTAAAGAAAAAACTAACAAAAACCTGCATCAACATGTTAGTAAATGTGTGTGTCCCTTTATGTGTTCAACCTCTTTCTTTTTTTTTTTATCTGTTTTTATATCTTTAGAACGCACAGAAAAAAAAGAAAGACACATCTACATTAGGATTGTGGATGATGGGCAAAATTCCCAAAAGTGTAGTTTTCCTTTAAGGAAGAGGAACACAAACATTGTGTTGTCATGTAGCACGCGCACGCGACTGCTGTGATCACTTCACTTCAGCGGGTGTGCACGCGCTCCAGTGACGAGCCAAGGAAAGGGAATTCATTGTAATTCCTATTCACTTCCTATGCATCCTTTTCCACACATTAGACCCCCACTCCCCCCTAACCGACCCCCCCCCGTAGCATTTGGGATTTGTCCTGTATCCACTCCACATCGACTGGCCGAACTTCACCTGAGGTTTGTCCTCTGTGTGTGGACTCTAAATGCAAGAAACTCCTCGGCAGACTACAAAAAAAAAAGATTTAGTGGAAACATCTTTCAACCTGTTGCATTGTGGAGTTTTTGGAGTTATTGGAGATGAAGACACATTTAAACTTTTTCTGTCGGACTTGGATTGGAATTGTTTACGCATCAGGTGAGGAGACTTTTTTACAACACGGCTGAAAGTTTAGTCAAAGTTTCATGTTATAATGTGACCTATTAGTGTTATAGACGCCATTTGTTAGCATTTAACTTAATGGCTTCCCTATCACATTTATGATATGTCTAGTTTAGATACTTGATATAGCTAATTATAGCTAATGCTAGATAGATATAGATTGATATAGACTTTATTTAGTTGTAATTTTACAATGAATAGACTTTCATGTCTATTTATAAATGAAAATGTGTACAATATACATATGCAATAATATTTTGACTACACTGTGTGCTCCAGGATGTTGAGATGTTGCGTTTACGCAAATTCGCAAATTCATCAAAACCCCTTTTAATGACGCACGACTTTGTCCAAAAAAACGCATTTATTAAAAACAGAAAAATATACAAACTTTTTCAGTGCTTTGGTTCCGATTTTCTACAATAAAAGCTCTGATAAAACATTCCACTGTTCTCAAATATCTTAATTTTTATTTTTCTGCACAAAATGAGATGAAAATAAATAAACAAATCAAGAATAAAGAAAATCAATCAGTAATAAATAAATATAATAATAATAATAATAATAAAACGGCAAATAATAGAAACCACATATAGTTGGTGGGTAGACAAATTATTTTTTTCAGATTAAAATGAACAAAGCATTATTAGAGCCCTGTAGACATGACAAAACACGACTATAGTCACATTTATATTTTTTTTATTTACAACATATTGCGCAACTGCAGGGTCTTGAGACACATGCTAACTCGCAAACTAGAGACCTAGCGACCTAAACGGTATCCTTCAAGTTATTCCTTTAAACTTAAATAGCCAAAAACTTACCACTTCCACACGGATAGGGAGGATAACTATTAACAGTTATTTAACCTTTAACATGAACATTAATCAAACGTAATAATTTTTTCTGGGTACATGATACCATACAGCATCCATATCAAACTTGCACAGGCCGCACTAATATTAAACTTTCATATCAAGGCGGGGGCCTCAAACTAGTGTCCTGCGTGCCACATTTGGCCCGCGGGCCGCGTGTTTGAGACCCATGCTCTAAACCAAATCAAATGTGTCCTTGCATCACCCAACCACTACAGAGATCACCACTACAAATCGGATTCAACCTTTCCCCTGATGTTGTCAACAGTTTTTTTTTGTTTGTTGTGTTCATTCATGACTTATTCTTATACACATTTCCCCATTATAATTACACTTCTATCCTGAACTTCTCAGAAATGTGTTTTTTCTAAAACAATGAGCTGTCCCCCTCATATCCAGGCATGCATGAAGTCCAACTTTGTGTTGTCATGTTTGTCAACCATGCATATGATGTTAATGAAGTGAAGAGACAACACAGTTAGTGCATGGGGGTCGCACTATGGATGCAATGTAGGAGGGCGGGTGACTGATATAGATTGGACTGACATGTGGAAGGAGGCCCTCGGGGTCTGATGTGTCTTACTTTGGTGAAAAGAGAAGGGTTGTCACCTACTCATTTTTGTTGCTGCATGTGATTTGGCTGTGAACTGTAGCTCAAAAGTAAGTGGCAGAAAGCCCACTGGTGCCCTGTCACTGACTGCGTGATGTGGGAGTGCAGCTTAGAGTGTTCCCGGTCTTTCTTAAAAGGGACTTAATGTCTCTGTTGAAGTTGTTCATCACTCTATTGTTCAATTGAGGAAAAGAGGATTTGTCAAATTATAATCCCAAAATATAAGTACTCACATTGATGACATTTGACAAAAAAAAAAGCAATTTGGAATTTGACCAAAATCCTACCTTAAAGACTACACAAAAGCGAATCAGACGTGGAATCGCAAAGTAGAGAGACGCATGCCCTTTAAATAATTTTTTTCTTACTTCAATAACACCTGTGCCCACTCCCACAGTGTGGCCTTTGAGAAGTTAAATAAGCAGGCCTGTCATTCCAACCTGCAATGTCCCCACGTCAAAAAAAACGTGAATCAGTCATCTAAATGTCATATCAGAGATGAGTCATGGCGGTGAGACTGATGATTGCGTGATTACACGTTACTGCGTGAATGCAGGTAGTCAAGCATAAACAGCGTCTGATAGCATTGCTATTTCTCCATCATCGTGCAAAGAACTAAGTGTCCAGCATGTTTGGGGCTTTCTGCTTTTCAGTACGAAAGATGACAGATGTTGGGTACCTCACAGACCGTGAGTATATACTCATCATTAGGGGGCGTCTGGGTGTAGTATTGATGTTGTTTTCATTTTTATATTTTACATTTTGTAAACCAACCCATGTAGATATGCTAAAAAGATGTTTTTACTTCTGCTATTTCTGTTGTAGTTGTTTATTTATTTGTTTTGTTTGTTTCTCATAATATTATGACTTCAGAAAGTAATGCATAATAATTTGTTTTTAGTCATTTCAACTAATTTTTTTACTTTAAATTTGAATATAATGTTTCTCAAGGCAGGCACGGCGGTCGAGTGGTTAGCGCGCAGACCTCACAGCTAGGAGACCAGGGTTCAATTCCACCCTCGGCCATCTCTGTGTGGAGTTTGCATGTTCTCCCCGTGCATGCGTGGGTTTTCGCCGAGTACTCCGGTTTCCTCCCACATTCCAAAAACATGCTAGGTTAATTAGCGACTCCAAATTGTCCATAGGTATGAATGTGAGTGTGAATGGTTGTTTGTCTATATGTGCCCTGTGATCGGCTGGCGACCAGTCCAGGGTGTACCCCGCCTCTCGCCCGAAGACAGCTGGGATAGGCTCCAGCACCCCCGCAACCCTTGTGAGGAAAAAGCAGTAGAAAATGAATGAATGTTTCTCCTCATAATATTATGATTTTATTCTCATAAAATTGCATTTTTGCAATTGCATTCATGCTGAGATTCACATTGGGAGTGACCGGGATGGATAGGATCAGGAACGAGTACATCAGAGGAACATTACATGTTAGAGGCCTTGGAGATAAAGTCATAGAGGCCAGACTGAGATGGTTGGGACATGTCCCGAGGAGATTTAGTGAATATATTGGTAGAAGAATGCTGCCAGGTAGGAGGCGTAGAGGAAGACCAAAGAGGAGGTTTATGGATGTAGTGAAGGAGGACATGAGGGTAGTTGGTGTGAGAGAGACAGATGGAGATTAATTTGCTATGTTACTTGTAATATTGCTACTTTTTTTTCCTAATATTTTGACTTTATTTCTGATTTAGAATAATTTTTAGCTTTTTCTTTTCTCATTTTATTGTTTCATTGGACATCCCTGCTGAAGCCTATGAAGTTTGGTAGCAGTGTGTGGGCTAAGCATGTTCCGGATGGATTTCCTATATGCGCTATGCACTATTTACGTATGTACTATATGTACGGTAAACACAAATTTGTGCTGCTGGGCTTCCCCTAACCCTCTTAACACGTCCATGTTCTTTCAAGCAAAGACATGCAAGAAATGAAATGAACAGTCGATGTGTGAGTGCGATGCAAGCATGATATCCCCACTGGCTTTTTGCATCATTACGAACATCGAGCGTGAGCGTGAGTGTGGTCGTTGTTCCTGCGGGCCCCACAAGCCCTTGTAATGTTAAGACGTGAGATCGAGGCTTGATGAGGGAAGCATCGTTCCATTTGTGGAGCTCCAAAGTATCTCCTATTGATGCGACTCCTTCGGTTTGAAGTGTCCTGCTTCTATCAGATTTGCCAGTGGTATCACAATGTCTACTTTCGGTGTCTAAAAGATGAAATAGAAATGAATCTGGAGTTACGTTGGAGTGTAATTAGCTATTTAAAAACGTGCTGATTAAATATTAAAGTGACATGCAAGAGAGCAGAATGATCTTTGGCTTTAATGTTGCTTGAAGATGTTTTCTGTACGCATATTTTCAGATCATATACCGAAATCGGACTCTCATTTCTTGGTATTATTGTGGCAGACTACTTATATGGTTGACTTGTTTGAGCCAACAATAGCCAACTATTCCATGCACCGATCTCATGATTGAACCTCAGGACTCCAAGAGGGCATGTCATTGGAATATTTTGTTATATCGGCACGTATGTGAGAGGAATTCTGCTGTTCCATGTGGGGAAGCCCTGTGCAGTACAAATAAATGAAGGCTGGTGCTTCATTCATCACTCGTGTGGAGCAGCAAGGCCTCTTTGGGCATATAGATGTCTGGTCACTCACTTTCATGTCAAGTATGACTACAGCTGAGAGATAAGCTCTTTCAACTGCAGGAATTTGTAGAAAAGGCCAAAAATGTGTCCTCATTAGTTTGGAAGATAGGTAATGGAAACCATGTGTGTGCTTTCATTTTTCGGACTTCATGTTTTTTTTTTTTTTTTTTACTTAAATGTGTCACTTTTGAATGGAATTAACCAACCACCACCATGCTACCTGTAGTGGCTATTTGTCCTTCAAAAAATAAACGTAACTTAAACTATAATCAAAATTATACGGGTTTTGTTTTACGCAGGCAAAAGAGTCATTGTGAAAACAATCTTGTTCCGTTTCTTCTTATTTCCTTTTATTACCAAGCAAGCAAACACTGCCTACCTAAATATATTGCAGGTGCCCAGGGTGTTATCCAATGAAACAAACCCACGAATTAACTACTAATTAACCCCAAAAAACATGATAAACAACTAAACAAATAACAAGAAAATATTATCAAGCAATCCAAACAAAACAACAACATTCATTCATTCATTTTCTACCGCTTTTTCGCGGGGGTGCTGGAGCCTATCCCAGCTGTCTTTGGGCGAGAGGCGGTGTACACCCTGGACTGGTCGCCAGCCAATCACATGGCACATATAGACAAACAACCATTCACACTCACATTCATACCTATGGACAATTTGGCGTCGCTAATTAACCTAGCATGTTTTTGGAATGTTGGAGGAAACCGGAGAACCCGGAGAAAACCCACGCATGCACGGGGAGAACATGTAAACTCCACACAGAGATGGTCGAGGGTGGAATTGAACCCTGGTCTCCTAGCTGTGAGGTCTGCGGCTAACCACTAGACCGCCGTTCTGTGCCGCCCCAAAACAACAACAACAAAAAATAAATCAACAGATATTGGAAATTTAGGAACACACTAATAAATACAGTAAACCTCGGATATATCGGACTCGGATATATCGGAAATTCGCTCACAACGGACAGATAAAAAAGAACCGATTTTTCTGTAATGCATTTCCAATAAAAATTCATTGCATATATCGGATTTTTTATCACAGATTTCGCCTATTTCGGACAAAATCTCCAGTCCCGTTCCAATGCATTTCCATTAAATTTCCCTCGCATATATCAGATGGCCGCATCGTGGCGCTTCGATTCGCCGAATCGTGACAGGCCGCTATACGACGTCATTTGCAGTGTTGCCTGCGCGTCCACGTACATTGGAAACATAGTCAAGGAAGTGCCTTGTTATAACGGATAAAATCCGATTTACGCATATACCGGATATAAATCCGATATATGCGTAAAACGGACATTTTCCGGTATACGCATATAACGGATTTCGCTTATATCGGACAATTGAATCCGATATATCCGAGGTTTACTGTAGCTTTTACACTACTTGTGTATCCTTCCTTCATTCTATGCAACCGGGTTTCTTCAATACACTGTTCCTTTTTCCTTTCCTGTGTTCTCATTGTGGCTCCCATTCATTGTGCCATTAATCCAGTATTATTGCAGCCATCCATCCATTCAACCAGGCCCACTACATTTCATTCAACCAGCTTCCTTTGCCTTCCCTTCTTCCAACCAGCTCTCTAATTCCTTAATTCTTTTCTATTTACATTATTCTGTCCTCCATACAATTTGCACGTTTTTATGTTTTTACAGTCAGCAACTGGAATACCTTAATTTCACTCATTTGCAGAGAATGAACTACTAAGGAAGGACAGTTTTTGTTATATCGCCAATATCTTGGAAAATCAGTTGTCTTGCGACCAGCCGGGGAAGATACCAGAGTCAAACTATGAGGAACATCGAGGCACACTGTGGTTGTTCGGCTTACAATGATGTTCTGATGGAAACCGCCATCCCAAGACACGTGTGACTATTACATGAATATTACAACGCTCCAAAGTGTAATGTTGCTTAGCAACAAGCCTCATTAAAATACTCAGAAGCTTAACGAGAGTCGTGGTTGCAATTTTTGTTTCAATTGGTTTTGTAGTACCAGGCAGCTTTAGCTGTCAACTGAAGATGCTTGGGACTCACGGGTGGAGAGTCACCACCGGGGAAATGACTAGCTTCCCTCCCGCTGACAACTGTTGACACAGCATACTTTACCGTGTACTCCAACGTAACCTGCCGCGGTGATTCAGCTTGCAGCAGCGGGAATCGGGTAACAAGCGCACTTTAAAGTCTGACCTTTGGGCTGTTGCGGCGCTTTTGACAGTTTTAGGACTTTTTGAAACATCACAGCAGCTCTCATTTTTAGTACTTTTTGTATTCAAAGTGAAATTTTAACTACCTCATCATAGAAGTCATCGCGCAGACATTGGAGGAGTCCTCAGCAGGGGTGGGGGGGTGTTGCAGGCAGCGCTAAAAATGATGGCATGCAAAAAAAAAAATTGAGTGAGGCAGGTACAGGAAGTTTTAGTCAGGGACAGAGGATTTAAACATAGGAAACTGACCCAGATGTCTTGTCGCTGCATCCTTAATTTGACACTCCCCTGGCAGGATGTTGCAAAGACTAAACTGCCCCAATAGTGGAAGGGGGACCGGGGATGCAGTGGATGTCATCCCCCTTCACAGGAACAATGAAATCAAAGCCTCGCTGCCAGTCAGGCGGTCGCCTGGCTCAGCTCGGCCTTGTGTCCACATGACAGAGGAAGTGGACTCTTTCTTTTCGAGGCGAGAGAGAGAGAGTATGTTGTAGACCATGGAAGGCTGACTGCACATCCAGACTGCAGATCTGCTCCGTGGCCTACATGGCCTCCTGTCCGTCACCGGACATGAAAAGTGCCCCGGTCTTGGCTCTTTGCCTGTTGTCACCCTTGTACAGCTTTCAAAGCTGTTTAATTGCAGTCATTGTGTTTGCTGCATGAGTATAAGCGAAAATTACAGTCTGTACAGAAACAGGCTAAAACATACTGAATAATCAAAGTAAGTACTTCTATTTTTTTAAGCTGCATGTGCTAAAATTAGAGCCATATATAAGCCACACCGGACTATAAGACACACATGTCCACATCATCACGGAGTCAATCATGAGCTGTGAGAAAACATTCACATTGGAAAATGCCTGAGGGGTCGGGGCCAGGTGGGTTGACTGGCGGGGTTGGTGGTGTGCTTCAGCAATGCCTTGGGGTTTTGCTGGGGTGTCCGATGTTCCCACTCTTCTTTTGTTGTTTTGTCTTATGTAAGATTCTGTGATTATATGTGTGGAAAAAAATCACTTATTGAATTGGTAACTGCTATGGCGTGGAGAAGGGGTAGGATTTAATAAGCTTTGCTTCTTCCTGCTCCTTTTCAGACATGTGTAGTAATGAGGTGTTGTGTGTACGCATGTATGTGTATATATGTATATATGTGTGTATGTATATGTATGTATATATGTGTGTCTGTATATGTATATATATATATATAAATAGATATTGTAAGTGTATATGTGAGAAAGAATAAAGTAACATAGTATGCATGTCTGAAATAAATTAAGAAAAGAAGAAATAAAGAAATGTAACAGTCTGACATTTTAGAAAGAATGCTAAAATCATCGCACAGCAACTTAACACCCAAAAGGTAGCTAAGAAATATACATAACAAGTGCAATAGGAATTTAAAAAATGGTTTCCCATCATGCATGTATTCTCAGCAAATCATTTGCCACGGTGCTACAATGAGCTGCATGAAGCCATTATTTTTCCAAATATTACAAGCTCATTCTCGTACAATTGCGATGTTAGAAGACACATTTCTTTCTTTCTTAAAGGGTACCTGTTATGCTTTTTTCCCACTTTTCAGACCTATAAATGTAGTTAGAATGTTGTATTCTCTTGTTAAACGATGCCAAAGTTTCAGATAATGAGGTTTGCGCATTTGCAATTTTTCTTTTGTTGTTTGGAATTGTGTATAGAATTTGCTGCAGGCTTATAAAAAAAAAAAAAAAACAGCCTCAGACTGCAAATGGTCCCCGGTCCATACTCTGGTCACCCCTTTATTAAATCATCAATGACATGTGAAAAATCTCTTCATTACTCCCACCATGCAATCGTTTGTTTACGGAGAAGTACTTTTTTCTGTTCCTGTTATGTGTGACAGCTTAGGGATCAAACTACGGAAGAGCAAGGAAACGCGACATCTCCTTCACTGTCCATGAAAAAGGGAAGTGAGAGACGAGTGACTATGATAAAGAAAACAGGAAATTTGCTCGCTATGAAAAACTCGGCACTGCTTTTGACACAAGCTTTAATGTGCCTTCCGCCGTTCCCATGAAGAGAAGGATTCTCTTTATGTGTACCTTTGATGGCGCTCACTTCGTATTCGCCTGCCTGTCAAAAGAAGCTTTACATTTTAACTGGCTTATGGTATAGAGTTCTTTGTGAGAGCTTTTTTTCCCCCTTCGATATACTATGTGTGTATGTGTGATTTATTTATCGTCAGTAGGTGCTCCTATAGGTTTGACGGTCATGGTCAATGTTCTTTGACTGTAGCCTAACCACAAGCATGAAGCAGGAAGAGAGCTCAA
Organism: Doryrhamphus excisus; assembly: GCF_037039965.1. Classification (NCBI taxonomy): domain Eukaryota; kingdom Metazoa; phylum Chordata; class Actinopteri; order Syngnathiformes; family Syngnathidae; genus Doryrhamphus; species Doryrhamphus excisus. The sequence continues at coordinate 8,824,675 of NC_136378.1, read as the reverse complement.
CAAACTAGAAATGCTTATTCTTGTTACAATCTTCATAATTCAGTATCAATTTTATTACATTCTGAAGAAATAATTCCATAGAAATTAAACTTAACATAGGTGTATACAAATTCCTTATATGGGCGTAGCTGTAAGTCATTTTCATCTATTGTGATCCCCAGAAATGTATTTTCCTTCACTCTTACAATGTCTACACCAGGGGTCTCAAACTCAATTTACCTGGGGGCCACTGGAGCTAGGGTCTGGGCAAGGCTGGGCCGCATCAGGTTTTCCCACAAAAAAAAAACAAAAACGCTTTTATTAAAAACAGAAAAATATACAAACTTTTTCAGTGCTTTGGTTCTGATTTTCTACAATAAAAGCTCTGATAAAACATTCCACTGTTCTCAAATATCTTAATTTTTATTTTTCTGCACAAAATAAGATGAAAAATAAATAAATCAAGAATAAAGAAAATCAATCAATCAGTAATAAATAAATATAATAATAATAATAAAACGGCAAATAATAAAAACTTAAGAAACCACATATAGTTGGTGTGTAGACAAATTATTTTTTTCAGATTAAAATGAACAAAGCATTATTAGAGCCCTGTAGACATGACAAAACACGACTATAGTCACATTTATACTCTTTTTATTTACAACATATTGCGCAACTGCAGGGTCTTGAGACACATGCTAACTCGCAAACTAGAGACCTAGCGACCTAAATGGTAGCCTTCAAGTTATTTCCTTTAAACTTAAATAGCTAAAAACTTACCACTTCCACACAAATAGGGAGGATAACTATTAACAGTTATTTAACCTTTAACATGAACATTAATCAAACGTAATAATTTTTTCTGGGTACATGATACCATACAGCATCTATATCAAACTTTCATATCAAGGCGGGGGCCTCAAACTAGTGTCCTGCGGGCCACATTTGGACCGTGGGCCGCGTGTTTGAGACCCCTAGTCTACACCGTCTATTTGTATTTGCTGGTACGTGGAACCACCATTCCTGCGGTCCCACAGCATCCCTCCTGGTTTTGTTGGCATTTCGCACTACGCAGCTTTCTTATTGACTGCCTGATAGTAGTCAGACGGTGATTTACTATCAGTCACATGAGCCATATCATCTGCATTCCTTCTCTGTCTCTTTTCTCTTTAACGACATTATGTCAGGGTTGAGTTTGAGCTGGTGCATAACGTCCAGTTAATTCATGCTTGCACGCTAGCCGGCACTATACCCATCAAACGATGTAATGAGCTCTCTGGAAAACAAACTCCAGGCTCAAACCAATGTTGAAGTTATATTCATTTTTATTGACTTTTAATTTAATGTTATTGGAAGCTACTTTTCTGATATTGTTCAGTGCAGTCAGACATGATGAAATGCGCAGGGCTTTGTGTTTGTCTGTGTGTCGTGTTAACCCATTCACGACATCTACTCCAGAACCGGCCTTATCAGAAGATCTGGACTGATCTTTCAAGGGACATAGAATGTTGTGTTCAAGTGATATTTCCCTTCTTTAGTATTCAGCAGTAGAAAAAAGGTAGGTTTAAGCAAAATATCAGTTCTCAACAAAAAAAGGAGGAAAAACAGCTTTGTGTGAAAAGCATAACTTTTATATTATATATTAATACATTTTTTGCCGCTTATAATGACAAGGGTTGTGGGCATGCTGGAGCCTATCCCAGCTGTCTTTGAGCACAGGGCACATATAGACAAACAACCATTCACACTCACATTCATACCTATTCATACCAATTTGCAGTCGCTAATTAACCTAGCATGTTTTTGGAACGTGGGAGGAAACCGGAGTACCCGGAGAAAAGCAACACAAGCACCGGGAGAACATGCAAACTCCACACAGAGATTCACCCCCAGAATCGAATCGGATCGCCTTGCTGTGTGGCCTGTGCGCTAACCACTTGTCCACCGTGTGGCTCATAGTTATATTTATTTAGACAAATATTTATGCCATAACAGCAGGAAAAAATTGGTGTGCATGAATTCCTAACCTTCTGCACACTACACTCCTCCATGCTGCATGGGGAAAAGATTAATGCTGAGCTTTTATCAAATGCACAAACTGCACTAATCATCCATTGAGCCATCTATTTTCTATGCCCTTACCCTCACTAGTGTCCTCGGTTGTATGCTGGAACCTATCCCAGTTGTCTTTGGGTAGAGGCGGGGTACGCACTGGACTGGTCACCAGCCAATGACAGGGCACATAGTATAGACAAACAACCATTCACACTCACATTCATAACATGTTGCAGCTGTAGCTACAGATATACTTCACCGCTACCAGTGTTTGACTGAGGATCAATGAATAATGGCACTTTGGGTGCCTTGAAAATGCTCTACAAAATTGAATCTGTTATGATATTTTTATTATTCCACATCATCAGTGGTCATTTTCATAAGCACTCACTTACTTTGTGCCTGTCTTTGTTTTGTACACAATGTTACACTCCACCAAAATCTTAAACCAGCGACTTCAAATGGTGGGAAATGGGAGCAAAAACAAAGTGTTGTAATGCATATACACGGAATTGTTCATTTTCATAATCCTCTTATTATCTGCTATAAACCTCTGCTTTTGTGCTGTTGTTTTTAAAAATGCATAGACTTTCTCTTCCACCATCGGGAAGAGCTACATAATGGGGGCAATTTTTAGGATTCATCTTTCTTTGAGGACAAGCGTGTTTACTTGGACTGGACTTTTTAAAGGCAAAAAATAGAGAGGAATCGCACCACAGCAGGGTACACAGTACAAGCAGATGCTATGCAAAGACCATTAAGCCACCATGAATTATTATTTTTTTTTTTTTGCAGTTTTAATGCAGGATCTGAGCTGCAGGCAATAATCCACAACGTGTACATCAGCATATTTTTCAGGCAGTTGTTAATGTCCAAAACTAATTTGTTTGTTTTTTTCTAACGTTAAAATAAGAAAATACTAACATTAAACTTTCATATCAAGGCGGGGGCCTCAAAGTAGTGTCCTGCGGGCCACATTTGACCCGCGGGCCGCGTGTTTGAGACCCCCTGTTTTAAAGAATTTGTGGATTTTTAATATTTCCTATAGGAAAAATGTATTCCGTTTTGGGTACGGTTCTGTTATAGACGACTCTTTGTAACAGATTCATAATAAACTGCATAGCCGCTCTGTTACAATGGAACATATTTCAGTTGTCGATTTTGTCGCTTAAACCGTGTAGTACTAATCCAACCTTTGAGACCCACTATCATCGCACTTCCCTCTCTTTTACTTCAGCCTGAAAAGTTTTTTAGGCCACTCACATTTTTTTTTTATTTGCTTGGCCGAGCCGATGAAGGCTACACGCACGTAAGTCCCACAGTGAGAATAGCTTTTCACGACAGCACAGATGCTACACATCTCAGCAGCAACGCCTGCATTTTGTTAGGAAACACTCACTGCGCTTTTTTTTTTTTCTTGAAAAGCAATGATCAGAGTATTAAATATTGTGAACGATTGCATACTTATCTTTGCATCATTCACTTTATAGGCCAGATAATCCTCCTGATTGTGATTTAGTGTGTGTCATTCAAGCCGGTTGATGGGTTTAGAATGAAAAATACAATAGTGCTCTAATTGCATAATCTGTATGTACAGTGGGTTACATACTACATGTACATTTATAGATTTACAGTATGTAATATGTACATGTGAAACTTCTCTTTATGCTTCTACAAACTGGCGGGTACAGCTGAAGTCCTTGGGTTGAGCTCCTTTCTAAAGCTTAAGCTGCAGCAGCAATAAAGAATAATTACTGTCCAATGTAGTGATTTACTTTAAAGCCACCGTGGAGATGAAGTTACATTTTGCATACTGGATCGCTATTTGCTAACTAAATCACTGAAAAAAAGGTCACCTTATCACTAATTGGCAGATGTTTCGTCCTGTGTTGTGTGCTCAAGAGAGGCAGGTGAAGCTTTAATTAAAAAACTGATAATTTTTTTTACATTTTCGTCAATAAAAATTGATTACTTTCTGATCAAATACAGGGAAAAAAACTCAAGTGAGGCTACCGTGAGCGCAGCAAGCTACTACTGTCCGAGTGCACACAGAGTTGGATCACAACGCCTGCCGGTTTCTGTTTGTCAGCATGTGGCTGACAGTCCTTACAGTCCTTGAGCTGATCTCCTTTCTGGAGCTTAAGCTAAAGCAGCAGTAAAGAATAATTACTTCCACTGTAGCGTAATTTACTTTAAAGTCACCGTGGAGGTGAAGTTATTTCCATTTGGCATACCGGATTGAGCCAAAAAAGGTCACCTTATCGCCAAATGGTGCATGTTTAGGGGCATCTGTCACAATGAAAAGTTAAAGAAAAATTCTGCATGATTCCAATCACTTTGAACATCGTTTGATTGCACATTTCGTCATTGAACACAGGGCAGAAGGTGCCTCGAGTGTCTCTTCTCACATTAGTGTGTAAGCTCTGCCGACCGTTCATTCATGGCACCTGTCAGTTTCTGTTTATCAGCAGGTTGCCAATATTACAACATTTATTATACACAATGACTTTGTGACCTTTTTGCTAATCGGACACTCAAATACATAGAACTTTTATAGGGGACGCACTTGCAGTACTCACTTCATCTTGAAAGGGTGAGCTGGAAGGTGCTTGTCACTGCTGTCCTTCCAGTAGATAAAGAGGAAAATCCAGTAAGATGGATGTCTGGAAGTAGAACAGAGGTGATCAGACATATATAATCTTTGCAGTGGAATAAGTGCATTATAGACCGCTAGAGTAGGTGATCAGTGTTGTCATAGCAATTTTAGTAATGCTATTCTCCTTATTAGTCGGTGTGTAAGAATCAGTAGTTGACATATTTTTGCACAAATTAAGCAATTTCACAAAATTCTAATACCATTGCGGCCGTAATCCACTCCAAGTTAAAACTAAATTCTGAACCCCCAAATGTCACTTTCTGTTCTCCACACATTATGTCTACTATATTGGTTAATACGATTTTTTAAGTGACTATAGGGGTGCTATTTCATGCCTTGGGGGCTCTAATGGTGTTAAAAATATATTTAGAAGGTCATAAACAGACAAACAATATCATCAGATTTACTATCTGAACCGGATGCTGACTATTAAACTTTCATCATCTTTATGGCTTTCAAAGTACTTGTTAATTAAAATGTAATTTATAGATCCTTAAATGTTTTAATGAGCTCTAAAGCAATAAAACAAATCTTTTTTTTTTTTTTTATTGTGATTGAGTGTCATCATGTTACTCCTCATGCTGCCTCATCACACAGCTGAAATTATTACATTTTTATGAAAGTGGTGAGGCAATGTTTAATTGCACTACAGGTATTTCATTTGCACATTTAGTAAATATGGAAAATTAAATCAGAACAGTTTTTGTAAATGAAGCAAATGCAGGAGACACAGTAAATGCGATTCACAGGGGAACAAAACGAGCTCCATATTGGCAACCATAAGTGAAAACAGAACAAGCTTGATTAAGGTCACTGTGTAAAAATGGTCAATTATCACGACAAAATGTATATAATGTACTTTGACCTTGTGTTATTTTACATCCATTCATACATTGTGTGTTTTACGTCATATTTCACAGCTTATCATCATTTTCATATTCTATTCTATTTAGTGACTTTCCAGCCCCACATTACACCAATTTGAAGAGTCTGAGTGCCACATTCAGGGGCGGATGCTCCCATGTTAAGCCCGACTGACATAAAAGATGATATCGCAGCATCCATCAGCAGTTACAACACCGCCACTAAAGATGACGTGTGATGTCTGTTTGCTCTCATTAACCTCAAAGTCACACTGGAAGTTGACACTGTCAATACCGTACATATGGAAGACTTGCATGTTTGAGTTGTAAGTCTTGATGTCATGCATCTGACAGCATGCGAGTCAGTCATGGCATTTTAAAGACTCACAATTTGCATCCTGTCTGTCAGTGGATGACCTCGCCACTGATTGCAGAGGGGAAGCATCCATCATGGAAATGATGGCATGTTGAGGGGGGGTTATGATCTAATACTGTATGTGTGCATGTTCCCAGCAGTAATGTTGTGGATGTTATTATCATGTTGCCCCCACAGATCGTGTTTCTCATTCTTGAAATGAAATACCTTGACTTTGCATACTGTGCACATACTGCTGTGAAATATCATTTGTGTTGTGTGCATGGCTACAATTATTCATGGGTGCACAACTTGTCGCATACAGCCCACTTTAATGCCGAGACTCATGTTTGCCTGAGTTGAAGATGGAAAATTTTCTCAGCTTGTGTTGAGAAAATCAAGACTGAAATCCAATAAGACGGGTAATCTGCTGCAGATATAACACTACGCTCTTCATTAGATGTGTCAGTGTAGACAATGAATGGTAGGTCAAAGTTTGGGATAGCAAGTACAGGGAGATTTGCCAGAATGTTTGTAAGTGTATCGACCACCCTCGTGTTCGTATTTCCATTTGATAGGTGTTGTTTGTGGTACCTGTCTTTTGTCCACTTTCCTATGTCTACCTTTGACTTTGACTGTCTTGTTTTGACTAGTAATTCCTTCTGTGTCTGGTCTTTGTAACAGTTCAAATAATGATGTGGCCACACGGGAAAAGTCTCGGACAATGTAGCGATAGCATCCTAAGGAAACTTAACAGGGACTTGACATTTCTAACGGTCTGGGGCTTTTTGTTTTAAAGTGCAAAGCTAGCTTTTAAATCCTGTGGGTCCATTTTAACTCTTCTTCTCCAGACACAAAGCGAGCGAGATAACGAATCCCGACTTTGAAAAATCCACACATGGCGGGTCTTAGCTTGATCCCATGTTCTCTCATTAGACCTAGTCTTACGTGGTTTACATGGTTCTCAGATGTCTTGGTGTAGCACAGCACATGATCAGGATAAGGAGGGTAGGACTGGTCTCGAATACGCTCAACCACGGCCTCAATACACCAGGTGCAGTTGCGTTTGGGTGTCTTATAACCAATGTCCGCATCCCGTAAAACATTGTCACTTGATGACCTTTCTTCGTCTTGGCTTTGCATGTTATTGGTTCGCATTTTGGGACTCTTGACTTGGATGTAGTCACCGGTGGTCCCTCTGGCTTAGTTTAAAAAGAACTACAAACATGAAGAAGTGGCTGCCACTATAAAGTCGTCATGTTTTGTATGGTTGACATTTGTGTAACTTTGTAACGTAGCGTAATGTGCATAGTTGGTGATGTTGTCTTTGATACTGGTTGAAAACAGAAAGTTTGGTAATCCAAGTGTACAGTATATGTGTATGGACTTTTTGTGGTATAAATTTTATAAACTTTCCGTTTGTGTTTCATGCTGTGTCTGTCTCTCATTACTATGGTCTGGACTTGTGTTGTTTCACCCCCTTGTGTCACTGCTATCCACCTCCTTCCTCGCCCTCCCCAGTTGTCTTTTTTCTGTGTATTTAGTCTCCAGCTTCACAGTTAATTGTTGCTACATGTTGAGTCGTTGTGTGGCCACATGTAACGCTTCTTACTTCCCATGGTTCTCTTGTGCTCCCAGTTTTTGGGGGATGTGACATACAGTAAAGTCTCGTTATATCGATATTGTCGGGAGTCGGAAAAAATATCGATATAACCGGACTGTCGATATATCCGATCCTGAGCCGAACTGCATTAAAAGTGGGCAATAATGCACTCAACATTGTTCTATAGTATAGAACAATGTCGAATGGTTCTTCTGTTGCAGGCATGTGTTTGGCCAGCTATGTGGGGCGGGTTGAGCATGACCTGTGAACCAGGAAGTGCGGGAATCGGTGTGTGTGCTGCGCTCTGGTGGTGGAAGTGTGAAAAATAAAGTTGACTGGAAGCAGCCGTTCGCCGTGTTCTTTTTTGGTATTGAAATCCTTAAGCAAAGATTGATTTAAGCTGCTTTTGTATCGATATAAGCAGACCAAATTGGCTGGCGGGAGATGAAAAGAGCATTGTAGTAACCGGATTATCATAATAACCGGGTATCATACTAACGGAACTAATTACGTATATCATAAAAGACTAGAAATTTGCCGGGAAATGAAAATAGTATCGTAATAAGCAGTACTTCGATATAACCGATATCGATATAACGAGACTTTACTGTAATTCCTTTGCCTGGAGTAGATTTCTTTGTCTTTCAAAGAATGAAATATTTTGAGTTACTCCAAGTGTTTTCACAGCTTTCAAAGTGAGTCTCATGTCTTTTTTCCAAATGAAGTTTCAAGTCAACTCTTGAGTCCATCCATCCATTTTCTATGCTGCTTACCCTCATTACTTCAGGCGATAGGTAGGGTACAACTTAGACTGGTCGCCAGCCAACTGCAGGGCACATATAGACAAATACTTGGAGTACTTGGAGAAAACTGGATCTTGGATCCCAATTTCAGAAACTTCTAAAAAATACAATTGCCTTCCTGTAATTATGATGTGACTGTATTTGAAGTCATATCCCTACATACATTCAAACACACTGTACAACATTTTCACTGGCATTTCATACTTGACAGATCTAAGCCGACCCACCGACATAAATAGACTGCAACCGCAGTTATCTGCTTCGCACTATTTTATTGACACGACAACATGACAGCAGGTTCATTCCACTTAGCAATACGACTCTGACATGCAATTAAGTGTGGGGGATGCCTATTTATTGCAATCTATTCTTAATCATGTCAGGTATGAGAATGTTAGCATAAACGATACAGGTTTATACAAGTGCTGAACAACATTAGCAGTATCATAGACTTCTGTGCAGTGTTGTGCACAAGCACGATGTAGTGGACAGAAACTATGAAAACTTTATGTTGAGTTTATATACGCTGCTTGGTGTGCAAACACAGAGTTTTAAGTTAAACTGGTGTCTTCAATGTGACCAGAGGTTGGTATGTTGGCAGAATTTACCAGGGTTTTGTTTACAGCTGAGTCGATCTCCATGTTTATTGTGATTTTGGCAACAGTGCGTTTTTTTTTTACTCAGTTTACTCTTTGACTTTCAGTGTGGGAACCCAAAGCTGACGGGACAAGTTCACATCAGCGCCCACACAATACGTTAGGGAAACTGGCCTTGTCCTCATGAGGAGAGTTTAGGATCTGTGAAAGAACGGGAGGAATTCCCTGCTGGGACTGATTCACGGTCCTACACTACTTCCTACATGAAGCTTTTCATGTGTTGTGTTTGTTTTCTAAATGGTGCTGTTGTGGCATGAAAGACAACACTTGAAAAGCTGAACTACAGTAGTAATGAATAGAACACAGACCTCCGCAGTGGTGGACTGGGACTAAAATTCACATTTTGTGCTTTCTCTTGTGTACAAGCTGTGCAGAGATGGGATCAAACCTTCTGCCACGACAGGGAACAGCATGTACCGCTTCACTAAGAGGGAATATGACTATGCTCTTGATTGGTGACAGTGCCTTGGGCTGACTTGACATTGCATGTATGTACTACTCTCTTGTCTCTACCACCTCTTCCACTTCCACCAAAGGGAACACCGATGCATTCAGCTGTGAGACATAATCCCTTCACTCCTCTCTACCGTATCTATGAGGGCCAGACACCATTTCAGCCGCATGTATTTGTGATCTTGCGCTTTCGGTCACAACCTAAAGCCTTGGAGCGGAGGTGCGGGTAGGAACGTAGATTGACCGCTAAATCAAGAGCTTCTCCTTCTGGCTCAGCTGACGCTGCATAGCACAGTGATCATATTACTGAATACGCTGCATCGATTCGCTTGTCGATCTCACTCTCTTGAACAAGATCTTGTAATACTTCAACTGGGGCGAGGCTTCACTGCCAACCGACTGAGTACTATGACTTATGGGCAGCTAGCTAGTACTTGATTAGCCTGTACCCCATGCAAAAGCATCTAAACCGATGGTGCTTTCAATTAATTTGCATGAGAAATTTCAAGTCAAGCCATTGCAAGAAAAAGAAATGGACAAAGAAATGCAAACATGAAGTTCTAATTTGCCATGTCTTCGTAAAAAAAAAAATACTGCAGTACACAAGTAATGCTACATTTAGTATCACCAAGGGCAGACAAGTCACTCTTATTTGTGTAGTACATACATTGGATGAATGTACTATGTACCACTGCAAGTTGAATACGGTTGTGGTAGAATGATTTCCATGAAGGATGGTAATACATACAGATACAATTAATAAATGGGAGGAGGAATCTCAAAGGTTACAGGAGTCAAGGGTGTTTTTCTTACTTTCATTGGTAAAGATGTGTGAAAACATCGCCACACCGAGCATCGAAGGGGCGGGATTAAACACACACACACACAGCAACCAGTGTTGCCAACTTGGCAACTTTGGCGCTGAATCTGGTGACATTCCAAATCATGTTGGACACATTTTCTCAAAAGCGACTTTTTCTGGCGTCCTTGGAGAGTTTTCTGGTATTTGAGATGTGTATTGTTCTGTCGTTTCTGTTCTTACTCTGCTGGTTTGGTAGTGGAGCTCTATGCATCCACAAATGTCAGTGTCAGATTCCCAAAAGATGGCAGTTTTTTGTATAACTTGATGTAAAAATATCAGTATTCCAATACAGTAAAGTCTCGTTATATCGATATTCTCGGGAGTCGGAAAAAATACCGATATAACCGGACTATCCATATATCCGATCCTGCGCCGAACTGCATTAAAAGTGGGCAATAATGCACTCGACATTGTTCTATAGTATAGAACAATGTCCAGCCGTTCGCCGTGTTCTTTTTTGGTATTGAAATCCTTAAGCAAAGGTTGATTTAAGCTGCTTTTGTATCGATATAAGCAGACCAAATTGGCTGGCGGGAGATGAAAAGGGCATCGTAGTAACCGCATTATCATAATAACCGTGTATCGTACTAACGGAACTAATTATATCATAAAAGACTAGAAATTTGCCGGGAAATTAAAATAGTATCGTAATAAGTAGTAATTCGTTATAACCGATATCGATATAACGAGACTTTACTGTATATACGTAGCTTCCGAGGGCTGATTTGGGGCGCAAGTGCCAATACCAATTCTCATTGACAACAATTCACAATTAAAAACAACAATGAACCTCTTGAGTGGTCCACAGTTTGTCTGTCTGGCCCGGAAATCATTATCCACAGCTTTTCCTCATAGCTGGTAAATGTAATGAACAACTTGGCATCTGGGCTGCTGTCGGATCAGCTTACAAACTCCTGAAGTGTGTCTGACATTTGGCAGCATCCCCGCAATGCCATTTAAACTGGTTGATCCCAAATGTGACACAAATCTAATGGAGGTTTCTTGTTTTCTTCCACAGGTCTAGTCATCAGCTTTTCTATGACTCCACCCATTCTGGATAGTTCCAGAGATGACCTAGTGATCCCGGTTCACCAAACACTCACTATCACATGCAGGTATTGTATATGTGTGCATGACTGTTTTTTTTGTTATATCCTGAGATACAATAAAGGATTGATTGTCATGGTATGTCCGAAGTCTTGCATCAACATAAAGATATTTCTGCTCCCAAAAAAAGTTCTTGGGCTTACATAATACAGTAAAGTCTCGTTATATCGATATTCTCGGGAGTCGGAAAAAATACCGATATAACCGGACTATCCATATATCCGATCCTGCGCCGAACTGCATTAAAAGTGGGCAATAATGCAGCTTAAATCAATCTTTGCTTAAGGATTTCAATACCAAAAAAAAACACGGCGAACGGCTGCTTCCAGTCAACTTTATTTTTCGACGTGTTCTTTTTTGGTATTGAAATCCTTAAGCAAAGATTGATTTAAGCTGCTTTTGTATCGATATAAGCAGACCAAATTGGCTGGCGGGAGATGAAAAGGGCATCGTAGTAACCGGATTATCATAATAACCGGATATCATACTAACGGAACTAATTATATCATAAAAGACTAGAAATTTGCCGGGAAATGAAAATAGTATCGTAATAAGTAGTAATTCATTATAACCGATATCGATATAACGAGACTTTACTGTATGTAAGCAAGTAAAGCTTGCACCCCTCGTCATCGTCTTGGAACATTCTTTACAATCATATTTTTTACTCCGAAATTGAGCCATCACAGTGACTGGAAAATAGCCCAAAGAATACTTTTTTATAGTTATTTCCCGTCATCATCATTTGAAACTGTCATCAGATGTGGACATGTGTAGGCGGAGATGTCACCCATATGATGCCTCCAGGTTTAAATGTGCACATGTAACTCAATTTAAGCCACAAAGCAAACAGGGATGTGTGGATCGATGCTCAGAGGAAATTTCAATTACACCCTTCAGGCATTCACCCGCACACGCAATCATTTTTGACTCTTATAAGTTTAAAACCTCAACAGCTGAAATGATTTTCTGCTTGGAGTCAACATGAATATAACATCTCCTTGTTCTCCTCTCAGAGGGCAACATACTCTCAATTGGGCCTGGCCTGACCAGTCTCTAGTGGGACAGGAGCTAAGTGAGCGTCAGGCCCAATCGCCCCTCACCAGGGCTCCCAGAGAGAGGGCGGTCGTGGTCAGCGAGTGTCCCGGTCAACGTGGGAGGCCGTATTGCAAGAGGCTGATACTGCACTGGTCTCATGCCCAAGATACGGGCCGCTATCTCTGCTACTACAAGGATGTGAAGGCCATCATCGACGGAACCACGGCTGTTAGCATTTATGTCTTTGTCAGGGGTGAGTCAGCACACACACAAACATGCAGATGCAACAGCCAATTATGTCTCCTTTTCACTGCACAGTATCACACTTGTTCTTAGCACTGGAGGATGCAATATTAGATGCCACAGTTGCTGCATCTCCAGTATTGTTTTTTCTTATTGCGACTAATGAAAGGCAGTTTAGTTTGCATAGTTGGTACTATTTTGTGCGGAAAGGAGTGTCAATTAGTCACCATACAGTCCCAACTGAAGAAAACATTTGAAAAGTTGCTTTTTCTGCACTTATTGTGTTCGAAAATGTTACAGGCAGAGAACTGAATCTGTCTACGGTGGTTAGTATTTCTCCTGTTGGATGATATTATATTATTATTATCTGCCTCAGTAAATCCCCAGATACGATCTGGATTAACGTTTCGGAAATTAGAGATTCAGCATCATTGATAAATGTAACGTCGCGGTGCTCCATTCATATTTTTTTTATTCATTGGAAAGATTGTTTCCTATTTTGTGAATAACTAGATATGAAATAACTGCTTTCTATAAATGCATTTTCACCCAAGGTAAATTTAATGGAATCGCTGACTGTCAAAAAATATCTGATATGATAACGACTGAAAAATGAGTTATGCTCCTCTTGGTTTGACAGAGTCGCACATAAAATTAGAGTGCATTAGCTTGTTTCATAATCAATCTTACTCCCAACGTGTCAAATATGGCGAGTTCCTTGAATGGTGACACTGCGGTTTCGAAAGCCCTCATTAATATTGGCCATGCTACTTTGCTTGCTTTCTATCATTTATCCTCACAAGGGTCGCGGGAGTGCTGGAGCCTATCCCAGTTGTTTTTGGGCAAGAGGCGGGGTACACCATATTACACCCTTCAGGCACCACATCCCATAATCAGTTCACAGTTCCACATGTCCAAAAGGAGTAGGAAGAAGCAAAGCTTATTAAATCCTACCCCTCCATCTGGTACTTTTACAATTAGTAACTGTTACATTTGTTCACTTCCTGCTTTCCATAATACAGTTTAAGGTTTTTTTTGTTTGTTTAGTTTTTTTTAATAATGTACCACGTACCAAAGTATGAGATCTGACCATGGATGTGAATTTCTGTTAAGTAGGATTACTTCTTTATAAATAGAAAATCTTTGGAATTAGAGAATCTAGACATGACATAACACCCCTATAGTCATCTTTAGTGATCTAATCAGTGGAAATTAGCCATTCATTCATTTTCGACCGCTTTTTCCTCACGAGGGTCGCGGGGTTGCTGGATCCTATCCCAGCTGTCTTTGGGCGAGAGGCGGGGTACACCCTGGACTGGTCGCCAGCCAATCATAGGGCACATATAGACAAACAACCATTCACACTCACTTTCGCCAATTAACCTAGCATGTTTTTGGAATGTGGGAGGAAACCGGAGTACCCGGAGAAAAGCCACGCATGCACGGGGAGAACATGCACCACACAGAGACAGCCGAGGGTGGGATTGAACTCGGGTCTCCTAGCTGTGAGGTCTGCGCACCAACCACTCATCCGCCGTGCAGCTCTAGTGCAGTGTTGATGTACATAAACAGCACTGAAAACAATACGGTCACTCAGAAACAACATGTAAGTGTCATATAAACATCAGCTATGAGTTTGTGTTGCAGAAAACCGATGTTGACATTATCCGGATCGGATAATTACATTCCATACATTCATTGGAATTGTATTGACATCAGGGGCCATCTATGGAACATGCTGTTTCTGCATGTGGAAGAAGAAGGAAGTCCTCTCCCAGGCTGATTATTCTGCCTGACAAGGTGCCAAAACAGCTTCCAAACATCCAAGCATGGGGGCTGATCAGAAGCAGATGAAGTTGCGACCATCAATTAGAAGCCAGCGTGATGCTGGTTAGGAGGGATGGCCACATGTGGACGCACTTAACCAACCAGATGGTGGCCCTTTAACCTGTCTGCTCTGCACACTATTTACCCACACTCACTTAAATTCTGCACATCACTCTTTTTTCCACATTGCAGCCTAATATCAGCTGTGATTGCCTGTGAGTTGTGTATTATTTGTGTGGCCTTGGAGCCTCGTTCAACTGTGAAAAAGAAACACAAAAAAAAAGAGTCCTTTGCAGTCCTTTGCAGTCATGCATCATCCGTGGCTGGCGCACAGAAGCTGATGGCACTGGCGTGAAAAGCGTGAGAGATAAGGCCGCCGGTGTGCACGCATGCTGCGGCAATATGAGCTTTTACGGTGATAACAGCTGCGGTGTAAATGGGTGACACAACATTACCACCACATTAGCAGCGAGTCACAAAAAGAAGAAAATCAAGGTGTTGGCAACAAAGTCAAAATTTCGGGATACTGTGAAATGATGCATTTTGTAGTAATATCAATAAACCTCCCCTACGGTTTGCTCTTTGGGGTCATTATGAGTCTCTGAAATATTTGTCTGTCTGTAATGGCTGCGATTACGCCAGCTGCTATGTAGGGTTACTTATTAATCGCCTGCTGTTTCTATCGGCATCCAGACCCTGAAGAACCCTTCCTCAGGAGGAACAGCAATAACCTGGAGACCATTTTTATCACACGCTATTCCACGCACGTCATCGTTCCATGTTTGGTCACAGTGCCCGACTTAAATGTCACACTTTACGCGGTTTGTACAAAGACACACACTTTATAACACAAATCTGAGTGAACATTTGATTGGTTCTACTGTTATTATTGGCTGATTTCAGTATCCAAAACCTCTGGAGAAGAACGGACTGAAGTGGGACAACAAGCGAGGCTGGTCCATTCCCAGACACATCATCGACAGTGATCCAATGCTCATCGGCCTTTCATGTGTCGCCACCATTGAAGGCAAAGAGTATCAGTCGGCTAACTACTTGATACACACTACAGGTAAACAAACAGTCGGTTGCCGTGAGCATGGTGGAAGAGGCAAAGGAATATCAATGAAGGGAGATGACATGAAGATACGTTTGAGGGGGGGCTATAGGAGGATGCTGACAGGCTGTTGGGAATCACAGAATGCTGTCTCATCACCAGAGTTGAGAAAATAGGCTATTAACTGATTCGCTACCAAAAGATGTATTTATAAATATTTTATGTTTCTACAATAGAAGGGAGCAGGTTTGTAAATCAGTTGTAAAATGTCCATTTTCTATACCGCTTGTCCTTGTGAGGGTTTCATGGGTGCTGGAGCCTATCCCAGCTGTCTTCAGGCGGGAGGCGGAGTACACCCTGGACTGGTTGCCAGCCAATCACAGCGCAGATATAGACAAACAACCATTCACACTCACATTCATACCTATGGACAATTTCATTCATTCATTCATTCATTTTCTACCGCTTTTCCTCACGACAGTTGCGGGGGTGCTGGAGCCTATCCCAGCTGTCTTCAGGTGGGAGGCGAGGTACACCCTGGACTGGTTGCCAGCCAATCACAGGGCAAATATAGACAAACAACCATTCACACTCACATTCATACCTAGTATGGACAATTTCGAGTCACCAATTTAACCAATTTTTGGAATGTGGGAGGAAAACTCACGCATGCACGGGGAGAGGATGCAAATTCCACACAGATGCCGGCAGGGATAGCCTCCTGGCCCTGAACACGATAAACTCTAACAATGGCCGGGTGGGTGGATGACTGACACGGTAGATACAATCACATGGAATCAATCACCTTCACCCTAAAAATGTGATAATACTAAAAGGCGTTCTGGATATCAGACAATCAAACCAAAATGGAAATGAAATAATTACCTTCTATATAACAGTCTTGATAAAAGCGCAGGCCTCACAGCTAGGAGACCTGAGTTCAATTCCACCCTCGGCCATCTATGTGTGGAGTTTGCATGTTCCCCCTTTGCATGTGTGGGTTTTCTCTGGGTACTCCGGTTTCCTCCCACATTCCAAAAACATGCTAGGTTAATTAATCTAAGTCTGGCGTGTCTGCCATAAGTACCTGAACCTAAGGTCTCATTTTGGAGCTGGACTCAAATTTGTTTTAATTGAACGCTCCATATTCATCATAACCCTGCAGTGATCTTGTAGACATTACAGTTGAGCAATATGGTGTCAACAAAGATTAATAGTAGAGTAAAGGTGACTATAGGGGTGTTATGTGATGTATACAAGTCTCTAATAGTTGTAATAATTGTATTTAGAAAGTCATAAACAGGATTTCTGTGCTCTAAACATAAAAATCTAATTGGTCCAATTCTATGATACTATTGTTGAATAGCTAAATGCGGCACTGGATTTGTCGCCAACCTAATTGTGCATGCCAATTATTCTTTGGCTATTCCCTGGATTTTGTTCCATCGCTACAAAAAGCTTATGTGCACGGAATATCGAAACAGAACAAATGGATTGAATCCATAATTACATTTTGAGTATATTAAAATAAAAAAGAGAGAGATATGATTTTCACTTGTCAAATACCCACCGGCTAGATTCAAGGGTGAGATTATTCACCTTTCACTTGCAAGGGTGAAGAGAAAGTCATAGCTGTTGGCCAAAAGTAACAGCGACATCAGTCAGAAGAGAATACAGAGTCTCCGACACACACAACATTAGCACACACACAACTGACAGCAAAGTTTCAAAGACCGCAGAGAGGCCAGAGATATCTTCAGGTTTCTGTTTTATCTTCAATTGAAACATCACAACATCCGCCCCATGTCCTTTGACACATCAATGGAAACAGCGTAAGCTTGTGTACAGTAGGAGGGTCCATCTGTTCCAAAGAGAAGTCACTTCCTTTGGTCGTTGGAGGAAGGAAAAACCGATCACAATGTCACTGTGACCTCTCTCCTGTTTCCCACACAGGAAGTCAGGTTTACGACGTCAAGATGTTTCCCGAAGAGCCCACGGAGCTGATAGTAGGGGAGGCCCTCACTATGAACTGCACAGCACAGGTGGAGTTTGACGCTCCGGTGACCATGTGGTGGTCCTACCCGGGCAAACAGGTAAGCAGCGGCTATCAGGAATTATAGTGACAGGTCATGAAATGACCTCTTGTTTCTTCCCGCCAGGCCAACAGCTCGGCAGACATTAAATTCCATCGGGAATCTCTGTCTCACATCACAGAGACAGTCAGCATCCTGACCATCCATAGCGCTGCGGTTTCGGACACGGGCTCATATACCTGCAATGTCACCAGCATGGATTCCACACAGAGCCAAACAATGCAGGTCATGGTGCACGGTATGCTCTTCATACACAAAATTTTAATATCTGAAAAAAATCGATCATTCCAATTTCCTTTCCAGTAGTTTGAGTTTTAGTTTTCTGTATGATTACAATCATTATCTACAGTAAAATCGCTGAATTTGTACATTTCCTGATCAAATACGGGACAGAAAACTGAGATGAGCCGAGTCTTTACGCCCTCAATCCTTCATAAACTGGGTAGGATGGCGCCCATCCGCTTCTCTTTGTCAGCATGTCGCCAATATAATGTTTGCAGAAACACGTGTTACACGCCATGCCTTTCTACAGCCTGAATCATGCGGTATCATTATTCTTGCTAATTGGACAATAACCTGCAGAGAAATGTCACACGGCGCTCCGGCTCACCTTTGAAGGGAGCAAGTGAGAGTGCTTGTCGCTGCCATACCTCTGCAGGGTATACTGACATATGCTAACTTGCTCGACTATTTTGAAATGTATGATTAAATTATGGTGTTATAATTAACATAATGGAGTCATACTTCAACTCTGTTTGACCTGCCTTGTTATACTTGACAATGAATGTCCTACTGTATATAGCAGGGGTCTCAAACTCAATTTACCTGGGGGCCACTGGAGCTAGGGTCTGGGCGAGGCTGAGCCGCATCAGGTTTTCCAAAAAAAAGCAAAAAACGCATTTATTAAAAACATAATAATGAATAAACTTTGCTTTGGTTTCGATTTTCTACAAGAAAAGCTCTGATAAAACATTCCACTGTTCTCAAATATCTTATTTTTTTTTCTACACAAAATAAGATGAAAAATAAATGAACAAATCAAGAATAAAGAAAATCAATCAATCAGTAATAAATAAATAAATTACCACTTCCACACGGATAGGGAGGATAACTATTAACAGTTATTTAACCTTTAACATGAACATTAATCAAACGTAATAATTTTTTCTGGGTACATGATACCATACAGCATCCATATCAAACTTGCACGGGCCGCACTAACATTAAACTTTCATATCAAGGCTGGGGCCTGAAACTAGTGTCCTGCGGGCCACATTTGGCCCGCGGGCCGCATGTTTGAGACCCCTGGTATATAGGATCACCTTCACTGCTCTTATCTCTACTGGACTATGTGTTTTATCCTAGAAAAGCCATTTATAAGCCTGGACTACAGAAGTGGACCAGTGGTGGAGGTAACATCTGGCCAGAAGTCCTTCAAATTACACGTAAATGTCTCAGCATTCCCTACGCCTGGAACACAATGGTACGTTGAAGCTCCCTGTTGTGTCCATTAAGCCTGACAAGTAATTTCTAAAAGCATGATTAGGCCTCCCCACCTTGAGATTTACACACTTAATTAGAAGGCGCACAACTCACAACTGGAGGTACTGTAGCAGCTGTGCTTTATTGTGTTACGTCTAAAGGTACAAAAACGGAAAGCTGATTACCGAGCGACCCGAGTTCAAGATGAAGCGTATGAGGATTCACCTTAACCACGCTTTGGAGATCAGGGATGTTGGTCCTGAGGATGCTGGTTTCTACACGGTGGTGCTGAAGAACAGCGCAGCTGCTCTTGAAAGGAAGCTTAACATCACGCTTGTTGTTAATGGTAATTGCCTTATTAGGCTGCATTGCATGTGCACATGTGTTATTTATATGGTGGAAAATATGTTTAAATAAAACATATTTGCAAGGGGGGGACAGAATTAAAGGGCATACTGCAGTTTATGCAAAGGCATTACTGTGTTCCCATAATTGTTGGCTACTTTTCTGTCCAGGTTTGTTTTGGAGGGCTAGAAGATCCATGAAAACATTCCTAATCCTGCTGAGAGAGGGAGAGTTCAGAGAGGGAAAAGCGTAACCAAAGTTTAGCCTTATTTTTGTAAATAATGGTTTTAAGGCTGAAGAGACCAAAAATCAGCTTTGATTCCCGACAAACATTCTTCAAATTTTAATTCTCTATACATGCCATCTGATCCAGAACCTCTGATTTGTTCATACAGTACTACCTTGTGCATTTTTGTATTAGTTCCAAAGAAAATATGCAATAATTCCCATAGGAAATAATGTAAAACAAATTAAATTATTAAATTATTAAATTATTAAATTATTAAATTATTAAATTATTAAATTATTAAATTATTAAATTATTAAATTATTAAATTATTAAATTATTAAATTATTAAATTATTAATTATTAATTATTATTAAATATAAATTTATTAAATTATCAATTTATTATTAATTATCATTAATTATTAAATTATCAAATTATTAATTATCATTAATTATTAAATTATTGTTGTTATTATTATGAATTATTAGTATTAAATTATAGTTTTACCTGCAAAAAACATTAAAAATAATTCTAAATGATGAATGGCTGGAACTTGTTGGCAACATCAAATTCAATCACAATGCTAGCACTTGCAACTTTCTTTGGCCCCATGGTGGATTATTTAGCAGTCACACAAATATGTTTTGCGGAATGATACAGGACAAACTGAGTACTCTACCAAAACCGACTTGGTGTACAAAAATTAAAGCAAAATGTAAACCAAAAAAAAAATAATCATACAAAAACTGGGGTGTGGGCTGCATGGTGGTCGAGCAAGCCTCACAGCAAGGAGACCCGACTTCAATTCCACTCTCGGCCAACTCTGTGTGGAGTTTGCATGTTCTCCCTGTGCATGAGCGGGTTTTCCCCGGGTATTCCGGTTTCCTCCCACATTCCAAAAACATGCTCGTGAGTTAGAATGTGAGTGTGAATGGTTGTTTGCTTATATGTGATTGGCTCGCCACCAGTCCAGGGTGTACTCTGGGATCGGCTCCAGCATAGCCATAGTAGAGAAAATAGATGGAGTGCAAATTTTTTCCCATATCCAAATACAGTTTTGGTTCATTTCAAAACAGAGGAGGCCCTCAGTGAAGGGTTACAATTTGGCGCTGATCTAAATAGAAGAGGGTTTCGCTCTGAGTGCCTGTGTGTGTTTCTCCCCCTGTTTGCACTGTTGCACTGCACACAGTCCAGCAAACACACTGTGAAGCGACTAAATACTACAGCTGCTTAATGGCTGCCTCTTTTCTACTACAGTTTCACCACAGATAAATGAGAAAGAAGTAGCAGAACCGTCCAGTCCTTACCCCAGCGGCAGCACCCAGACGCTAACATGCACTGCCTATGGCCTCCCAGCTCCCACCATCAGCTGGCAGTGGAGGAGCTGGAGCCCGTGTGTTCTCAACAGCACCCACAGCAGAGGGTAAGAAAAAGAAACTTCTCACTTGTGCTTCCTTACTCACTTGTAATCAGCGCAGGAACAGGAATTTTGATAGAACAGAACCAAAAATAAATGTAGCGGGACACGGTGCGTGAAGCGTGATGTGAGGCTGAGTGAAGAGGATAGGATGAAAAAACGGAGCATAGCCGAGTGACTGGCAGAGAAGAAGTCGATAAAGACAAAAAGCTGGAGTCGGTCTGATGGATTCAACCTCGCTCTATAATATTATCCATGATCCGGCAGCCCTCATATACGCTCTAACAGCACCATATGCTAATGTGCTGGAAATGCACATCAAGCAACCAAGTGTGTTTTGAGCTCATATTAGGCTTCTATAAATCATCAACACAACTCAACCGCTCACACATCCACACACTCTTATTGCTAGGCATACATTTTGCTGCCCTGGGCTTTGTTTCCCATTCTCCATCTGAACTCAATCTCCTGACAGGCTATAATAGATTCTTTGCACAACCATACATTTTTCGAGGGAGGGGGGGGCTTTTCATATTTCTTTAACCCCAGGTGTGACGCTGACTATATTCCTCTAATATTAACCTCCACCCAGCATTCTTCATTTGAGTTTTAGTCTGGAGGCTATTGAAGGCCGCCTCACCTTCGACGTGGGTGTGCCGAGAGTAGATCACATTAGTTTTTGACACATTAGCGTCAAATGTTTCTTGAGAGATATTTCATGAGCCCTGTGGTGTGTTTTTGTTGACCTTTTCTTAGGCTACATAATTACATTTCCTTAATTATTATTATTAATTTAATGGGTAAACACGGTGATATGAAATATCTCCGGTGGAACACATTGTCGTCTTGTTTGTATTCACACCACCTAGTCTATGACTTATTCACAAAAAGATTAGTTAGTTATTGAGTTATGTGAAATATTTACCTCCATTGTTGTCGTCAATGTGTGGTAAAACTGACTTTGTGTTGAAAATAACTTGAAAAGTTCTATTGGATTTGCATGAAATTTTTAGGAATTGTCGGAAATGGGACATTTGGGAGTGATCTGGTTCACCGTCTGGATCCAGGATTTTTTTTAAAGGAGTTTTTTTAAAACATTGTGAGATGCCATTTGTGCATATATGTAAATCCTAAAGCAGTTTCGGAGCACTTGGGAATAAGTATAGGATAATTTTCCAACAGGTTCGACAAAATTTTTTTTTAAATCCATGGTGATAGTGATGGATAGATGGAAACTGTAGTACAGTAAAGTTTCGTTATATCGATATCGGTTAAAACGAATTACTACTTATTACGATACTATTTTCATTTCCCGGCAAATTTCTAGTCTTTTATGATATAATTAGCTCCGTTAGTACGATACACGGTTATTATGATAATCCGGTTACTACGATGCCCTTTTCATCTCCCGCCAGCCAATTTGGTCTGCTTATATCGATACAAAAGCAGCTTAAATCAATCTTTGCTTAAGGATTTCAATACCAAAAAAGAACACGGCGAACGGCTGCTTCCAGTCAACTTTATTTTTCCACACTTCCACCACCAGAGTGCAGCACACACAGCGGAAAACACCCGTCCCTCGCGCCTACCCCTCCGGGTGGCAACACCTTCCCTATCGATAGTTCCGGGGTGAATTATGTTCCGGGGTGAATTATGTCCCGGTAACCGGTAATCACTACAGCGTAAGTTTATTTTTATTTACTGTAGTACAAAATGTATTGTAGTACAAAAGCATGCTAGATATGCAATACTCAAGGAGAAAATTACATGCCATATCAAAGATCCGCCCACTTTTAATGCAGTTCGGCACAGGATCGGATATATGGATAGTCCGGTTATATCGGTATTTTTTCCGACTCCCGAGAATATCGATATAACGAGACTTTACTGTATGATATTGTCTTCCACTTCAGTCCTGAACATTGTCTATGCATCATGGGAAATGTACTTTATAGTCAGTAACAGTTGCTAGATTCGCCACTAGAATGGCATAATGGAGAACATGTCATGCCAAATGAATCTGTCACTACAATTAAATGAATTTATGGGAAAATACATGATCTTCGGTGCTGCATGTGTTTATTTGGCAGGGTATTGAATGAAACCCTCGCTGGGCATATTATCATGGTGACTCCTGTAGACATTAGATAAAAATCCCCTATTGTTTTTTTCCTTAAAGGGATCAGTACCTGGAGGTGATGATAATAATATTGTGCTGCAAGTGTCATTAGTATGATGCATATAAGACTGCATCTCAAGAAGTGATTGTCAATTTTGAGATATGAAAGGCAAACCGGCATGTGTGTGGGGGGTTAAAAAAAAAAAAAAAAATCTCATAACATATATGAGGATATCTGGTTTGATGCTCTGCATGTGAATGAGGGGAGATCACATCAATGTGTTTCTGTGTTTCCAGGGTACGACCACACAGGAAGGCCCGCGCTGACATTACCCCAGACTGTCAGGACTGGCAGGACATATGCTTGGAAAAGTCCGTGAACGAAGTGGATGCTATTGAAACATCAGTTGAAGTCGTGGACGGACGACAAAAGGTTTGCAAATTCTAATTTTCATACTTAAGTTGCAGAATGCGAGAAAGAAAAGCATTTTCAATAAGTGGTTTCATCTATGAACCGGGATGTTTTTATAGGAGCGTTCCAAATTCTGAGCTCCGTAACATAATTTGTCAATCAAGACCCATTTCCACAGTAGAAATATTTAGAACAGTCTTCCTTTGCAGGCTTTTCCTGCGAGGATTGCGTGTAAACACACCCAGACGCACATGTGCACGTCCTCACCTCTGCACATGAGAGGAAATCAGTGCAGGAAAACAAAGGGAAACTGACACACGAGTGTTGTTTTCACTCCCATTAGAGTGAAGTTTGCTGTGTTCAACCCAGCCAGTGGACACAATCAGCTTGATGTCTGTTCACAGAGAATTATAGAATATTTACTCCGCCTTCTCTCATCTTCACAGACTGTGAGCCGGCTGCAGATTCGCAACGCTAGTGTTTCGCTCCTGTACAAGTGCGCCGCAGAGAATAAAGTCGGGAAAGATGAACGACTGATTTACTTCTATGTAACCAGTGAGTACGTCGTAGCCTCCTATCCTTCCCTGAAATTGACTCTTGCTGTTCATTTTAGTGTTATTCATCCAAGTTCGAGATGTCAGTACTTTCGTGCACACAGCCTTGGAAGGTGGTGTTAAAATATTCAATAGCAACATCATTTTTGACCAAAGAACATGGATGTATTATTGAATAGGCCGCTGTTGCAAGAGTATGGCACTCACAGGAGTCATCTCAAGTAAAAAATGAGTAAAATGAGCATAATTGGTTCCCTTTAATATTTCTTTTGGTAGGTTCCAAGTTGATGTCGCCATAGAATCCAATAGTCTGTGTGCCTTGAAAAATCAATCAAATCGACAAAAATGGACGGTGCTGAAGGATTGTCTTTTGGGATTGAATGAGTTCATTATTAATTTTATTAGTAACGACATATTTTTGACCCCCTGGCCAATAATACTCATCATAACTCATTCATTCATTTTCTACCGCTTATCCCATTATGGTCACGGGTGTCTTCGGGCGAGAGGCGGGGTACACCCTGGACTGGTGGCCAGCCAATCACAGGGCACATATAGACAAACAACCATTCACACTCACATTCATACCTATGGACAATTTGGAGTCGGCAATTAACCTAGCATGTTTTTGGAATGTGGGAGGAAACTGGAATACTCTAAGAAAACTCTACACAGAGATGGCCGAGAGCGGAATTGAACTCAGGTCTCCTAGCTGTGAGGCCTGCGCGCTAACCACTTGGTCACCGTGCAGCCCTCATCATAACTAAATTGAAAAATTGATCATTAATCCATGTGATTGATATCAACTGATTTAACTTATGCATGATGGGGGTATAAAACCCCGATTGGAGCATCCATACTTTTTACATTATGTCATTATGTCTCCTAAGTGTCAGAAAAGCCAAAGCCATCACCATAAACGAGAAAACAAACATCATGAAAAGCAGAGAGAAGAAACGCACTTAACTGCTCGAATGTTGTGACTAATCGTTGAAGATGAAGATGAGTGGATGCTAATTAATGTTAGGGGGGGTTCGTGGGTACTGGGCGGTGAAGAAGAAGAAGAAGAAGAAGTTACAAAGGCACTGCTAGACACCCACAAATGTCCTATTTTTATGACCATTTCATTGTATTATTATATTTCATCATATTATAATGTATTATATTATTATTATAAATAATAATATAATGTAGGTATACGCTGCACAGTGGATGAGTAGTTAGTGCGCAGGCCTCGCAGCTAGGAGACCCGAGTTCAATTCCTCCCTCAGTCATCTCTGTGTGGAGTTTGCATGTTCTCCCCGTGCATGCTAGGTTAATTGCCGACTCCAAATTGTCCATAGGTATGAATGTGAGTGTGAATGGTTGTTTGTCTATATGTGCCCTGTG
This sequence comes from Doryrhamphus excisus, assembly GCF_037039965.1. NCBI lineage: Eukaryota > Metazoa > Chordata > Actinopteri > Syngnathiformes > Syngnathidae > Doryrhamphus > Doryrhamphus excisus. Next base: position 8,799,078 of record NC_136378.1, on the reverse strand, counting down.
ATTGGCTGGCCACCAGTCCAGGGTATACTCTCGCCTGAAGACAGCTGGAATAGGCTCCAGCACCCCCCGCGACCCTCGTGAGGATAAGCGGTAGAAAATGAATGAATGTAGACTGTAGTGGTTCCGACTGTTCCCACTGTGATGTTGACCGGTGTATATATGGACAAAGACAGCTCATTAGCATTAAAGCTACAGGCACACAAAAAGGCTGGAAGTTTGATGCATGTTTTGTATTACTTCTCCTTCGATGCAAGGTGTGGGTTGTTTTTTTCCGTAAATGACAGAAGTGTGGACACAGCTCAAGCTTCAGGTCAAAAAGAAGCATCTGACTGTACATTACTTGAAGAAGGCTTCAAAACATCCTTTAGGGAAGTTCTGTATTGCAAGATTTCCTGTTTCATGTTTTTTTTTTGTATGATTACAGCCATCCCTGAGGGGTTCCGTGTGGATGTGCATCCATCTGAGAATCCTCTGGAGCAAGAGACAGCGTCTTTAAGCTGCAGTGCAGACAATTATACCTACGAGCAGCTGCAGTGGTACCGCCTGGAACCGCTTGCCCTGCAGGGCAAGCCCCAGGAACTGGACTGCAGAAGCGTGCACCTCTACGCCGTCGCTCTTGACGGACAGCTATCTTTCCAGCGACAGTCTAACAGCTGGGTCCTGGACTTTACCATCCCTGCTATACAACTACAAGATGAGGGTCACTATGTGTGTGAAGCTCAGAGCAGACGGAGTGGCGAGAAGAACTGTCTGTTCCGATATATGTCAGTGAAAGGTGAGGGATAAAAGAAATGGATGCATCACACTCAATCATCCGTGAACACAATAGCTATATAATCACCGCAGCCTTAAAAATACACAGCAGGCTTGTCTGCAGAGTAGTAAATGCACACCGCTGCAGAGAGCAGCCCACGCAAGTCTGCACACACATTAACAGGATGTGTACCTGCTTGGCTGTGGCAACATCAATGGGACAGAAAGCCGAGCTGAGGCGCCGCGGGGCTGAACAACACAAAATGTACACTTATTCACACAGTCTAACCTCTCATGAGTGCTTATGAGATATACACTCTAATAGGATTTTTTTTTTCACCCTTGCCCTCTGCAGTCCTATGAGAACCATGGATGGATATTATGCACAATCTACTGTTCTTTTTTTCAATGATAGTTCACACACAATGCGTACTGCTGTTTCTCTGCATCAACTTCAGTGTGTTTTCTCCTCAGGCTTGGAGGCACCTCGATATAAGCGCAGCCTCACCAACCAGACTGTGAATGTGACCGAATCGCTGCGCATGGAGTGTGACGTGGAAGGACGACCCCTGCCCCGTCTAACATGGTTCAAAGATAACCAGCCACTCCACCAAATGTCAGGTGTGTGGGAACACATTCTGCATGGAGACTGGGGTCAACCCCCGGCATTGTAATTAGTAGGACTGATACAAAATACAGGGGAACATAAGGCAGAAGGCGTTGGTCCGATGAGGAGTTGCATCCGGTGTGAAAGCCAAAACTATTAATAATAATAATAATAATAATAATAATAATGACTGGATTTTATACAGAGCTTTTCAAGGTCCAACCACTACCAAATGCTCATTCATATTCATACACTAGTGTGGGCAGCACCGGGGGCAAGATACACAAGTGTCACAACAACAGCAGCCACGTTTACATGCGTTTTTCCTCTTTCCGAATGGAATCTTTCCGAATGACTTTTCCGAAAAGCAATGGTATACATGGAAAGGAATATTCCAATCTCTTGTCTACAGGCGCGCTATAATCAAACAGAATAGTCAATGGGGCATGCCCAGTAGAGCGTAAACACCATCACGTGATACCGACTTCGCTGAGTTTTTCTTTCATTTGTTGGAATGACTTTGTATTGGCAGTTTTTCTTTTCTTTTCCAAAAAAAAACCGCATTTATTAAAAACAGAAAAATATACAAACTTTTTCAGTGCTTTGGTTCCGATTTTCTACAATAAAAGCTCTGATAAAATATTCACCTGTTCTCAAATATCTTAATTTTTATTTTTCTGCACAAAATAAGATGAAAAATAAATAAACAAATCAATCAATCAGTAATAAATAAATATAATAATAATAATAAAACGGCAAATAATAAAAACTTAAGAAACCACATATAGTTGGTGGGTAGACAAATTATTTTTTTCAGATTAAAATTAAAGCATTATTAGAGCCTTGTAGACATGACAAAACACGACTATAGTCACATTTATACTCTTTTTATTTACAACATATTGCGCAACTGCAGGGTCTTGAGACACATGCTAACTCGCAAACTAGAGAGCTAGCAACCTAAATGATAGCCTTCAAGTTATTTCCTTTAAAGTTAAATAGCCAAAAACTTACCACTTCCACACGGATAGGGAGGATAACTATTAACAGTTATTTAACCTTTAACATGAACATTAATCAAACGTAATAATTTGTTCTGGGTACATGATACCATACAGCATCCATATCAAACTTGCGCAGGCCGCACTAACATTAAACTTTCATATCAAGGCGGGGGCCTCAAAGTAGTGTCCTGCGGGCCACATTTGGCCCGCGGGCCGCGTGTTTGAGACCCCTGGTCTAATTCTTCAACAACTTCTGAAGGAAAACACCAAAAAGTGATGAAACTTGCAGAGGCCGCACTAACATTAAACTTTCATATCAAGGCGGGGGGCCTCAAACTAGTGTCCTGCGGGCCACATTTATCCTAGGGGCCGCATGTTTGAGACCCCTGGTTCAGATTCTGTTCCCCAGATGACGGTAATGCACACCGAAAGCTACTTGCCAACCACCAATAAACAACAGAAGAAGAAAAAACACAATGAAGAAGAACGCACTATGAGTGGGTACAAGAAAGGGATATTCCACCCCTGTGAATCCGATTATATGTTCATTCGGATTGGCACTTTTCTTTCGGAATGAGGTGTATACAAAGGTTAGATTCTTTCCGAATAAACCTAATGCAATTGGAATATTTGGATCCATGTATACGTGGATATTGACAGTTTGGAGGAGGTGAGGATTAAACTGCCAACCTTCTGGTTTCTGGACGACATTGCTCTACCGCCTGAGCCACCGCCTCCCAATAATTCATCCGACTGACTCACTGACACAAGTAAAAACAGAAAGTGGAAGAATCCAAAATACACAAGAACCTCCAAATGTAAACACGCCAGATTTTGAGTAGTACGAACAAAAAAAAAATGCTTCAAGAGTCAAACCACCATCTCGTGTGATGTCAAAAACTTCAGCATCATAAGCATCTGAAACAAGGTTTTTCAAAATGTGAAGCTGCCTCCCTTGAGAAAAAAAAAACAAATAAAATATTTCTCTGCTAAGATAACTTCAGTTGTGTTTGAAGTCAAAAGAAATGAATTTTTCGTTCCTACAGTGAGTGAGTCAACCGTCTCCGGTCGTCATAAATCATTTTTTTTGCACGAATAGAGAAGGGCAGTGCCCGGCTGTATTATATTTTCTAAGAGTTTTAAGAAGGATTCACTCCAACTTCTCTTATTTTGTAATGCAACCACAGAATAGTACTAGTTATGAGTATACTGCAGGTATGATGATAAGCTACAGATCTGCCAATTAATCATAAAATATCATATTAATGATGATGGGGGTATGTTCTGGAATGGCTGCAACAAATCTTACTGTAGGTGGTACATATTTTTGCACAGCAGCTCATCACCCACCTGGCAACCTACACACACACACAATCTCTCATACACCCACATTGTTATAGATGGTGTATTTTTAGGAGTTTGTTTAGTTGCTGTGAACTTGCAGGTTGCTACTTAGACCTAAACGAGTGGGAGAGTGACGACAGAACGTTTTCACTTAGGGACTTGAGTATTTGGCAGATGTGTGTTATGTGTGTTATGAAGTCCATCCACCAGCCGCCCACGCTTATGTACAGTTCAATAAACAAACAAACAATATTTGCACAGACTTGTAACGTGCGTATATTTTCGCTCTGAGGGACTCACAGAGCAAAAAGAGCCTACAAGGCGACTAGACATGACTCACTACATTTCTCAGCCGGTCTCCCGGTCTGAATGACAGCTCCTTAAGAGGGGCTGCTGGGACATGCAGTTCAGCACACAGGATGCTGAGGTAATGAATATAGATTGAAGGTGGAACAGGATGGAGAGAACGGTGATAAACGGTAATTGAGACAATAAAAGGGGACTTTGTGTGTAAGCCGTGCGTGACTTCCTTGCAGGGATCCAACTCCATGATTCAAACCGCACGCTGAGCATCCAGCGTGTTAGAGAGGAGGATGCCGGCCTTTACACCTGCACAGCCTGCAACCAGCGTGGCTGCGTACACTCCACAGCGACCATCCGCGTCATTGGTGAGACTCACACACACACACACACACAATATGTGACGACAGTATCACCTAGAAACCTACTCACTGCCGACATACCACTTGTGAGGTCTGAATTTTAATCAATCACCTTTCACCCGTCACTGCTGCAGGCGTGCACGTTTCCATGCAATAAAATCAAAGTCACTGACTGCTAGTGCAATTTTGTACGCAAGATGAATAATGCAATAGCTTCATGGCCAAAATCGATTACAGTATATTGATGATTTACTCATTACCGCCTTAAAGATTCAATGCCAAAATGGCAGGAGGAAGGCCGATGGTGTTGATTGTAAACTAGTTACCCCCTAAAGCAGGGGTCTCAAACTCAATTTACCTGGGGGCCACTGGAGCTAGGGTCTGGGCAAGGCTGGGCCGCATCAGGTTTTCCAAAAAAAACGCATTTATTAAAAACAGAAAAATGAATAAACTTTGCTTTGGTTCCGATTTTCTACAATAAAAGCTCTGATAAAACATTCCACTGTTCTCAAATATCTTAATTTTTATTTTTCTACACAAAAATAAGATGAAAAATAAATAAACAAATCAAGAATAAAGAAAATCAATCAGTAATAAATAAATATAATAATAATAATAATAAAACGGCAAATAATAAAAACTTAAGAAACCACATATAGTTGGTGGGTAGACAAATTATTTTTTTCAGATTAAAATGAACAAAGCATTATTAGAGCCCTGTAGACATGACAAAACACGACTATAGTCACATTTATACTCTTTTTATGTACAACATATTGCGCAACTGCAGGGTCTTGAGACACATGCTAACTCGCAAACTAGAGAGCTAGCGACCTAAACGGTAGCCTTCAAGTTATTTCCTTTAAACTTAAATAGCCAAAAACTTACCACTTCCACACGGATAGGGAGGATAACTATTAACAGTTATTTAACCTTTAACATGAACATTAATCAAACGTAATAATTTTTTCTGGGTACATGATACCATACAGCATCCATATCAAACTTGCGCGGGGCGCACTAACATTAAACTTTCATATCAAGGCGGGGGCCTCAAACTAGTGTCCTGCGTGCCACATTTGGCCCGCGGGCCGCGTGTTTGAGACCCCTGCCCTAAAGTCAATGGAATGTCCCATAACATCTGTTGGTGGAGTAAGTCATGATTGATGCACTACACTGCTGATGAGGATGTTATACAACTTAATGTTGGAAAATCCGAACTCCATCAAAGTGGTCACAGGCATCTCGGTGACCTCCTTCACCGGTCTTCTTCCTTCCCGATCAATTACTTTGTGACGATGTCCAGCACTTGGCAGGCCGAGAAAGGTGCCAAAGGTTACTTCCATTTCCTAATTATGGATTTTAACTCGGAGTACTCGGAGTTGCAGTAATACGAATGAACCAATGGCCGTCTATAACCCAAAAACTCCAAAAACGCCTGACCTCACAAATGTTGTGCGGTGTTTTTTTTTAAAAAAAAAATCAGCAGTTAGTTACAAAATGTCCCCGTCTTTAAGTGCTCTCCTTTCTGCCTGTAGGTTCAAGCGACAAGGCAAATGTCGAGATCGTCATCCTCATCGGAACCGGAGTCATCGCTGTTTTCTTCTGGGCTTTACTCATCCTCATATTCTGCAATGTGAAACGGGTCAGAGGTCTTATCACCTTGTGTGTCTGAGTGTCTGTGAGAGAGGCTAAACTCTGACTCACCACAGTTCTGTTCCGTCTAAGTCACCTTCATAATGGAGCTATTTGGGGGGGTGCAATTACGCCATTCACAGTTATTAACCCTCATCACAAGGACGAGCATGATGAGTCCCCATATTGCCGTTTATTATTTTCCTCACTCTGTCACATAATACATCATTACCACAGAAAAAGATCCGGGTCTATGAGAACGACTCAGGCTAACATTTCTCTCAGGGTGCGTTCATTTTTCATTTCCCGCACGGATTACAACTATAAGTCACGTCTCTGTGTCTCTCAGATCAACCCAGCAGACATTAAGACGGGGTATCTGTCAATCATCATGGACCCGGGCGAGGTGCCCATGGATGAGCAGTGCGAATACCTGCCGTATGACTCGTCCCAGTGGGAAATCCCACGAGATCGACTCAGATTAGGTGAGAGACCAGTAAGAAGGGGGACATGCATGGATTATGGCGGGAAGAAACATGAGGGAATACAAAGGCCGGAATAGATGGATGAAACTCAATTAGTTTTCCATTCCCTTGAATTCTTAATGGAAGAGTTTGGATTGCAGACTGCCAAGAAACGTGCTAATGTTTAATATGTTCTCACTCCCTCCACGGTTCTTTAAAAACACCCCAAGGAAAAAGGCATCTGCTCTGGCTGCAACTCATTGGAGCACAATGTTTTCCGAGTGCCGCAATTGAGATTGTAATTTGTTTGGCTGGTCTCCATCGCTGCCAGATGCATTTACATTTTGCTGGAATTACCCCGGTAAATATCAAGGGGTATGAATATTCTACATTTTTGCGTCCCTGAACACAGGAAAGGTTCTAGGTCATGGTGCCTTTGGGAAGGTTATTGAAGCATCAATCTACGCCATCAGCAAGAGCACACATCCGGATCCAGTGGCTGTGAAGATGCTAAAAGGTGGGATTTATCTTTTAATATATACAACTCTACCCTCAGTACTCTAGAGCAGTGTTTTTCAACCTTTTTTGAGCCACAAGACGTTTTTTTTACATTGGAAAACATCACTAAGTCTATAGGAGGAACGAGCTAGGTGTTGCCACACGGACTGTTTTTCTCTTTCCGAATGACTTTTCCGGAAACAATGGTATACATGGAAAGGAATATTCCAATCTCTTGTCTATAATCAACCAGAATAGTCAACGGGGCATGCCCAGTAAAACGTAAACACCAACATCACGTGATACCGACTTCCCCGAGTTGTTCTTTCACTTGTTGGAATAATTCCGTATTGCCAGTTTTTCTTTTGTCCAGTCTAGCACTTTAGTTTGGATCAAAAACAAACTTTCCGTATTAGTCCAGTGCCGATTGCCTCCATTTTTAAAACTGAAGAACGTCTGGATCTGCGTGTTATGACTTCTATCTGAAGCTGAAATTATGACTTCTATCTTTAGATTACAAGTTTTTTCTTGATATTTTGACTTTATTCTTGTAAAAATATTGCATATTTTTCCATTATTGCTGTTGTTTTTAAAATATTTTATGTTGAATTTAAAAGGAAAGCAAAAGCCAGTGTGTTTAATATATAAAATGTTTAGCTTTAGCATAGATTGAGCTAACGTGGATGTTCAACAGCAAGAAGCTAACAAATGTGAGCTAATGGAAACTAGCATCAACGCTAGGGATGTCCGATAATTATCAGTACCGATATCAGTCTAAAAATGTGTTATTATGAAAACCAATACTTCCAAAATACTTTATACAACACAGTTTTTCGTTTGTCCAGTCTTGAAATTTAGTTTGCATCAAAAACAAACTTTCCGTATCAGTCCAGTGCCGATTCCTGGCCTCCATTTTTAAAACTGAAGAACGTCTGGATCTGCGTGTTACGTCATATCTGAGCATGCGATATGATAAATTTAACCAGGAAAGGATCAAATTCAAGCTTGCTAATATTTTATAATTCAACTCGGTACATGTTTTATATAGATATATATTTTCTTTTGACTTATGGACTTATGAATGGCGTATAGAAGGGTTTAGATTCGGTTCCACAGATGGAGCTAATGCACACGAAAGCTGCTTGCCAACCGCCAATAAAGTACAGAAGAAGAAAAACGCACCCTGACAACTTTCCGTTTGAGCGGCTACAAGATACCTCAATCGGATTTAGGGAAAGGAATATTCCACCCCTGTTATTCCCATTATAGATTCATTCGGATTGGCACTAATTTGGCAAATAAACCAAATGCAATTGGAATATTTGGGTCCACGTATACGTGGATATTGACATAATATTTGCAAATGATGATTAATAAATGTTAATTATAAAAAAGTGATATTGGATAATTCCTCACGGCACACCTGACAATTTCTCAAGGCACACTAGTGTGCCGCGGCACAGTGGTTGAAAATCACTGCTCTTGAGCACTGCACGTAAGGAAAGTCAAGCAAACAAATGAAATGTAAAGCTACATCAAGCCTCCAAAGAGTAGTCCAGTGTATTAACGATCATAAAGTTGAGCTAAGTAGAGTTTTATGTGTCTCGTAAAAGAGCAAACATTCCCTAATTGTCTAATAGTGTTCCATTTGTCACCGACGCTGACTTTATTATCTTCAGATGAAGTTTTTGTCAACTATAATGTTTAGTCACTTTTCAAATGTTCAAACATGTACTTGAATGATGGTGGCCCTAAAAGGTCTAATACTGCATCGGTGGGAAGAGACCCAGGTTATAGGTCCAGGCCGTGCAACTGCCCCTTGACCTCAACCCGATTAAACATCTGAACTAGAACAGATGCTGCTTTTCCACTGCGAAAAGCTCAGACACAGAAATCAGCATGATGGAGACTATGGAGTAGAAGAGTACTACATGCAGAGCTGAAGAACAACAACAGGGTCATGGCTGATGGAGTAGGAGACATACTAGTACCAGGAAATAGGGGCGCCCCCCCCGCCCCCACAATCCAAGCAGCTGTTGTCACTACATGGCTATTTGGAATCATAAAGGTAGCAACCAGACTAAAAAACTGAAATGTGGTACCTCATTTTGGTGCAAAATTATCCGAGTTAACGTCAAGTAAGTCTCAGAGGAACACCGCCTGACTCTTTTTGAACTTTCTGAACTTTATCTATAATACGACACACACACACACACACTATCCACAAGAGCAACACTTCATTATCAACCAATCATGGTCACCGAGAGCAAGGGGCATTCGCCAAGAGGAATTCTAAACATCTCAAGCAGAAACACACAGTCTGTGTTTTGTACTGCTGCTGGTTTTACACTGATAATGATGACAGTTTATTTAAATTACTATTATGTTCGACTTGTATTGCATGTCACAAATTTTGGTAAAACATAAAATGCACTGTTTTTGGGGGCCAAAATGTATAGGTTTATCCTTTTAAGATCATTTACACAGGCTGCATGGTGGGGAAGTGGTTTGCACGCAGGCCTTGCAGCTAGGAGACCCGAGTTCAATTCCGCCCTCGGCCATCTCTGTGGGGTTAATTGGCGACTTGTCCATAGGTATGAATGTGAGTGTGAATGGTTGTTTGTCTATATGTGCCCTGTGACTGGCTGGCCACCAGTCCAGCCTGTCGCCCGAAGACAGCTGGGATAGGCTCCAGCATCTGCCGCGATCCTCATGAGGATAAGAAAATGAATTAATTAATTAATGTGTTTTTGGCAAAAATGTGTCGGTTTATCCTTTTAAAATCATTTACACAGGCTGCATGATGTAGAAGTGGTTAGCACACAGGCCTTGCAGCTAGGAGACACGAGTTCAATTCCGCCCTCGGCCATCTCTGTGGGGTTAATTGGCGACTTGTCCATAGGTATGAATGTGAGTGTGAATGGTTGTTTGTCTATATGTGCCCTGTGATTGGCTGGCGACCAGTACAGGGTGTACCCCGCCTGTCGCCCGAAGACAGCTGGGATAGGCTCCAGCATCCCACCCTTAGAGTTTGCATGTTCTCTTCTTTGGCAACTCCAAATTGTCCATAGGTATGAATGTGAGTGTGAATGGTTGTTTGTCTATATTTGCCCTGTGATTGGCTGGCCACCAGTCCAGGGTGTACCCCGCCAGCTGGGATAGGCTCCAGCACCCCCTTGTGCGACCCTCGTGAAGATAAGCAGTAGAAAATGAATGAATGAATGTCCACAGAGGATCGAAGCACTGCAGGTTTTCTTTCCAACCATTTTCTCCAGCAGGTGATTTAATTGACGAGCTTCCCTCAAACCAAAGGAGGGTTAATCATTAAAATCGCCTGCTTTAGTGAGCGTCTGGACAGAAAACCTGTAGTGTCTTGGCCCTTGCGTGACATGAGTTTGACACCCCAGATTAACACAGATTCAATTTGGCACTGGTATCAGCTAAGATGAAAACCCACTCCTACCTGGCAGTACTTGTTTTTCCAAACGTTCAACATCACTGACCTCAATGTTCTTGCGGATGAATGGACAACACTCCAACATCTTGTAGAGTCAACATCTTTCCAGAGTGAAAGTGAGCTGCAAAGCAAAGACCAACATTTGTAAGAAATTGTGTACCTTAGCATCATTTCATGACTTACGTACTTGTTTTTTTTTTTTTGTCTTTCAGAGGGAGCCACAGCCAGCGAGCATAAGGCCTTAATGTCGGAATTGAAGATCCTCATTCACATCGGCAACCATCTGAACGTAGTCAACCTGCTAGGAGCCTGCACCAAACCGAATGGTCAGAATCGATGCACCAAATGAGCCCTGAGAACTGTTTGTGTATCTGTGAACAGATGCTTTGTCCTCAAGGGAACTCTGTTAGATGTCCCTTGGTTACGTCTCAGCCAAATTCCTTTTTAGGGGGAGGTGTTGTTTCTCTGCAGTGCCGTTTACGCTTTAAGCGCAAACAACAGAAAGAACATCAAGGGAACTACTGATTAGAAAAGCAGATGGATTATTTGCATTGTTTTGAAAAGCGAAACAGTAAAAAAAAAAGAGGTTAATGGTTACAATGTGCAATGCATCATTTCTGGATGAACAGGCCCGCTGATGGTGATCGTGGAATACTGCAAGTACGGGAATCTGTCCAACTTCCTGCGAGCAAAAAGAGAGTTCTTCCTCCCATACAGGGTATCAACGCCCCTCCCTGGGGTTTCAATTGCGACTGATGCGTGCGAGTCGGACTGAAATAAATCATGTAATCCATTTCTCCATTTAGGATCGCTCTCCCAAAACTCAAAGTCAGGTAAGACGGATGATCGAAGCCGGCCAAATTGACCAAAGATCTCGCCTCCAGCAACCCCCTTCTTCACCGTCGTCCTCCCCGCTCATGCAAGGCCTCCACACGCAGTCGTCTAACCTATCCAATCAGAACGCAGCTCCGGAGAAACGTGAGTTCTGTTTGGAAGTGTGGGTTATTAACTTGAATGCCGCTTTCATCTTTTTCTTTCTTCTTCAGTGGAGGATTTGTGGAAAACGCCTTTGACCATAGAAGATCTCATTTGCTACAGTTTCCAAGTGGCTCGTGGGATGGAGTTCCTGGCATCTCGAAAGGTTCATTATTAGCACCGCAGCAATTAGTCTGCGATCCGTGGTGATTTGTCTCTGGGGGTCGTCTTCACAGGAAGTGGTTTGCGGCACAGATCATTAGCATGTTGGTAGAATGCATATGAAAATAGTTTTTCTTTTGAACCAATGGATGCCGTCTGAACATACACTAATACGCACTGCAGTCTCGTTTTCACAAGAATAACACAATACTAACATAGTGTATCATATATCTACAAAAATGTTTCGTTTGCAAGGCATCATATTACACATAAACACATAAATTTGACCTTTTTTTAATTTATGAATGACAGCTGCAGTAGTTTATATCAGTATTGGATGTGCTTATCAGTCAGCACTCAAGCAATTTTAAAAGTTCTGACCTTCTAGGTTGTGGTGACTTTGAATGCTTTTTACTTTTGAGGAGAGTTCTTAAAAAAAAATAAAATAAAAAAGAAACCTCAAAGATGAGTTGGTAAAATGTACTCAAGAGAGTTCTTCAAGGTTGCCAGGTCTGTTAGTGTTTTTATTCATGCTTGAACTGTGCTGCTACGGCTGCTATACTGTTGCAGCTGTCATAAACAGAAACACGAGTTTTTGTTTTTTTTTTTGGGGGGGGGGGGCAAACAAGCGTATTGGTAGATTGGAATCATATAAAAATCAGCGAATGCATGCACTGCTTTGCATGTGGAAATCATTCAAATAGAGATTAATAAAAATATACACGCTTTTGCATGAAAACCATAGTTAAAATATTGTATACAATTATTACATCTGTCAATAGCTGCATACAAAACTTTCTAATTATGCTTTTTTTAATTTTATTCGAGCTACCTAGACATGAAATAACACCCATATAGTCACATCTACATTCATATTACCTCAAATAGTAAATATAAGTCAGACAAAATAACCATTTAAAGCAGTTTAGCTTGTATGGAAGCAGAATCGACGGGCAGAATCGACCCTCAACCCTGACTTTGAGGGTACAGCGTTGAGCTTGCCGCCCCCCCGGAAGCCCCGGGGGGCTCGGCTCTGCAGCTCAGAATGAAGAACACAGGCACAAATATATTCATGCAAACTGACTTGGAGTAAGAACGCAGATATTAATGTTATTTTTCATTTGTTCCATTCATTAAGATAAGCTTCCACTGTTGTTTGATCGCCTCGGTTTCATCCCATTTCAACACACCATGCACACTCGCATAACTGGAGCAAATCATTGAAACGGCATGCACTGTTATTGGCATTAATCTGCCAACCACTGTGCAAAGATGCTCTTAACGGATCTTAACGGCGGTATTGCAATGTCGGCCGCGCAGCTGAACATTGAAGTGACGTGAAACTGCCTCGGGGTCACATGGTTGCAACACAGCAATTCATAATACAAAAGACATTTAGCTATAAAATTAATTCAAAGTTAGAATGACACACATTGGAAAAAGCAGGCCGTTGCCAAGGTTACAATGTTAATAAAAAGTTTTTAAAGAAAATGCAATTTTAAGCATTATTTTATGGTAATGGTAATATTTCATTTGAACATGCATCAGATTACAATTGAATGCATCACATAATCAGTTCACAGTTCCACATGTCCAAAAGGAGTAGGAAGAAGCAAAGCTTATTAAATCCTACCCCTCCATCTGGTACTTTTACAATCAGTAACTGTTACATTTGTTCACTTCCTGCTTTCCATAATACAGTTAAAGTTGTTTTTTTCATAATAATGCACCTCGTACCAAAGTAGTTTATACAGTAAAGTCTCGTTATATCGATATCGGTTATAACGAATTACTACTTATTACGATACTATTTTCATTTCCCGGCAAATTTCTAGTCTTTTATGATATAATTAGTTCCATTAGTACGATACACGGTTATTATGATAATCCGGTTACTACGATGCCCTTTTCATCTCCCGCCAGCCAATTTGGTCTGCTTATATCGATACAAAAGCAGCTTAAATCAATCTTTGCTTAAGGATTTCAATACCAAAAAAGAACACGGCGAACGGCTGCTTCCAGTCAACTTTATTTTTCACACTTCCACCACCAGAGTGCAGCACACACAGCAGAAAACACCCGTCCCTCGCGCCTACCCCTCCGGGTGGCAACACCTTCCCTATCGATAGTTCCGGGGTGAATTATGTCCCGGTAACCGGTAATCACTACAGCGTAAGTTTATTTTTATTTACTGTAGTACAAAATGTATTGTAGTACAAAAGCATGCTAGATACGCAATCCATGAACTCAAGGAGAAAATTGCATGCCATATCAAAGATCCGCCCACTTTTAATGCAGTTCGGCGCAGGATCGGATATATGGATAGTCCGGTTATATCGGTATTTTTTCCGACTCCCGAGAATATCGATATAACGAGACTTTACTGTATTATATTTTATAATCAGTACTTCACAGTCGATACACAATTATATAATAAAAATAATAACCTTCCAACCTTTCCTTTGTGCAGTCTGCCTCATATTATCCAACACTATGTAAAAATCCTGAGAGTTCTGCAAACGCATCTCATTTTAATTGCTCAGAGCGAGGGCATCAAACGGAGTTTAACATATCAAACAGTAACAGTCATACTGAACTTTCCAACCAGACTCTTTAAAGTGGCGGCAAAAGCAGCCGCAGAGGCTGGCAGACAAAGTCCAGTCCCACCTATCAGCTAAGTAAAACTAACAGATGATTAAATCCCACGTACTGTTGCACGACTCTTATGTGTTGTTCAGCGATCAGAGGAAAAACACAGCGAGTATATATACACGCGTGCACGTGTCTGCGGCGTTGTGACGCATGTGCGGCCCCCTTGTGTGTATCCACAGTGTATCCACAGAGACCTGGCGGCCCGCAACATTTTGCTGTCAGAGAACAACGTGGTGAAGATCTGCGACTTTGGCCTGGCCCGAGACATATACAAAGACCCCGACTACGTCAGGAAGGGCAACGTACGACGTTTTTTTTGGCTTTGAATATGCTAACGATTGTGGGGGAAGAACTGTTTTATTTCAGTGGTGCAATTTTGTTTTAATGTTTGTGTGTTTTTTAATGCTCTCTCAGGCCCGCCTGCCATTAAAGTGGATGGCTCCGGAGAGTATCTTTGACAAAGTCTACACCAGTCAGAGTGATGTGTGGTCTTTTGGAGTCCTCCTCTGGGAAATCTTTTCACTTGGTAAAACTTTTTTTTTTTTTTTTTATTAACACATCTTGAAAGAAAGTGATGTGACCGTGGTTCAATATCGTCTTTTGCGGATGTGCGTGGGGTCGCGATTGAAGTGTAAATTTCTGTGTCTGCTCAGAGCTATTGGGAATTTATCCTGTGCTGAAGTTCTTTTTTTCAAGGCAGATTAAATCTTCATGCCTAATTTTCCATGCATCAGACTTTGTTCTGTGTTTCTCTTTTGTTCAGGTGCATCGCCGTACCCGGGAGTTCAGATTGATGAGGAGTTTTGCAAACGATTGAAAGATGGAGTCAGAATGAGATCACCGGAAACAGCATCCCCTGAAATGTAAGCATGTCCATACACAGAATTATACACGTATGCCTCAAATATTGAGTGGAAGTACTTTTTCATAAGATGAATGGGTATTTTGAAGCTAGAAATCGTGGAAATTATTCACATTTTTGATCTTATCTCTTTAGCCGCATTTTCCCCAAGTCACTTTTATAGACGTCACACCAAGGAAGCTTATTCTTATTTAAGAACAGCCTTCAGCGTCACATGCATGTCATTTTAAGCATAAATACATAGAAAGGAATCAGTCATGCACATCTCCTCCGATTTCATTCTAGGAATCCACTGGGCCGGAGCCAGTTGGTGCCAGTTGGTGCCAGTTGGTGCCAAAGATTATGTAATTGGCGCGTAGTGGCGCCAAATTAATGTTTGCTCAGTATGTTATTCAGCGCCACAGCGAGCCTCTACGTGCCAATCACATAATCTTTCTTTGGCGTCAACTGGCACCAGCCCAGTTGGTGCCAGTTGGCGCCAAAGATTATGTGACTGGCGCGTAGTGGCGCCGAATTAATGTTCAATCGGTATGTTGCCATGTTGCCATTATTCAACGCCACAGCGAGCCTCTACGTGCCAATCACATCACCTTTGGCGCGAACTGGCACCAACTGGCACCAGCCCAGTTGGTGCCAGTTGGCGGCAACGATTATGTGATCGGCGCATAGTGGCGGCGAATTAATGTTAGCTCGGCATGTTGCCATGTTGCCGTTATTCAGCGCCACAGCGAGCCTCTGCGTGGCAATCACATAATCTTTGGGGCGAACTGGCACCAACTGGCACCAGCCCGTTGGCACCAAAGATTATGTGATTGGCGCGTAGTGGCACCGAATTAATGTTCGATCGGTATGTTGCCATGTTGCCGTTATTCAGCGCCACAGCGAGCCTCTACGTGCCAATCACATCACCTTTGGCGCCAACTGGCACCAGCCCAGTTGGTGCCAGTTGGCGCAAAAGATTATGTGATTGGCGCGTAGTGGCACCAAATTAATGTTCGCTCGGCATGTTGCCATGTTGCCGTTACTCAGCGCCACAGCGAGCCTCTACGTGCCAATCACATCACCTTTGGCGCGAACTGGCACCAACTGGCACCAGCCCAGTTGGTGCCAGTTGGCGCCAAAGATTATGTGATTGGCGCGTAGTGGCACCAAATTAATGTTCGCTCGGCATGTTGCCATGTTGCCGTTACTCAGCGCCACAGCGAGCCTCTGCGTGGCAATCACATAATCTTTGGGGCGAACTGGCACCAACTGGCACCAGCCCGTTGGCGCCAAAGATTATGTGATTGGCGCGTAGTGGCGCCGAATTAATGTTCGATCGGTACGTTGCCATGTTGCCGTTATTCAGCGCCACAGCGAGCCTCTACGTGGCAATCACATAATCTTTGGGGCGAACTGGCACCAACTGGCACCAGCCTAGTTTGCTCGGCATGTTGCCATGTTGCCGTTATTCTGCGCCACAGCGAGCCACATAATCTTTGGGCTGGACTGGCACCAACTGGGCTGCTGCCAGTTGGTGCCAAAGATTATGTGATTGGCGCCGAATTAATGTTCGCTCGGTATGTTGCCATGTTGCCGTGATTCGGCGCCACAGCGAGCCACGACATGCCAATCACATAATCTTTGGCGCCAACTGGCACCAACTGGCACCAGCCCAGTTGGACTCCTAGCATCATTGCCGCAACTTGGCTCGCGCCATTACATTCCAGTGGATTCCAATAGGCGGATTGTTTGCGACATTTGGTTCCACTTGGTGGACACTTTGTGACGATTGCTTGATGCAAGTGGAGTGAAGAAATTTTCATGCCGCCAAACACAATTTTTGCCGCCGTTACGGGCCACCACGAGCCAGTTTGAGCCACTGCACGCCACTAGGCACCTTATTGGCGACACGAGGCGCCACAACAAATTGCATTGGCGCAGCCCAGTGGACTCCGAGCATCAGATTAACATTTGCAATAAAAGTCACCCTAACCCTTCTCTCTTCAATTGCCATTGTTCACAATAAATGCACAATCCAGGTTATTGTCCGATATATGTTCATGATCGAATGAACGATGATGAACGGATGGAATCGGAGTGTGCAGCCAGTCCCAGTACACAACTGGGATGCGTTCAAGGCTGTCGAGCAAAGTGGGAAATCTCAATGCTCGATGAGAAAGCATTATCAGTGAAGCATAAAGACAATGTGGTGGTACATTCTGCTGTTATTTTATTGTTTTTTTTAAATACCTACTGTGTATTTTTAAATATATCGCAACACTGTATTGCCTTTTTCCAATTTATTGTGTTATTTCCAACTCAAAGATACAAATTTAATAAATAAATATGGAGAGAAATACAGTCCAAGATAATAATGGTCACTTTAGGTACTTTTGACACTGTCAGAACTGTAAAACTAAATTATTGACAGCTAAATGAAATAACCTTTATAGTAGTAACAGCTCCCAGTGTGCAGTAGTAAACACCAGACATATTTTTAACACTTTTGAAATGATTATCAATCATAAAAAGCTATATTTTGCACAGTAAGTGTGAGTGAGAATGACAAAAGTGACTCTACTGCCCTCTGCTGGTAGATACGGCATCATGCTGGCCTGCTGGCACGGAGAGCCCAAAGAGAGGCCCACCTTCCCAACCCTGGTTCAAATCCTGGGAGATCTGCTGCAGGACAACAGCCTACCAGTGAGCCCTTAACTGTAAACATCGTAACTCCCAGCTGATGATTGAAAATGAAGAAAACTTCCCTGCCTTCAGGACGGGAAGGACTACATCCCTCTCAACCACTCCCAGAGCTCAGAAGATGATGGATTCTCACAAGGTTCATCCCGCCCTCCATCTGAAGAGGAACTGAGGCTAGCCTGCAACGCTTTGCCAATGAGGTACTCGCAGAACATGTCGTATACTTGCTTTAAAGACGTACTCGTCATCCCACCCATCCCTTATAAACCCTTATATGCTAGGACGTTAAAAAGCCATAGCTTTTCAGTATGTGGAATAAAAAAAAACTTAAAATATATTATGGAAAGCAGGAAGTGAACAAATGTAACAGTTAGTGATTGTAAAAGTACCAGATGGAGGGGTAGGATTTAATAAGCTTTGCTTCTTCCTACTCCTTTTGGACATGTGGAACTGTGAACTGATTATGTGATGCATTCAATTGTAATCTGATGCATGTTCAAATGAAATGGGTGTTCCCCAAGGCTCTGTTCTTGGACCCCTTGTATTTATCATTTCTCTTATCCCCCTTGGTCAGATATTCTACAAGTACAATGTTCATTAACTGTTTTATTTTATTTATTTTAACAACTCTGTACTGTGACCTTGAGTGTCCTGAAAGGCGCCTATAAATAAAATGAAATGTATTATTATTATTATTTGCCCTGTGATTGGCTGGCGACCAGTCCAGGGTGTACCCCGCCTCTCGCTCGAAGACAGCTGGGATAGGCTCCAGCACCCCCCGCGACCCTCGTGAGGAAAAAGCGGTAGAAAATGAATGAATGAATGAATTAACAACTCTATACTGTGACCTTGAGTGTCCTTAAAGGCACCTATAAATAAAATGTATTATTATTATTATTATTTGCCCTGTGATTGGCTGGCGACCAGTCCAGGGTGTACCCCGCCTCTCGCTCGAAGACAGCTGGGATAGGCTCCAGCACCCCCCGCGACCCTCGTGAGGAAAAGCGGTACAAAATGAATGAATAAATTATAATTATTATTATTATTAAAGAATAAACTGTGTACTAATGCTTCGCTAGACTACTTTGCTAGACAACTAATGCTGCTAATCTGCTTCTTTTTATGATAATTTTCATCACAAACTACTAAAATCATGTCTAATTTATGATCAAACCTAGAAATGACTTTTAGTACTGTGAAACACGTGCAGTATTTCTTTCTTGTGCTGAACTTTGAACCCGTCTTTTCAGCAGGTATTACAACTGTGTGCCCTTTGCCGGCTGTGTGACTGTGGGACCCTCAAAGACCTGCCAGCCCAGAGTGAAGACATTTGAAGAGCTGCCCTTAGAGATTTACCCTCAAAAGAACACTCAAGTAAGCACTTTTAAGTTAACATTTGCAATTCTATGACGGGGAGTTGGGGGGGGGGCTATGACTGCAACCAGGAAGCGACACTGCGCTGGTTTCTCTAAGGCTGATCAATGAGTCTGTGGGGATTGGCTCCATCTCACTCATGACCTGAAAAATGAATAAAAAAATGACTAAAAGTGGAAATTGTATGGTAAGATAAATTAAAGTTAAAGCTCAAAAGTTTGGACACCCATGGGTTAGTGTGTCTTTTCGCACTTTCAATTATTGGGCGGTCAACATGGCAAATTTAGGCAATTTTGACAGATTTTTCAGCGCACACAGAATATTGTTTTATGGTTATATAAACATGCGACCCAACAAAAGAAAGATTAGACTCCCGTCTTTCATCAGGAAAAAAAAGCTTGTTTCTACCAGTTTCCGTTCTTTAGTAATCAGCAGTAGAAAATAGGTAACTTTCAGGAAAATATCAGTTCCCGACTAAAACGTTCCCGTTGTTGGAATTGGGCGTTGTGGTTTGTATAAAGGTACATCCTGTATATTAAGTGTATGTCATATCACCCCCCCCCTCCCCACACACCAGGATAACCAGACAGACAGCGGCATGGTTTTAGCCTCGGACACAGAATATTGTGTTTTATGGTTATATAAACATGCGACCTAACAAAAGAAAGATTAGACTCCCGTCTTTCATCAGGAAAAAAAAGCTTGTTTCTACCAGTTTCCGTTCTTTAGTAATCAGCAGTAGAAAATAGGTAACTTTCAGGAAAATATCAGTTCCCAACTAAAAAGTTTCCGTTGTTGGAATTGGGCGTTGTGGTTTGTATAAATGTACATCCTGTATATTAAATGTATGTCATATCACCCCCCCCCCCCCTCGCCACACACCAGGATAGCCAGACAGACAGCGGTATGGTTTTAGCCTCGGACACAGAATATTGTGTTTTATGGTTATATAAACATGCGACCTAACAAAAGAAAGGTTAGAGTCCCGTCTTTCATCAGGAAAAAAAAGCTTGTTTCTACCAGTTTCCGTTCTTTAGTAATCAGCAGTAGAACATAGGTAACTTTCAGGAAAATATCAGTTCCCAACTAAAAAGTTTCCGTTGTTGGAATTGGGCGTTGTGGTTTGTATAAATGTACATCCTGTATATTAAATGTATGTCATATCACCCCCCCCCCCACCCCACACACCAGGATAACCAGACAGACAGCGGCATGGTTTTAGCCTCGGACACAGAATATTGTGTTTTATGGTTATATAAACATGAGACCCAACAAAAGAAAGGTTAGAGTCCCGTCTTTCATCAGGAAAAAAAAGCTTGTTTCTACCAGTTTCCGTTCTTTAGTAATCAGCAGTAGAACATTGGTAACTTTCAGGAAAATATCAGTTCCCAACTAAAAAGTTTCTGTTGTTGGAATTGGGCGTTGTGGTTTGTATAAATGTACATCCTGTATATTAAATGTATGTCATATCACCCCCCCCCCCCCCCCACCCCCACCCTCCCCACACACCAGGATAACCAGACAGACAGCGGCATGGTTTTAGCCTCGGACACAGAATATTGTGTTTTATGGTTATATAAACATGCGACCTAATAAAAGAAAGATTAGACTCCCGTCTTTCATCAGGAAAAAAAGCTTGTTTCTACCAGTTTCCGTTCTTTAGTAATCAGCAGTAGAACATTGGTAACTTTCAGGAAAATATCAGTTCCTGACTAAAAAGTTTCCGTTGTTGGAATTGGGCGTTGTGGTTTGTATAAATGTACATCCTGTATATTAAATGTATGTCATATCACTCCCCCCCCTCCCCACACACCAGGATAACCAGACAGACAGCGGCATGGTTTTAGCCTCGGACACAGAATATTGTGTTCTATGGTTATATAAACATGCGACCTAATAAAAGAAAGATTAGACTCCCGTCTTTCATCAGGAAAAAAAAGCTTGTTTCTACCAGTTTCCGTTCTTTAGTAATCAGCAGTAGAACATTGGTAACTTTCAGGAAAATATCAGTTCCCAACTAAAAAGTTTCCGTTGTTGGAATTGGGCGTTGTGGTTTGTATAAATGTACATCCTGTATATTAAATGTATGTCATATCACTCCCCCCCCCACCCCCACCCTCCCCACACACCAGGCTAACCAGACAGACAGCGGCATGGTTTTAGCCTCGGACACAGAATATTGTGTTTTATGGTTATATAAACATGCGACCTAACAAAAGAAAGGTTAGAGTCCCGTTTTCATCAGGAAAAAAAAAGCTTGTTTCTACCAGTTTCCGTTCTTTAGTAATCAGCTGTAGAACATTGGTAACTTTCAGGAAAATATCAGTTCCCAACTAAAAAGTTTCCGTTGTTGGAATTGGGCGTTGTGGTTTGTATAAATGTACATCCTGTATATTAAATGTATGTCATATCACTCCCCCCCCCCACCCCCACCCTTCCCACACACCAGGATAGCCAGACAGACAGCGGTATGGTTTTAGCCTCGGACACAGAAT
This sequence comes from Doryrhamphus excisus, assembly GCF_037039965.1. Classification (NCBI taxonomy): domain Eukaryota; kingdom Metazoa; phylum Chordata; class Actinopteri; order Syngnathiformes; family Syngnathidae; genus Doryrhamphus; species Doryrhamphus excisus. The sequence goes on along the minus strand of NC_136378.1, from coordinate 8,777,452 downwards.
ATTGTGTTTTATGGTTATATAAACATGCGACCTAACAAAAGAAAGGTTAGAGTCCCGTCTTTCATCAGGAAAAAAAAGCTTGTTTCTACCAGTTTCCGTTCTTTAGTAATCAGCAGTAGAACATAGGTAACTTTCAGGAAAATATCAGTTCCCAACTAAAAAGTTTCCGTTGTTGGAATTGGGCGTTGTGGTTTGTATAAATGTACATCCTGTATATTAAATGTATGTCATATCACCCCCCCCCACCTCACACACCAGGATAACCAGACAGACAGCGGCATGGTTTTAGCCTCGGACACAGAATATTGTGTTTTATGGTTATATAAACATGAGACCCAACAAAAGAAAGGTTAGAGTCCCGTCTTTCATCAGGAAAAAAAAGCTTGTTTCTACCAGTTTCCGTTCTTTAGTAATCAGCAGTAGAACATTGGTAACTTTCAGGAAAATATCAGTTCCCAACTAAAAAGTTTCTGTTGTTGGAATTGGGCGTTGTGGTTTGTATAAATGTACATCCTGTATATTAAATGTATGTCATATCACCCCCCCCCCCCCCACCCCCACCCTCCCCACACACCAGGATAACCAGACAGACAGCGGCATGGTTTTAGCCTCGGACACAGAATATTGTGTTTTATGGTTATATAAACATGCGACCTAATAAAAGAAAGATTAGACTCCCGTCTTTCATCAGGAAAAAAAGCTTGTTTCTACCAGTTTCCGTTCTTTAGTAATCAGCAGTAGAACATTGGTAACTTTCAGGAAAATATCAGTTCCTGACTAAAAAGTTTCCGTTGTTGGAATTGGGCGTTGTGGTTTGTATAAATGTACATCCTGTATATTAAATGTATGTCATATCACTCCCCCCCCTCCCCACACACCAGGATAACCAGACAGACAGCGGCATGGTTTTAGCCTCGGACACAGAATATTGTGTTCTATGGTTATATAAACATGCGACCTAATAAAAGAAAGATTAGACTCCCGTCTTTCATCAGGAAAAAAAAAGCTTGTTTCTACCAGTTTCCGTTCTTTAGTAATCAGCAGTAGAACATTGGTAACTTTCAGGAAAATATCAGTTCCCAACTAAAAAGTTTCCGTTGTTGGAATTGGGCGTTGTGGTTTGTATAAATGTACATCCTGTATATTAAATGTATGTCATATCACTCCCCCCCCCCACCCCCACCCTCCCCACACACCAGGCTAACCAGACAGACAGCGGCATGGTTTTAGCCTCGGACACAGAATATTGTGTTTTATGGTTATATAAACATGCGACCTAACAAAAGAAAGGTTAGAGTCCCGTTTTCATCAGGAAAAAAAAAGCTTGTTTCTACCAGTTTCCGTTCTTTAGTAATCAGCTGTAGAACATTGGTAACTTTCAGGAAAATATCAGTTCCCAACTAAAAAGTTTCCGTTGTTGGAATTGGGCGTTGTGGTTTGTATAAATGTACATCCTGTATATTAAATGTATGTCATATCACTCCCCCCCCCCACCCCCACCCTTCCCACACACCAGGATAACCAGACAGACAGCGGCATGGTTTTAGCCTCGGACACAGAATATTGTGTTTTATGGTTATATAAACATGCGACCCAACAAAAGAAAGGTTAGAGTCCCGTCTTTCATCAGGAAAAAAAAGCTTGTTTCTACCAGTTTCCGTTCTTTAGTAATCAGCAGTAGAACATAGGTAACTTTCAGGAAAATATCAGTTCCCAACTAAAAAGTTTCCGTTGTTGGAATTGGGCGTTGTGGTTTGTATAAATGTACATCCTGTATATTAAATGTATGTCATATCACTCCCCCCCCACCCCCACCCTCCCCACACACCAGGATAACCAGACAGACAGCGGCATGGTTTTAGCCTCGGACACAGAATATTGTGTTTTATGGTTATATAAACATGCGACCTAATAAAAGAAAGATTAGACTCCCGTCTTTCATCAGGAAAAAAAAGCTTGTTTCTACCAGTTTCCGTTCTTTAGTAATCAGCAGTAGAAAATAGGTAACTTTCAGGAAAATATCAGTTCCCGACTAAAAAGTTTCCGTTGTTGGAATTGGGTGTTATGGTTTGTATAAATGTACATCCTGTATATTAAATGTATGTCATATCACTACCCCCCCCACCCTCCCCACACACCAGGCTAATCAGACAGACAGCGGCATGGTTTTAGCCTCGGACACAGAATATTGTGTTTTATGGTTATATAAACATGCGACCTAACAAAAGAAAGATTAGACTCCAGTCTTTCATCAGGAAAAAAAAGCTTGTTTCTACCAGTTTCCGTTCTTTAGTAATCAGCAGTAGAACATAGGTAACTTTCAGGAAAATATCAGTTCCCAACTAAAAAGTTTCCGTTGTTGGAATTGGGCGTTGTGGTTTGTATAAATGTACATCCTGTATATTAAATGTATGTCATATCACCCCCCCCCCCACACACACCAGGCTAACCAGACAGACAGCGGCATGGTTTTAGCCTCGGACACAGAATATTGTGTTTTATGGTTATATAAACATGCGACCCAACAAAAGAAAGGTTAGAGTCCCGTCTTTCATCAGGAAAAAAAAGCTTGTTTCTACCAGTTTCCGTTCTTTAGTAATCAGCTGTAGAACATAGGTAACTTTCAGGAAAATATCAGTTCCCGACTAAAAATGTTCCTAGGTGTTGTAATTTTTATAAATGTACATCCTGTATATTAAATGTATGTCATATCCCCCCCACCCCCACACACACACCAGGATAACCAGACAGACAGCGGCATGGTTTTAGCCTCGGAGGAGTTTGAGAGACTTGAGCACAGGCACCGAGGGGCGGGGTCAAAAAGGTAACTAGGATATGATAACTAGTACCAACTTAGTGTATTCACACTACTTATGTATACTTGTATACATGTTTTGTGGTCCTACCGTCAGGCGCATGAGCAGCAGCAGCAGCACAGAACCTCTGACCTCCTCCCATGGTTCTCTGGGGCGAAGCTTTGGCGCCATCAGCTCCAGACATTGTCCCAACTTCTTCAGCCAGCTGTCAGGTCAGACCTTCTACAACAACGAGTACGGACACTTGTCCGAAGAAGGTTTCTGCGGCGGCGGTGGCGGTGACTTTTTCTCCCCGCTAAACACCCCTTCTTGTTTGGCCTCCTCCAATGTGTAACCTTTACAGAAAGAAGAACATGTTAAGGTTAAGGAGTAAATGGTGAATATACGTGGGTTGATATTGTGCCTGACATTCCTGCAAACAGCCACTGGGTGGCAGCAGTGTGACTTTAAAGCAAACCAAGTATTTTCTTACATTTATACTGTATATTTTTATCTTTTGTATTCACTGCCTTGTTAGGGAAGATATAAAGAAATTATCTCCTCACTTTGTGTTTGTTTCAACTGTATTTTTAAACTGTGTGTGTGTGTGTGGGGGGGGGGATTGGAAAAACAGCTGTGCACCACAAATGCCCCCCCCCCTAAGTGTTAACCTATTAAAAAACACACAAGTCTTAGTACCAATGACAAACTCCTGTCATGTTCCATGCAGCTTAACCTGATTGCAGTGTCATCGCGCGGTGACGGAGGCCACCTGAGGGATGCAGGGTGAACAAAAGGGGCTGAGTCATGAGCCATGAGGTTCTTATCAGCGCTACATACAGTACTCATAGTGACTAGCTTATCACCTTCTTATGAGCTGACATCACACATGACGACCTCTGCTGTAAATGAGGTGTCTTGGTGCAAGGTCCACTTCACACAAATAAGTACACATTTACAAGGCTCATCAAAGGACGCCGAAAAGGTTCGATTTCTTTTTGTCTATTTTTTCCATTCAAAAACAGGAGCTCAGTTCGGCAGTTTATTAACAAACACTTTGTCTGTTTTACTTTACAAAAAAGTACCATGTTGTATCTTTGTTTACCTGAAATCGAGAACCAATACATGACAACAGAAACATTCATTCATTTTCTACCGCTTATCCACATTTATACCTATGGATAATTTGGAATCGGCAATTAACCTAGCATGTTTTTAGGAATATCGAAGGAAATCGGAGTACCCGTAGAAAACCCACGCATGAACATGCAAACTCCACACAGAGATAGCAGAAGGTGGAATCGAATTCAGGTCTCCCGGCTGTGTGGCCTGCACGCTAACCACTCAATCACCGTGCAGCCAAGAACAGAAACATGTCAAAATAAATATGATTTTCATTAACAATCTGTCAAGGACTTCATTGGCACCTTTACATTACACAGAATTTCAATACACGACTGTAAAATGGGAATAAAACGGTAGACGTACTCTATGTCCATATGAATGTTAACCAAAACAGCAGCAAAATGCCTGAGAAAAATAAAAATGGGAACATTCTTTACAAGAATAAAGGAGTTTGCCACAATGTCAGTACTTTTCAGTCATTTTCCTGCTTTAAAGTGTTGCATTTTTGCAGAAATATTACTACTTTCTCAGTAAATGTGACTATTCCCCATATTGTACGTTTATTCCTGTAAAATCGAAAGTTCATCAAAGTGTGACCCTAAAACACAAAAATAAAAAAGACAAAAAAAACACATACATGTGGTCACATTTTTTTTTTAAAAACTATTTAAAAAGGACATTGTTGGATGGCAGTATTGTCCTCGCCTGTTTATAAAGGTTAATTGGTTCCTGACCCAACCGCGTTAAATTAATTTTTTCGCTATCCAGGATTCAATTTAATTATTTTCAGAGTTGTAAGTCTTATACTGCTGACACTATTTAGCCTTAAAGTTCTATTTTTTCCAAACTTAAGAAGTCAAAAACTTACCACTTCCACACTAGATGGGATGAGAGATTTTTTGTTTTTTTAATGTAAGGTAACCTAATGTCGATTCTCAAATCACAGTATTAATATTTGACCTACTCCAAGTACTTGTAAGTAATGTTTGTCTGTTGAAACGATGGAAAATCGCATAACTAAAAAATGTGTGGGTTTGAATGAGTGAATTAATTTTATGATAAAATGGGATATTGCGAGGGATGACTGTATTGTTCTGGTGGAACGTTCTAAAAATGACACAGTGATCATCAGTGTAATGTATATAATGTAAGGGTGTAAAAAACGGTATTTTTTAGTTTTAGTGATAGGCAGTCGAAAAAATAGTGAAATAAAAATAAAAATCAACTTCATTGTAAAAAACATCAGTTTCAGTACGTTTTTGCTCCCTTGGCTGACCCCCCCGACACACTCTGAACTTGGACATGTGATAGTCAGCAACCATATACGTCACAGAACAGAGTGAGCCTGGGGGGGGGGGGGGGGGTGTCAGTAACCGAGATGGAACGCGTGTAGCCTGATAGTGAGATCCCCACAGTGCCGGAACCCCTTCCATGGTCACCGTGATACCTGGATTTAGCTACTTTGCACTTATAAATAAGTCATGGGTGAGGGGTCGGGGGGTTGGGGGGGGGGGGGGGGGTTGGGGGTGGGGTGTCCTGGGAGGAGGGCTGTCGGTGTCATCCTCAGGACATCTTTCCGATCTGAATCTTCTTCCAGGCCTCGGATGCGGTGAATATGCAGGAGTCGATGATGCCCGCCACCGTGAATGTCCCGCCCACGATGGCGCAGATCTACACACATACAAACACACACAAACACACACATAGAGTGATACGATCTGTCGGTTTTTGACTGCTTGTAAACTGCCTTGGTATCCGTGTTAAGTGCATGTAATCGCAAGCAAGAATGCAAGCAAAGAGTTGACTCACGAGTGTCGACTCATGAGTCATAAGCATCGTCATCGCCAGCTTTTTAAGTTGCGTGAAACCAAAAACAACACAATGAGTGGAGCAATTTAGTCCTCAACTTTGTAGCACGTAAGCAGGAATATGTACAAATAACACAAAATAATACACAATGTCAGGTGATTAATATTCATTAATACAAAATAGAAAACATGTACGGCTCCATTAGCGTTACTTAATAAACCAGCGCTTTTGCATGGTTGAAAACAGGCTATTATTGGATTAAGAAATGAATATTTACATAGATTTGACTTATTATTGGGAAAAAAAACCTTAAACTATATTATGGAAAGCAGGAAGTGAACAAATGTAACAGTTACTGATTATAAAAGTACCAGATGGAGGGGTAGGATTTAATAAACTTTGCTTCTTCCTACTCCTTTTGGACATGTGGAACTGTGAACTGATTATGTGATGCGTTCAATTGTAATCTGATGCATGTTCAAATGAAATAAAACCATTACCATAAAAATGGCTAAATAAATCAAACTATAAATAAAAGGCAGAAGAAGCATTCTAATTGTGAATGTAATATTCTACATTGGCCACTAGGTGTCAGTAATTGTTTGCTATGACCAGACCAGGCGTTTAATGTGAACATCTGACATCACTTCCTGTCTCCCACAGTTATTATCATTTTAAAGGGCTTATTTACTATTATTATGTAATTTACTATTATTATGTATGTAATTAATGTCATTAAGTATGAATGAGACTGTGATGTGAATGATTGTTTGCCTGTATGCGGCCTGTGTACCACGCCTCTCGCCCGAAGACAGCTGGCATAGACTCCAGCACGCGACCCTTGGAAACACGCTATCCATAAAAAACATCCGTTATGTCTTTCTTTCTCTGGCTATAGCTACTATTTCAGGCAATACAGTTGTAAAGGTGACTATAGGGGTGTTATATCATGTATACAGGTCTCTAATATTTAAAAGAAACATATTTAGAAGCTCATATACAGGTTTTTGATGACATAACCATGAAAATATTCAATTAATTAATATTGATTAATTAATTAGCAATTAATTAATTAGCAATTAATTGAAAAATTGACTTATCGCAGACTTATCAAAGTCTCCAAATTTGATTTATATGGTTTTTCTTGGGACAGGAACAATGGTTGAATAAAATAATTACTAAATACCTCGCTTTTTAAAATAGTTTTCAAAAAGTAACATAAGTTAACATAAGCAACAATACATAGTCAAAAGAAAAATATATTAATGCAGTCCAATTAAAAGCATGTATTGACAAATTGCCTTTGCTGCTCAAAAATGGACATCATGTTGTACTTATCAGCACGTAGACGCTCCACTGGCTCTTCCAGAGTGTTGCAATTTGTTTACTATAACACCTTAAGGGTCTTCAATGTAAATAAAGTGACTTTTGTATTCGTTTCCTGCTATGAAAGCCATGCTAGAGTGACTCACGGTGGTGATGAAGCGATAAAGAGGCTGCCTCCTCTCTGTGTATTTCACTGTGATTGGACTGAGGTCGTAGCGAAACCAGATGGCCGGTATGATCCTGCCCGTGTGGCTGTAGGCGACGTATTCCTGCAAAGGGACACAGCCAAAGCATACATTTAGCAGTATGACTTTTTATAACCAAGAGTGTCAAAACGAGCCCGAATGATCGGGTAATCGCATTCTTATCTTGAGGCTGTGTCGTTTATGAGTCATAATAGTAACGTATTCTGATAAAAAGTCACCATATGTGATTCATTAAGAAGGAATCTTAACCAAAAGCAGATGAGGTACCATATGAGGACAAAAAAAACAATAGTACACATTTATGATGGCCTCAGCATACTCTACAACCTGCACTGTGATGACACTTAAAGTGTCCATGGTTGTTTCCGCCCACCAGGAATGATTTACCAGGAAAGTGTGCACATCAAGTCATGTCCGAAATCAAAGGTTTGACATTTTCAAGTCCTTACAAGTATAAAAATACCAAAATAAATACAAAAATACCATGACCTAGTAATTTGCAAATTAAATTAAATTCTCATCTGTATCATGTTGCTACATGTCGGTGGTGGGTGGAGGCGGGGCCAGTAGCATACACAGCATGCATAAGAATGGAATGTAGTATCTATTAAATTAGTATATTGCAATATATTGTCATATTTTTTAATTGCACTTGCACTTGAAAAGTAATGGGTCGTGTGGTTAGCGCGCAGACCTCACAGCTAGGAGACGCGGGTTCAATTCCACCCTCCGGGTACTCCGGTTTCCTCCCACATTCCAAAAACATGCTAGGTTAATTAGCGACTCCAAGTTGTCCATAGGTATGAATGTGAGTGTGAATGGTTGTTTGTCTATATGTGCCCTGTGATTGGCTGGCGACCAGTCCAGGGTGTACCCCGCCTCTCGCTCGAAGACCCCCGCGACCCTCGTGAGGAAAAAGCGGTAGAAAATGAATGAATGAATGAGTTCTCCTCCTATTTTGTGTGGAAGTGGTAACTTTTTTGCTTCTTATTTTGTCTTTCCCCACCCTCAGCCATATCGGTGTGGAGTTTGAAAAAAACTAAAAATGGGCTGCACGACGGTCTAGTGGTTAGCACGCAGACCTCACAGCTAGGAGATGCGGGTTCAATTCCACCCTCGGCCATCTCTGTGTGGAGTTTGCGTGGGTTTTCTCCGGGTACTCCGGTTTCCTCCCACATTCCAAAAACATGCTAGGTTAATTAGCGACTCCAAATTGTCCATAGGTATGAATGTGAGTGTGAATGGTTGTTTGTCTATATGTGCCCTGTCACACTGTGTGTGACTTTGAATTCCCATGGTATGCAAACAGGAAAAAGGGAAGTATGACAGCACCTTGTTTGCCACTGTGTACTGGTAGGAGAACCTCTGTTTGCCCGACAGATCTTCATAAACTGTTGGAACAATCTTCAGGATGTAGTCATGTGAGGCGAGCGCTGAAAGGGAAATGTAGGAGTTATAGCTTTTTATATTCAATTATGGATTTTTTTTTTCATTCACTTAATTTGATAAAAATGAAAGAAAGAAAGAAAATGTTGGCTATCAAAACAAATGATTAATATTATTATTACATTATTAACAGTATTAGTGACATCATTGTAAATCCACCAAAACTACATTGCAGAGACCACAAGCCAGCTGGCAACTTTCCTGCTGATATGCCAGCAGTTTGAATAAGTTTGCATCAAGACTGGAGTCAATCAGCCATCTTCCCATCTCACTGAATCACATCACATCACATCACATCACACCCTGTAATCATGATAATGTGTATAATTACGCACGATTAGAGGACAGCCTGTCAGCTCCACCTAAAGCATTGAAGGCGCCTTGGACTTTTTGCACCTGCGTAACAAAGGAAAAGATTAGTCATTTTTTCAAAATTCTGTCCACTGAGGGCCACATACTGAAAAATGAAAGGATACAATGGCCAATTTGATATGCATAGAAGTTACAGTATATGTATTTCAAAAATAAATAGCCTGCACCTCAGCTTCGTGATATTAGTGAAAAAAAGTGCATTATTAGTACAAATTCTGCTCTCAATGATCAAACTAATTTTTTGTAAAAAAAAAAAAAATGTCTATTCAGATCATTTGCACCTGAAAAATTAAATATTGTGTGTTTTTGTGTGCAAAATCAACCTGAAGCTTTTCCCCAAAGGCCAACTTGTGGATGATGTGGGTCATGTCAGGATTTTGGGGCTGGGCTGTGGCGCTGTGTGTGGACACGTGGAAGTTTCCTGGCACCTGATCACACATGCACGGGCAAATATTATAAATAGGGTATTCATCGGTTAAACCATAAACTTACTAGCCACAACATTAGGTATTATCGCACAGTTAAATTACAGCCAGTATAAAAGCTGTACTGATGATGCACAGTTTGTGTTGTTGAGAAGAAGAAGTTGATGAGAAGTGAAACAAGACGTTAAAAACCCAAGCGAGTCCAATTGCTCTGATTCAACACTCAGTAAGACAATTTAATAATAATAATAATAATAATAATAATATGATGCCAATTTCTTCTGCAGACCACCCCTTTGCTTTGGTCAATAAATCAAACTGGACATTAAACAGTACTGTCATACCTGGTCGGGGTGGAAATTGTGCCTTAATTCCTTACGTCCTTAAGTCCTTCTCCTGCTAAAGTTCGATCGAGTGGTCCAGAAATATGACCACACATGAGATGACTTCATAGACATCGACATAAGACAGTTTTGCACATGTCATTTAGCACTTTTAGCACTATTTCCACCAAATAAAAATGCATTAGTTTGTCTACAGTACACATAATTCAGTATGAGAGGAGACTGTGGTTAACAAATAACACTTTGAGGGAGTCGGGAAAATTCAACGTTCTTCACCCTTCGGACAACAAACCATCCTACTTGACACGGGTGAATGTGTTAAACGTACAACTGCTGGGTTAATGATTGTGTGGCTTTACGGAGAAACTGACGCATGAGACGGTTAGACGACACGCTAGGAGCTTCATGAGGTCCAGACATCGGAAGCAACAAGTAGAAGTGCGGGATTTACTTTGTTGATGGTGAACTCTCCTTCAAAGCGGCAACCGGCTCCTTGGCTGAGAGGAACTTTCATCGAGTTGTCAATGTGGCCGACCTCATGGCGGCCCATCTCGTCTTGGATGTCCAACCCCACCACTGGAAGACAAGCGTGCAGTGTCCTGCTTAGGTTCTTTACAGTCAATTAATAAAACATGAAATGTACAATAATGAGTACAGCAGGGAATTGACTCATGAAAAATGGGATCTCTGATGACATATGTACAGTTAGATTTAGAAGTATTTATGCACCTCTTTTACTATTGCTTCCAATTATGAAAAGTAGTGGCGTGTGATATTAAAAAGTATGATATCAATATTTTTGGCATTTTTCATAGACTGTATATGAGGGGTCTCAAACATGCGGCCCGCGGGCCAAATGTGGCCCGCAGGACACTAGTTTGAGGCCCCCACCTTGATTGGAAAGTTTAATGTTAGTGCGGCCCGCGCAAGTTTGATATGGATGCCGTATGGTATCATGTACCCAGAAAAAATGATTACGTTTGATTAATGTTCATGTTAAAGGTTAAATAACTGTTAGTTATCCTCCCTATCCGTGTGGAAGTGGTAAGTTTTTGATATGGATGCTGTATGGTATCATGTACCCAGAAAAAATGATTACGTTTGATTAATGTTCATGTTAAAGGTTAAATAACTGTTAGTTATCCTCCCTATCCGTGTGGAAGTGGTAAGTTTTTGATATGGATGCTGTATGGTATCATGTACCCAGAAAAAATGATTACGTTTGATTAATGTTCATGTTAAAGGTTAAATAACTGTTAGTTATCCTCCCTATCCGTGTGGAAGTGGTAAGTTTTTGGCTATTTAAGTTTAAAGGAAATAACTTGAAGGCTACCGTTTAGGTCGCTAGCTCTCTAGTTTGCGAGTTAGCATGTGTCTCAAGACCCTGCAGTTGCGCAATATGTTGTAAATAAAAAAAGTATAAATGTGACTATAGTCGTGTTTTGTCATGTCTACAGGGCTCTAATAATGCTTTGTTCATTTTAATCTGAAAAAAATAATTTGTCTACCCACCAACTATATGTGGTTTCTTAAGTTTTTATTATTTGCCGTTTTGTTATTATTATTATATTTATTTATTTATTACTGATTGATTGGTTTTCTTTATTCTTGATTTGTTTATTTATTTTTCATCTTATTTTGTGTAGAAAAATAAAAAGTAAGATAATTGAGAACAGTGGAATGTTTTATCAGAGCTTTTCTTGTAGAAAATCGAAACCAAAGCCAAGTTTATTAATTTTTCTGTTTTTAATAAATGCGTTTTTTGGGGGGGGAAACGACACAAATGACATGACACAAATCTCCGAGTCCACTTAGTGAGCCACAATGAGGACCTGCCACTAGCAAGCAATGCGAAGGTCCTTTTGTATACTACAAAAGTAGTACTGTGATATTGCAGGCATTTTGTTTTTCAAATTGATATCACTATTTTGTTAAATAATGGTTATTTCAAGCATCCTAAAATGACTTTTTACTGATGTTAGTTCCACAAAAATACTGTTCTAATGGTGGATAAGTCAGGGACTGTATATACTCTGCATTTTTTCACAGCGAATAGAATGTGAACATTTGAGCAGGATCTTGAGACATAATTTAATTTATGTTTTTTTTTTGTAAATTTAAAGCTGGATGTTAAAGCTTTATTTATCCAAATGCCACACTTTCAGTTTTTACTGTTCTAATCAAATAAAAATGTGTTTAGTAAGTGCATATTGCTGGTGTAATCCAGTTTTTCCAGAAAATAATCTTTAACTACAAGAAAAACGAAAAAAATATCGCCTTGTTAACAGTATTGTGATATATCGTATCGTGATACTGTTTCTTCTGGCCAATACACCCCCCTAGTGGCTATCAAATGTAAATGTTCTGACTGTGTTTGTGTGTTGGTATTTATAACCTCCCTGTGTGCTACTCCAATACAGTAAACCAAAAGGAAAACACTTGTCATTTAGTCCAAACACTTTTGATCCCCTGAAAATTAAGGTGTAAAAAAACAAATCACAATTCCTAAATTGTGCATTTTTAATGCACTTCAGTCATCTTTGTGTCATTGAATCCATCGTGGCGATGTATATATATATATATATCAATATAGTTGTGGAGAATAACTGCATGCTCACATCATCCGTGACTTGCTACTTCTCATAAAAACCATGTGTCTTAAAACCCGTTGAGGAAAATATTTTCCAGAATACGTGCCGAGTAGTTCAGTACATCTTACTAAATTTGACCCACGTGGTGACTAACGTGGAAATATTTGACCCAGCCTACCCAACCCCCCCCTCCCCCAACATCTCCGTTGTGTTTGTCCATCGTCACTAACCACTATTCGTGTAGCACCTCCCTGCAGGCTAGTGAAGCAGTGGCCTATTTTCGGTGTCTGGCTGTGTGTCGACTGCGAGCACAGGTGGGATGTCTGCTAAAGACCTCCACATGCCGTACGTCTGACCTTTGACATCTGTGGCATGTTGGACACCCCTAACCCCCACCCGCTTCTTTTAATGGTGGTATCGAAATACAGCACAGAGATATCAGGTCGTGTTTCTCCTTTTTAAGAGATTAAGAGTTCCAAAAGTGAGTGTGGGGTGGGGGAGAAGAATATGATGATGATGAGGTTATTATGAGGCATGTTCTGCTTTTCCAATTAAGTCATGCATCAAGGCCTAGCAACATGCTAAAGGTGGAAAGGAGGAAGGTGCTGTTTAACTCTGGAACAGCAGATACGGAGGATGTGATGACAATATTCTCCATAAGTCTGGAAAATACCAAATTTTACATTTGAGACAGAAAGGCCAGATGGTGTTATAGTTTGGATTTTAGCCTGGCTTTTGTTTGGTGTGTTATGAGTGATCTTGTCATAACAGAAGGCCAGCAGCTGTTTTTCCGAATGCCAAAAATGTCTTCTGCAGAAATCTGGACCCAATTTTTCCACCATTTGTTTGTGAGCATTGATTAAATCGGTGGGTTTGTATTACGAATGAATGTTTGAGTCTTCTAGTGGGCTTGTCCAGGACGTGTAAAACGAAAAAGCATGGCGAATGACGATGGAGACGGTGCACAACAGACAAAAAACAAGTAGAAGCCAAAGAAAGAATATATGTGTATATATTGTGTATATACTCACAATCACAGTGTAAGTTTGGCAAACTGATGTTTAAACTCACTTCTATCTTCCCACCACTGTCTTTATCTGGGTCATCCACATACAGTTCGTTTACACTGCGAATGCAAGAAGAACGCTGGTTAGAGTCCGATAATACAATAACAGAACTTTCATACAGAATTCCAGCATGAGCTCTAGCACTACTGTCCAATGAAACACAGAATGAAGCTCAGATTATCAAAGTTAAGGAAGACAGTTTTTACACTATTAATGTGTGAGATTACATATCATATCACCTTGTACTTCAGTACGTAGAAAAAAAAAACTTAAACTATATTAGGAAAGCAGGAAGTGAACAAATGTAACTGAAACAATTTTTAACCGAGTGGGTGGCACGCAGGCTTCACAGCTAGGAGACCTGATTTCAATTCCACCTTCTGTGTGGCGTTTGCATGTTCTCCCTGTGCATGCGTGGGTTTTCTCCGGGTACTCCGGTTTCCTCCCACATTCCAAAAACATGCTAGGTTAAATGCTAGGTACGTACTTCGGTATGAGGTGCATTATTAAAAAAAAAAAAAAACTTGAACTGTATTATGGAAAGCAGGAAGTGAACAAATGTAACAGTTACTGATTGTAAAAGTACCAGATGGAGGGGTAGGATTTAATAAGCTTTGCTTCTTCCTACTCCTTTTGGACATGTTGAACTGTGAACTGATTATGGGATGCATTCAATTGTAATCTGATGTTTGTTCAAATGAAATAAAACCATTACCATTGATAATTATGGTTTGATTATTTCTGTTTCCATTACTTTCTATTATCTGTGGAAAAAATCTTTTTATTCTGGAGAAACTGCAAATGATTGAAATTATTTTCATTGGACAGTAAGGCTTGCCTATGTCAGCACAGTAAATATACATTGGTAACCATTGGGAATATATTGGAGGATTTGTGCGTCTGTGCCAATGTAATTTCCGTACCGTCACACCTCACTTCATGCCTTGCTTTATTACACATTACCTAGAGGTTGGTGCACATACAAAGACAATTTCCTGTGACAAAACAGACTCCCGGCACAAAGCGTCAAAATGAGGGCAGTGACATTTGTGATGACGTTCAGTTGTCGGGTATTCCAAATTGCACGTTTCGAACGAGTGTAGCAACCAAGCAGCATCTTAGTGCATCTTGCTGCCATCCAGGATGTTACAACATATTCCTGTGTTTAGCAAAAAGTGTGATACCAGGGCTCTACATTAAAAACAAAAATGACTTGCCCATGGGGAATCCTTAAGGTGAAAACTACTTGCCCGAACTTGCCCCATGTAAAATGAAAAGACTGCCATAATGATATCATGTAATGTTTGTGGCATCACATGAGAATCTCAAATAAAGATGAAATGATTATCATTTCTTGTGGTTGTTTTCCTACATATATCATGATTAAATAGATCAAATTGTGGACATGCATGTTAACATAGCATGCCATACTACCTTACACATCGTAGTCGTAGTAAGCAGTGATATTTATAAGTTGTGCACCACAATGAAACATTGTTGAATAGACACAAGTGTTTTTTACCAGAAAAAAAGGCTCAATGGTCAAACAATAATTTGTGAAGCAAAGGTGAGAAAAATACACAGAGAAATGGAACCGCTAGATTTTGTAGCTTGTGCAAAATCAGCACTTTGGTATTGGATCTAATCGGTGGTGTTTCATTGTGACCGCTTCAAATTGTCACAGCAATGTGATTCGCTCACCTGTGCCATCATTTGATTTGCTGCCGCTAATAAAATACTTGTTTAGGAGCCACTGTTTCATTACTTTTGGGGGTTTTCCTTCAGAAGTTGTTGAAGAATTAGACCAGTGGTCTCAAACACGCGGCCCGCGGGCCAAATGTGGCACGCAGAACACTAGTTTGAGGCCCCTGCCTTGATATGAAAGTTTAATGTTAGTGCTGCCCGCGCAAGTTTGATATGGATGCTGTATGGTATCATGTACCCAGAAAAAATTATTACGTTTGATTCATGTTCATGTTAAAGGTTAAATAACTGTTAATAGTTATCCTCCCTATCCGTGTGGAAGTGGTAAGTTTTTGGCTATTTAAGTATAAAGGAAATAACTTGAAGGCTACCGTTTAGGTCGCTAGCTCTCTAGTTTGCGAGTTAGCATGTGTCTCACCGCTACATTTTGTAGCTTGTGCAAAATCAGCACTTGGTATTGGATCTAATCGGTGGTGTTTCATTGTGACCGCTTCAAATTGTCACAGCAATGTGATTCACTCACCTGTGCTATCATTTGATTTGCTGCCGCTAATAAAATACTTGTTTAGTTGGCACTGTTTCATCATTTTTTGTTGTTTTCTTTAAGATTTTGTTGAAGAATTGTGACCATGTTGGCAGGGACGCCATGATAGATGTTTTCGTAATCAAACGATCGCTGATTGGTTGATTGCAAACAAGAACGGGTGTGGGTAAAACGAGGACTGCGGGCTAAATAAACGATTCTGATTGGTCCATTTCAAGATTTGCAAGGATTGGTTTTCAAATTATCACCGGAATTACGCAGTCTGTGTTTTACCAACACCCAACAAGAACCGCTTTTAAAAAAAAAACTTGGCAGTACGGCATTCCAAAGTGCACTTCCCCGACGGGAATATCACTGATTGGATTTACTTTCCCGAATTTTGTTTTAACTTGCCCCGGGCCATCGGTACATCGTTATTGTCGAGGCCTGGATACCTACATTTCAGTAGCTATGAATCCCGTCAACTCTGAGAGGAAGAGGAAAAGTATGAAGACGCAGCAGAGGATGGAAACTGCAGGGCAGAGGAGAAAAAAGTGTGAATGAGTACCTTCCTTTAAACACACAGAAAGGCAAACACCAACATCACATTTGGCATTTCTCACATATTACATGACCGTTTTTGAAAAGATGATGCAAACCAAATGAGCTAGTCTGCTCCATGAAGGAAACGAAGTTGGACGTGTGGTGCTGACATGAAATCACCGAGGCTGTAAATAGTTTCTCTGAATAGCAGCTCTAATGGTGGTGTTAAGCTTGCTTTAACGCTGGTTTTTAAGACACCCTCCTCCATTAATTACACATGAAATGCCATCACAGCGGGACACCATGACGAAGCTGAACTCATTGACTCCTGCATATCTAAGCATCTGGGGAGTTTTATTTCAAAAGTGAAACTAATCATCTAAGTGCTTGTATTAAAAAAAATGTTGTCATGTGTGTTGTGTGTACCAAAATAAATAGCAAAGGAGCTGACGTGCTTGCACAACTGCGGTCTGACCGCTATGGTGAGAAGCCTCGGCCAGAAAGCTCTCACTCAGCAGGTGAGGCGTGTTTATGTAGCAACCGTCTCCAAGGATCACAGTCACATGACCTTGCGGTTGGCAGGGCGTCACAGTCATACTTGTGGCTGTTAAAGGATCTGCTTTGGGTAATGTTTAACTGACAAACAACAATGTCACAATGACACACGAGCCAGTAATTCAGGTTGAAGTGAAGAGTCGAAGGCACTACGTACTGTAAAGTTATTCTAACTGGTTGGGGAGGCGGGGGGGTACAGTTGGAAAAACTGACAAGCAAAGTGACATAACATGAGCTCATTTTTTTTCTTAGTGTTCTCTCGTGGACTCAAAAAGTGAATTCTTTAGCAGTTCTGCACACAGAACCGTTTGACTCTGCTCAGCCCGAGGACCATTTTGAGCATCAACTCGGGCAGGACTAACACATATTATACATGTCACTGTGTCCACAGCTAAAAGGGGGTGGCTCCGGAAGGCACTGTAGTTGAAAACAGAGGTATTGTTCGAAGAAAATACAATACCCCCAAAGGAATGTGGTGCTAAAACAGACCAACAAGTGCGGCAGGGGTCAAATATGTCGCCTTTTGTCAGGAGCCACGGTCGTTTCTGGTCGCCTCTAAGAAAGCCGCCCCAAATATCGACAACAACCCACTTCCCTTTCGGACCAGACAGTAGATGGCGACAGGAAGGGTGGTGACTCGACACAGGAACTACTTACATCCCTTTCCTCTTGGGTGGGGAAATAGACATCTTTAGCAGCCTCCTTCCCCGTCATCCAGGAAGGTATTTGTAACGAGGACCACTTAAACATTATGTCATCAGGTCTGCATATGACTAGCCTTTTGTTCTTTGTGCTTTCATCATGTGACCGATATTAGAAAATGAGGAGCGCAAAATGTGTCATGGGATCTTCTGAAGTGGCGAAAAGTCAAGAAAGAAAAAAAAAAAAGAAGGCAATGATTACATGATGACTTATTGGTGACAAAGACGGAATGTGGGTGGAATTATATTCAAAGATGCCTACGGCTGTCATTAACATTGTTGTCATACTAGCTGTGCTTAACAGGTACTACGCCATGCACACTGACTCAGCCAGGATATCTATCCATCTATCTGGGCGAGAAGGCACTTGAATCACAGCTGTCGGTGACATGAACACATTTGTCACTTTGTTCAATTCTTTATGCATTTCAATAAAACCACATTTTATATTTTTTATATTTTCCTGGTGGGCTGCACGGCGGTCGAGTGGTTAGCACGCAGACCTCACAGCTAGGAGACCAGGGTTTAATACCACCCTCGGCCATCTCTGTGTGGAGTTTGCATGTTCTCCGTGTGCATGCGTGGGTTTTCTCCGGGTACTCCGATTTCCTCCCACATTCCAAAAACAAGCTAGGTTAATTGGCTAGGTTAAATGTGAGTGTGAATTGTTGTTTGTCTATATGTGCCCTGTGATTGGCTGGCGACCAGTCCAGGGTGTACCCCGCCTCTCGCCCGAAGACAGCTGGGATAGGCTCCAGCACCCCCCGCGACCCTCGTGAGGATAAGTGGTAGAAAATGAATTAATGAATATTTTTACAATTCATTGGTATTGTAGAGCAGGGGTCTCAAACACGCGGCCCGCGGGTCGTAGTTTGAGGCCCCCGCCTTGATATGAAAGTTTAATGTTAGTGCGGCCCGTGCAAGTTTGACATGGATGCTGTATGGTATCATGTACCCGGAAAAAATTATTACGTTTGATTAATGTTCATGTTAAAGGTTAAATAACTGTTAATAGTTATCCTCCCTATCCGTGTGGAAGTGGTAAGTTTTTGATATGGATGCTGTATGGTATCATGTACCCGGAAAAAATTATTACGTTTGATTAATGTTCATGTTAAAGGTTAAATAACTGTTAATAGTTAACCTCCCTATCCGTGTGGAAGTGGTAAGTTTTTGATATGGATGCTGTATGGTATCATGTACCCGGAAAAAATTATTACGTTTGATTAATGTTCATGTTAAAGGTTAAATAACTGTTAATAGTTAACCTCCCTATCCGTGTGGAAGTGGTAAGTTTTTGGCTATTTAAGTTTAAAGGAAATAACTTGAAGGCTACCGTTTTGGTCGCTAGCTCTCTAGTTTGCGAGTTAGCATGTGTCTCAAGACCCTGCAGTTGCGTAATATGTTGTAAATAAAAAGAGTATAAATGTGACTATAGTCGTGTTTTGTCATGTCTACAGGGCTCTAATAATGCTTTGTTCATTTTAATCTGAAGCTGCTCAAGTGAATCCTCTCATAATAACAATATATATCGCAATATATTCTTTGCCATGTAAACAATAATAAAACCATGTTAGAACAGTTACAAACTGACATCGTCTGGATCCTTTAATAGTTTTTGTCGGAGTGAGTGAGAGATGTGCGATTCTCTGCTGAAACACTTGGGGCGATGTTTTCTCAACCACAACTTTTGTTAATCTTTGTCGCAAGCGAACAATGGCAATTAAAGAGAGACGTGGATTGTTATTAGAGCTCACTGGAAATAATGAATGCAATTAACAGTCACTTCTACTGTAATGTACAGCCTCTGTTAGAGTTCATAGAAACACTTTGATTTCCACACCGTTTTGCTTTGCTGTTTTATCACAAGCTGTCTTTGAAAGCGTTCACTTAGCTAGGAGGTTACAGGTGCAGTAAATATGCAAAGCTAGGTTTCACAAATTTATAACAAGAACACCATATGCCTACGATTCTGCAGTGGACAAATGATCTCACAAAAATAACAAATTATTGGTTTGCACTCACTGAACGCTCCTGTGTAGGTGGGCTGGGTGAGATCTTTTGGTACTTTCCTGTAGATGTCGAATCTGAGAAGAGAAAGGAAGAAGGTGGAAAGAGAGGTGAGGGGGAGGGGGAGAGAAAAAAAAGATTGAAAAGGTAAACACTACGTGCAGAGAAGGGAAGCACACTTTGTACCCATCAGGCTGTGCGATATTACAGAAGAGTGCTGGAATGTTAGCTCTGGAAGACAGCCATGAGTTATGCAGGCCCAGGCAGACGACTGCAACACATACACACACTAACACACCCAAACACAGGCCTAATGTCTGCAGTGTATTTCTGACCTGACCTTAATAAAAAGGTCTCTTATTTTTTATAATTTCGCAATGTTTTCACGTTAGAGAAACCCATTTATTTTTACTCTTGAGGGCCTGGAACCAATTCATTGCAATAAATAAGGAAGAACAGTATATCTTATATTTAAACCAGTGCCTCTCAAATAGTGGGGCAGTGGTACTTTATATGCTGCCAACATGTACACATTTTTTGTACACTTATGCTTCACAACTCTCCATTTTGTTGTATTTTCTAGGTTCAAGTATAAAAATACGAAAATAGAAAAAGATACAAAAATACCATGACCTAGTAATTTGCTAATTAAATTAAAATTCTCATCTGTATCAGTCGCTGGTTGTTTGTCTATATGTGCCCTGTGATTGGCTGGCCACCAGTCCAGGGTGGACAGGTGGGATAGGCTCCAGCATCCCCGCGACCCTCTTGAGGGCCTGGAAGGACAGTATATCTTATATTTAAACCAGTGCCTCTCAAATAGTGGGGCAGTGGTACTTTATATGTTAGTGCGGACCTGCTAACATGTACACATTTTTTGTACACTTACGATTCACAACTCTCCATTTTGTTGTATTTTCTAGGTTCAAGTATAAAAATACCAAAATAGAAAAAGATAGAAAAATACCATGACCTAGTAATTTGCAAATTAAATTAAATTCTCATCTGTATCAGTTGCTGGTTGTTTGTCTATATGTGCCCTGTGATTGGCTGGCCACCAGTCCAGGGTGGACAGGTGGGATAGGCTCCAGCATCCCCGCGACCCTCTTGAGGGCCTGGAAGGACAGTATATCTTATATTTAAACCAGTGCCTCTCAAATAGTGGGGCAGTGGTACTTTATATGTTAGTGCGGACCTGCCAACATGTACACATTTTTTGTACACTTACGATTCACAACTCTCCATTTTGTTGTATTTTCTAGGTTCAAGTATAGAAAAAGATACAAAAATACCATGACCTAGTAATTTGCAAATTAAATTAAATTCTCATCTGTATCAGTAGCTGGTTGTTTGTCTATATGTGCCTTGTGATTGGCTGGCCACCAGTCCATTAACAACGCAAAAAAATTGTGTCCAAACGCATATAAAAGGACAAACAAAAATTCTAACTTTTTCAACAAGTTGTCAGCAAGCGGTGAATCAGAAGCGAAGAGTCATTACCAAGTGACACATTCAGCTCTTCTGAAGTAATGTTATTTAAACCTATTTGAGGAGCGAAGAGGAGGGAAAATGTGCGACTCAACACCATAACTATTTAGGTGAATGAGCTCACGAACATGTCCTTTTTGGGCAGTGATACATTTTTTGACCTAAACTGAACCACTGACAACACAGAACCTCACACACTCCTTCCTCATCTCTTACTAAAACAGTCACATCTGTTGACATTTCTTCCACAGCGAGCTGCCAGTGAAATCATCACTGTTGAGGCAATGCTGGGTGGGGGAGGAAGCGGTAGGGAGTTGCTTCCTGTCCGGCCCGATCCCTGCTACTTCACTTTGTTTTTTCTTCTCTTTGCCAGTAGGGTCCAAGCTTGGGTCCATTCAAGCTTTTTATTCGGTCACTTCCACTCAGAATTTCCTGTCCTTGGGTCAAACCGCATTGGGTGGCGTCACAGAGAAGAAGGAAAATACTGACAATTTTTTAAGATCCTCATGAAGTATATGAAGCAGGGATATAGACTTGTTTAACTTGTGTTCCGCCTAGCAACACATCTCATATCAGTTTGACGCAAATTATGATCCCACTTTTCACCGTGAATGTTGAAAGAAAAAGTGGCATAAAAAAAACATACTGACGATGACATTTGATGGTATTTCAAAATATTTACATAACTGATGGAGTGGAGATGGAGAATACACACTGGAAAATGATGAAAAAGATTTTTAAAAATGATAAAAACTTGACTATTTTGTGAACCAACAAACATTTAAGATAGCCTTATGGGTGGAAAAAAATGTTTTATTAGTACTAAAGATAAATATATATATATAAAGTATTTTTTGTTTTAAACTCTATGCAACTAAAATGACACCATTTTTCTTCATAATATAACAACAATTTACTTTTGTGCAATTGTGACTTTTTTCTTGTTAGAACTTTTTTCCCTGAATATTTTCCAAAAATTATATATTATAATATAAAATTATTATATTTTAAAATTACATTTTATTTTATAATATTTTATAAAATTATTTTTAAAAAAATAAATGTTTTTTTTCTTCATTTTTGCTGTTTTTTTCCCTCAACTGGTTCAACTTTCTTCATGTAAATTGTCTCCATGTAATTTTTACTTTTTCCCATAATATTGTCACGTTGTTATTATTGGAACATAACATATCTGCAACCTAATTTTGGAAAAATTACTATTATTAATTTTATTTATTTTTTAATAACTACATTGATGTAATTTTCCCATAATATTACGGTGTTGCTACTTTTTCTTGTTAGATTACAACCTTTATCTCTTAATATTTTTACTTTACTTTTTGTTAAATTGTAAATCATATTTTTGTGTCACAGGCCAATTTAAAAATTATAAAAAAAACAGTCACATGTCACATATAGCCCTCCCAAGGCCATACTTTGGACACCCCTGCTCTACAAACTAGAGATTTCTCCAAACGAATGAAAATGCCCCACAGCGATCTGAACGGATTGTGAAGTTTTGTGCAAACATCCTAATGGTCCACCGTAAAACAGTGTGTGTTACACAATGAATGTGTCACACGACTCCATCATATGACACGTTCGTCACGCAACAAGTGCAGGTGTCCTAATTACACATTTTTGGCATCACCGTCACTTCATGACTCTGTGTGTACTGGTTGCGTTCCACACCAATAAAGACAAATATTGGAACCCGGGATAGATAGCTCATAACATTGCAGCAGAGCTGTGTGTGATTTTGCTCGGTTAATTGGCGACTCCAAATTGTCCATAGGTATGAATGTGAGTGTGAATGGTTGTTTGTCTATATGTGCCCTGTGATTGGCTGGCGACCAGTCCAGTGTGTGCTCCGCCGCTCGCCCAAAGACAGCTGTGATAGGCTCCAGCACTCCCTGCAACCCTCGTGAGGATAAGCGGTAGAAAATGAATAAATTTTTTTTTAGGTGTTGAACTTGCGCTAGTGTAATTATCACAATGGCGATAAAGATCAGATTTGAATTGTTCCAACCTGCTTAGTAGTACACTATTTCAAAAGATTGCACCTTTGATAGGCTCATTCATTTCCTCCCCTGGAGGACACTATGTAATCATGAATATTAATGTTGACTCGAAGAGGTCATCCTTGACGCTTGTAATTTCCTGAATTGTTGTCAGCACGTCTGCCTCGCTCCGTCACGCCTCCCCACAAGACCTCAAAATGTTTAGTAATTAGCGAGAACACCGTGTACCGTCCACCCTCTGCTGACCCCAAGAAATGAAACACACAAGGTTGCTTTTTAAAGACAAAATCTTACAAAATAAACCATATGAAGCACATGACTCATAGTGAGTCAGTTGTTCATGAGTCCTCCTCGAACTAACACATTGCCTATGATTTAGGGCAAGACAAAAATACAAGAGACTACCAGAATTAGCTCTCATAACACATTTTACATTTTCTAAGCTGCGGCGTAATTAAACCATTACTTGTTTGCCATGAAAATTGAGTGTGTATCTAAAGCCTCATTCTCACTAATGCTCACTTAATTTAGCACTACTCTAATGCTGGCTATAAAAGCCACCAGTATCATATTGTTAGAGTACATCATCATTTTCCATAATCTTTTATTCATAGGGATGGAAAGATCATCTATTCATTCAATGGCTAGTTAAAAATCTGACTGTGTTGAACTGACAGTGTGCAACCAGCAGAGGCGCTGTTGATTGGGTCATTCATTCATTTTCTGCCGCTTATCCTCACAAGGGTCGCGGGGGTGCTGGAGCCTATCACAGCTGTCTTCAGGCGAGAAGCGGGGTACACCTTGGACTGGTCGCCAGCCAATCACAGGTGAGTCATGAGTGAGTCTTAAGGTACTGAATAATCCAAGGCCAGATTGACATATTTTTACATTCCCAATAGGTACATTTGTATTATTCATTCATTTTCCAAACCGCTTATCCTTACGAGAGTTGCGGGCATGCTGGAGCCTATCCCAGCTGTCTTCCATTGAGAGGCGGGGTACACTCTGGACTGGTCGCCAGCCAATCACAGGACACATATAGACACATATGTACAAAAAATGTGTACATGTTGGCAGGTCCGCACTAACATATAAAGTACCACTGCCCCACTATTTGAGAGGCACTGGTTTAAATATAAGAAATACTGTCCTTCCTTATTTATTGCAATGAATTGGTTCCAGACCCTCAAACGGGTCGCGGGAATGCTGGAGCCTATCCTACCTGTCCACCCTAGACTGGTGGCCAGTCAATCACAGGGCACATATAGACAAACAACCATTCACACTCACATTTATACCTATGGACAATTTGGAGTCGCCAACTGGTAATGGTAATGGTTTTATTTCATTTGAACATGCATCAGATTACAATTGAATGCATCACATAATCAGTTCACAGTTCCACATGTCCAAAAGGAGTAGGAAGAAGCAAAGCTTATTAAATCCTACCCCTCCATCTGGTACTTTTACAATCAGTAACTGTTACATTTGTTCACTTCCTGCTTTCTATAGTTTAAGGTTTTTGTTTTTTTTTAATAATGCACCTCGTACCGAGCATTTAACCTAGCATGTTTTCGGAATGTGGGAGGAAACCGGAGTACCCGGAGAAAACCCACGCATGCACAGGGAGAACATGCAAACCCAGAAGGTGCAATTGAACTCGGGTCTCCTAGCTGTGAAGCCTGCGTGCTAACCGTCGGTTAAAAATTGTTTCGGTTAGAGCAGTAGTTCCCAAACTTTTCACAGTGGAGTACCTCTTCAGGCATCTGCCTGGAAGTCATGTACACCCCCAACCCACACACACCTGCACACTTAAACACAAACCCCCCACTTTAGGAACCTCTGGGTTAAAATGTTTGTTAGAGTCAGACCTCCTGAATCAAATTAATGACACTAACCAAGGTTCCACATTGATTTGTTTCCCCCATTGAGGTTGTTCAAAGCATCTTTGTTGTTTTCTTCATAGTCTATCATTATATTTCAAGTTCCCCCATAACACCTCAACCCTCTAGTCTAAACAATCATGTGAGTTGTGTTCAACCTGCAGGTTCTTCTGCATTTGGCACTTAGAATAATAGCCATCTCTGAGAAAGTACATTTTTTGAGCGGTTCACGGAACTGAACATCCTGTGCTGTGCATCACATCATTCTAGGAAAGTGTACGCTTCAACCTATTGCGCAACCGACAGTATGGTGTGACAGACTCTGCTGAAACTAATTAATTGGTCAATAGGGGGTCTGTTTGAAGTGTGGCAATGCAGGTTTTGTGTAATGGGTCTGCAGAGAAACTAAACAGGATATTACAAAAGGATAACCTCTATGCAGGAGGGATGTGGGTTCTAATCATATAGTCTTTGTGTGATAATCCTTAAACAGTTGAATGCAATGTAATTAAGGTGTGCATTTTTCTAAATTCATGCAATAATTAGGATTTTGATTATGACTTAATGTGTTAATTGTGTTGGCAGTGCCAACAGCTTTGTATCTGTTGTCTGGTGCTCTGGTATCAATGGAGAGGCATTGCAGTTGCTACAAATGGACTGTCTGCTGATGCTGAATCATGAATGTGTATTAGGGGACTTTTTTATACTTTAGTTAATGAGTGAATTCACACCAGACCCTCACTGTGGGCTAAATGTGCAGCCTAGCAAGCAGCATTAGCTACCAAACACTGAGGCGAGTCAAAGGAGTTTCTCCACGCCTAATAAAAAAATAATTGGTTATGGGGAATGTCAAAAAGGAGGCTAAATCGGAGATTCTGCGAAAAACAACCAAAAATGTCACAATGAAGCCTATTCATGCCAGATGTTGACCACCGTAACAACTTTACCTCGCTCATTACTCACCGCTATAGTCACCCACAGCTGAAATGGATGCTAACTTCCAAAAAGAAGCCGGAAGGCCCGTACTCACCTCCTAACATCGAAAGGCATGATGCTTGCACGGTTTGTGGGTTGATTCAGGGCCAAAATCACAGCGACCGCACGGTTCTTCTCAAAGCTACCGGTTGTTCATCGGTACCGGGTTGACGTCAGCTTAGGACGCTTAGCACAATGTGATTGGTGGAGAGATACTTCCGGTTTGTCGTGATTCTACTTCCGGTTTGGAATCCAGACGTATTCAGGTAAAAAATGGAATAATAATAACGAAACACAAGTACATAAAATGTGTTTTTCTTAATAATCCTTTCAAAATACTTTTATATGAATAAAATTACTTATTTCTGACTGATAATGTAGTGAAATGTAGTGAAAATGTAGTCAACTTTATCCTCCTGAGCCTTTCTGTCAGACATTTTATGCTATATGCAATGCAAAACATACAAAGTATGTTTTTGAATTATTATCCTGGCTCGTTCTCACTCTTCACTTAACATTATGTAACCCTGCACATTGAATAACATAAGATAACTTCAAAATATCACATGAACTAGCACATTTCAACAATTTAGAGCACTGTTTTAAAGTTATTTGATTTTAAGAGGTCAATTCAGACAAAGAGACTGGAAAGCCTGTACGTTTAATTGGCCGATTAAAGTGTGACATCAGTAGTTTTTTCACACTTTCATAGTACTAAAGCATTTCTGAGATTCAGATGAATTTGAATGTGATTTTATGTAACAGCAGTAGGTTTAAATCATTTATTTTTAAACAATTATGAAAGTAAGAATAAATTCTTTAATAATTTCATACTCATATATACACATTCATATATATACATTTATACACATAAGGGTATGTAAAACCAAAAACAGAAAGTTCCCTCATTGGTAGATGATAACTTAGTACAAAAATGTGTCCTCTTCTCATTTTTGTACTTCCACTCATAACCTTTTTCGGAAATGAAAAACATTCCGGGCATGTGAGTTGTTGGATATAAGCTGTGTGTTTTCCCATGATGGCTCAGTGGTTGCCTATAGTAACAATGACAGTAAACGGACAGGGAAAAACGGCAAGTGACAACACGATCGGGCTTACCAAATCACTGCACTGCGTCCTCTGTTTCACTTCCCATTTGTGGGTGCAGACTTTAGCTTACGTACTGTAATTGTGGGAATTAAAAACATAGAAAAAGCTCAGCCTCAAATTTCAGTCTATAAACATGTTACATTTTCATTAAAAATCTATACGATGGAGTATGACTTATATATTTCATGCACTTTTTCGGTTTCTGGTCACTCTGAAGGGTCTTTGCTTACCCCCACTTGGTGTAAGATACATTTATAGTTACAGGACAAAATGTTTGGGTAGTCCCTCCTGCTCTGTTGTACTATATGTACTACATTCCTGCTCTGTGGAATTTGGTTCACCGTTGACTCATCACACAGGAGTGTTAGGTTAAACCGGCTGTAGAGTTTTTGCACTAATTTGTTATTGGTTACTTTTGTGCCACTCCCTCCCCTAGTATCATTGTGATTCCCTTTACTGAGCGTCATAACACCATGGGTGTGAGTTCTTATTGTCGCAAAAGAAGGTCATGACCCATATATAAGCAATAAGTGTCTGACTTGTGAAACATTATAACACCGATGCAGAAAGGAAGGTAATGTATGCAACAGGTATACCCATTGCACAACAAAACCACCCTGTTGTTTACCTTCAGCAGTTTCCAGTCACAAAAGAATTGAACACACCCATTCGCTCAATGTCAACCATGAGGCAGCAGCATCCATTCTGAGTCAGCAAAGCAGCAAAAGAAAAAGGGTTTCTCCAAGTGACTGTCATTGATGTGACATAGCTTCATTCTGGGCAATAAGATTTCATCCTCCTGTCTCGATTAGGTCACACGTTATAAGTCAAAAAGATCTCCATCTGGTGTTGTCTTCCTGGAAGGCCCGTGTTTTGGTTCTCAGCATGTGGAAATTTACTGGACTTCAGATTTCTATACAGTGATTAACTTTTATGGTTAGCCTTTGCTCTCGGGGCATTGAACATTATGTGCCTCTGACTAATAAAAACAAAGAATAAATGTTTATGGCCCCCCGTGTCAGGTATTTACCTATTATTTTCTTATTTGTCAACTCTCAGGTGAAGAGGCAAAATAATAATTGTTGTTATACACTAACATCATGGAAAGTTTGGTAAATGACAAATGGCATATACTGTAAAAACGTGAATACCTAATATTCACCAATAGGAGAGCAAAACTGAAAGTTGAAGAGTTTATTGCGTTTACTATCTTCGGTGTAAAGCATTCTGTTTTGTTTATCTGTAACGTTATCATTTATTGACATACTCTAATGCTTCAATTTATGAAAGAAAATTTAGCAAAATTAATTACATACAGTTCAGTATATTTAAAAACAAAGATGTGTGTTATTATCAACATTTTAAATTGTTTCTTCTTCCTTTATTTTTCCCATTTTTGCTCAGTTTTTTTGGTTTAATTTGGGGCCAAGAAAACACAAACCCAGGCCGCAAATGGACCCTGTGCCACACTTTGGACATGTCTGACGTAAGGGAATATAATGTAAAGATAATGTACAGGAATACTGTGTACTAATTACTTGACCTTCCCACCCTATAACCACTTTGAACATTACACCAGGAGGACATAATGTAAATAATATTCAAAATATTAATTTGAATACAAATAGCATTCAAAATATTATATTTGTTTAAACTAACATGTGTGTTTTGTGTGTTTGACTTAGATTGCGATTGATAATAAGATAAGAAATAAAAATACAAAATAAATACCAAGTAAAAAAAACAAAATAATTCACAATGAGAGCATAAACGTAAATGTGCATGGTTTATCATGGTTCATAAAAAATTTAAGTGTGAAAAGTCAAAGACAAACATTTACACACTTTGGAATGACTGAATGTAATATTTGTTTTAAACTAATATTATGTGACACATCCCTTGGTTAAACAGAGGTTATTTCTGAAGTTTCACGTGACTATGATGTCACCACCATATGATATATAATGATGAATCATTTTAACTCCCGAGAGGAGTCAACACTAAAATGTTGCTTTTTATTGCAACATTTCTTGGGACGTGTGTCCATGCTGAGACAGGACATCTTTGAAATGAATGCGGGTGGACGAGAAAGACGTGTTCACACGTACGTGACCGGAGCGTGGACATAAAAAAAAAAAGTGTTCTCCAGTCGTGCATGCGCGTTGGCGCTGTGTTTATTCACTGCGGGCGCGCGCCTTTGACGTCATTAAATCTGGCAGGGCGCCAGTTGAGGCGGGTTAGTGACGTCAGTGGCCTTTCATTCAACACGAGCTCGTGGGAGTATATAAACTCCGCTCACGAGCGACTAGCTATTAAGTACTGTTACAGCCACACCACAAAGAGGGGTTAACAACAACGGATACACTAAAGAAGCTTTCTTTCCCCCGTTTAATCAAGCTTTTTACCTCGGGGCTTCGGAGACGACTTTCAACACTTTTTCCCAGCCGAAACTCGTGTTCCCTCGCGGGTCAAGCTATATGTATTTGGATTTAACATTTCTTTCCCGTCGCCCTACTATGGTCATAATGGAGGTGCCAACCATCGACTGTGCGTCCCTCCGTGCTTTGTTGGAGGGCGACGCTCCGGGCTGCTTGGTGCTGGACTGCCGCTCTTTCCTGTCCTTTAACGCGTCCCACATCGCGGCCTCCACCAACGTTCGCTTTAGCACCATCGTGCGGAGAAGAGCGAGGGGCGGCCTGGGACTCGAACACATTGTCCCCAACGAGGACACTAGGAGCCGGCTCCTGTCTGGGGAGTACCAGTCTGTGGTGCTTCTGGACGACCACAGTTGTGACTTAAGCCAGGCCAAGAAAGACGGAACTTTGATGCTGGCTGTGGCAGCCCTCTGCCGGGACCCCTGTGGAGCAAGTGTCTTTATCCTAAAAGGTACTTTGACTTTTGTTGTGTTTTGTGTGTGTGTGCGTGGCAACAAATGTGGATTACAGCTGTCACCATACCAGCTGGTGCTGCTGTAAACAATTCCAAAATAGACCCTTCACCTCATATTCCCTTTTTTGGTTATGTCTTTTAACATGTCATCATGTTTTTTTTAACTTCTATTTCTTTAGGTGGATTTGACACATTTTCCACAGAGTACCCAGACATGTGCACCAAACCGTCTCCCACTCAGGGGCTCAGTTTGCCTCTGAGTTCCAGCCACCCAGACAGTGCAGATCCAAGCTGCAGCCCATGTAACACACCACTCTATGACCAGGTTTGTATCATTTTATTACGCAATCATGGCATCCACAGAGATTTACTGTCCCACTCTGACTGACTATTCTCATGTGTCGTCTTCTCAGGGTGGTCCTGTAGAAATCCTTCCCTTCCTATACCTTGGTAGTGCCTACCACGCGTCCCGAAAAGACATGCTGGACATGCTAGGGATCACAGCTCTTATTAATGTCTCCGCTAATTGCCCCAACCACTTTGAGGACTCCTTTCTGTACAAGAGCATCCCCGTGGAGGACAACCATAAAGCAGATATCAGCTCCTGGTTCAACGAGGCAATTGAATTCATCGGTTAGTATTTTTTTTTTCCCTTGCAAGTGCCTGTCACAGCTTTTCCTCCCAGAGCCCCACCCCCCTCTCATCTGCCTCACTTTGGATTTAAATTTGAAAAAGTTCCCTCCAAAACTCACCAGCTGGCTCAGCAATGCTGCTTGAATGGTGGTTACATCATCACCTCTCAGTCATTCATAGAAAAAGGACCCCCCCCACCCATCCTTTTTAAATGAGTTGCCAGGTTGCGGCCTCCAAACAGGGGGCTTGGCTTCGTGCCGTCCTTTTGTTCTGGCCCGAACAAAAGGCAACTTCTTCTTGCTCACTGACGGCCTTCCTCCCAAATCAATATGCCTAGTGGGGGTTTGTTCCCCTTCTTTGTGCACAAGCCCCCACATGCTCACACCCCCGCAGCCCCATCAGCTATGCGCCCGTGTCTTAATGAGCTGCTGAAACTGGGAGGATTGGATTTGTTTCCTGCACTTTTAACCCTTTAAAATGTTTAACCTCGATGTTTTCTGTCTTCATGCAGATTCCATCAGGAATAAAGGGGGTCGAGTGTTTGTACACTGTCAAGCAGGCATCTCCCGCTCGGCCACCATCTGTCTCGCCTACCTCATGCGCACTAATCGTGTCAAGCTGGATGAGGCCTTTGAGTTTGTAAAGCAACGTCGCAGCATCATCTCCCCTAACTTCAGCTTCATGGGTCAGCTCCTCCAGTTCGAGTCCCAGGTCCTGGCCACGTCGTCCTGTTCTTCGGAAGCGGGAAGCCCAGCCATCGGCAACAGCAGTACCGTTTTTAACTTCCCGGTCTCCATCCCGGTGCACTCATCGGCCAATCAGCTCTCGTTCCTCCACAGTCCCATCACTACCTCGCCTAGCTGCTGATGAATTGACCGCAGGAACTGTTTTCGGACTTAACAGTGGTGCTGGTATCACTGTACAATATTTCAATTTGACTGTGACCTTGTGTCCTAACATCATTTCAAGAGGAGACATGGCAGCTACCACCGAGCAGTATTGATGTATAACTGCTAGACGTATCTGAATATTTCTGTATTCTTTCATGAAGGCATCTGCTTTTGATAATCAATCATTAAAAAAAAAAAAAGTGAGGGCTAACAGTAGTCTCAGGTATGTCAACCTCCCAAATGTCCTTTTTGCTTCCTAGTTAAGGGATCCAATATTAACCCATCGCTGACAAGTTACTCCTTCATTTGAAGAACAATGAATGTATCCCCTTTGTTTTTTTTTTGCGAATGTGGGAGAAAAGGCCAATTTGAATGCAAATGTCTGCCTTTGCTACATACGACGATCCTGACTCAATGGGGAAAGTGACCATTAATACCTCATGTTTCTGTACTGTGTACTGCAAGCCCTGTAATGGGCACGTAGTCAGCATTGACTGCTATATGACATATTTATTAAACTAAAGTAATATATTTCTTTGGCATATCTATTTTTGCATATGTTCATGTAAATGTTTTTTATACCATTCAAATAAATCTGCTTTGACTTTGTACCTTCAAAATTCTCTTATTTTCAATGAGCCATCACATATAAATATATATTAATGTTATAAAATATGATATTTTGCAAGATAATTACTGCAAATGACTCATGTTTTATTGGATTTGCATCTCATAATACAAAAATATGTAATGATCTGAGCATTATACTAAGATTCAGCTAAAATATCTTACTCTAATGTACAGCAATATTATGTAAAATATCTGTAAAGATAATTCTTCAGCTTTATTCAAACTTAAATCTGATTTATTATTTACATCAAGCTGCCATAATGCAACCAACTGGCTCTCTTTGTTCATGCGATGGAATTCTGTCATAAGAGTTTTACCCACACAAGTCTCATGATGTCACTGCGTCCTCCATTGTTGGGGGTCACACTCCCTCTGTGGGGCCCCGGACAACGACAGGAGGCCCAAAGAATCGCATAAGAAACCCTCCCTACGCAGCTACAATAGGAGCAGCTGCAAGGCGTTTGGGAAAAGTGTGACCGCTGAAGAGCATTCAGGGCTCAGTCGTGCGCCGGCCATACAAGCCCATGGCAGTTGGAGGGTGAGGGGGTTGAGGAGAAGGACGGGGTTGCATTTATGGAGGCGCCTCTGAAAGGGAAAGGAATATGTTTGGGTTGCAAATTAGCCACAACATTGACTGTGACTCCTAGTGGGGTGTGAGAAAAAGGTGAGGTTGACAGTACTGCAAGGCCTTTAGAACAAAACAGCCATCTGCACTCATTTGCTGTGGAGACTCGTCCAAATTGGTCAGCTTGGATCATAAACCACAACAGCTTAGCGTAAATATGATATAATAATCATAGTTTCAGAGGAAGCTGATGTAAAAGATAGAAAGACTAAAACATGACATAGCAGCAAAGGAAGTACCGTCATATTCATGATGAAGTATTTCACAGTATCAAAAATAATCAAAAATACTTATTCAAACTACCAAACTAAGGTAACAGGCAGCATCAATCTGGACTTGTTCAAATTTTGGGTCAAAAATAAACAAAGCTGATCTAGAAGGTAGCATATCATGTATTGTCTGGACTAAATCTTTTTTTGCCATAATATTGCTCTTGTATTTCAGTTGATTTTTCTACATTTTGGGTCAAAATCAGCAAAGATATTGTAGCAGACAGCATATCGTGTACCGTCGGGAATAAATAATCTAATTTTGGATCAAATGCAACAAAACTATTACAGGCAGCATATCATGTACTGTCTGAACTAAAAAAAAGCACATTTTGCCACAATAGTGCCTTTATTTTTAATGAGATGTGGTCACATTTTCAGTCAAAATCAACAAAGCTGTTTGTAGCAGGCAGCATATCATGTACTGTCTGGACTAAGAAAGCTAATTTTTAATAAAACTGCGACTTTATGTTTAATAAAATGTTTGTATTTTCAGTCAAAATCAACAAAGCTGTTGTAGCAGGCAGCATATCATGTACTGTCTGGACTAAAAAAAGCACATTTTATTAAAATAGCACCTTAACATTTAATAAAGTGTTTATATTTTCAGTCAAAATCAACAAAGCTATTGTAGCAGGCAGCATATCATGTACTGTCTGGACTAAGAAAGCTAATTTTTAATAAAACTGCGACTTTATGTTTAATAAAATGTTTATATTTTCCGTCAAAATCAACAAAATTGTGGTAGCAGGCAGCATATCATGTATTGTCTGCACTAAAAAAGCATATTTTGTCATAATAGTGCCTTTATTTTTAATGAGATGTGTTCACATTTTGGGTCAAAATCAACAAAGCTATTGTAGCAGGCAGCATATCATGTACTGTCTGGACTGAAAAAGCAAATTTTACTAAAATAGCTCCTTTACATTTAATATAGTGTTTATATTTTCTGTAAAAATAAACAAAACTATTGGAGCGGGCAGCATATCATGTACTGTCTGGACTAAAAAAGCACATTTTACTAAAATAGCGCCTTTACATTCAATAAAGTGTTTATATTTTCAGTCAAAATCAATAAAATTGTGGTGGCAGGCAGCATATCATGTACTGTCTGCACTAAAAAAGCATATTTTGCCATAATAGTGCCCTTATTTTTAATGAGATGTGTTCACATTTTGGATCAAAATGAACAAAGCTATTGTAGCAGGCAGCATATCATGTACTGTCTGGACTAAAAAAAGCACATTTTATTAAAATAGCGCCTTTACATTTAATAAAGTGTTTATATTTTCAGTCAAAATCAACAAAGCTATTGTAGCAGGCAGCATATCATGTATTGTCTGCACTAAAAAAGCATATTTTGCCATAATAGTGCCTTTATTTTTAATGAGATGTGTTCACATTTTGGGTCAAAATGAACAAAGCTATTGTAGCAGGCAGCATATCATGTACTGTCTGGACTAAAGAAGCGTATTTTCCCAATATATCACCACTAAATTTCAACAGAAATGTGGGAAAAAACAATTTGAAAAGCCTATCACAATCATCCTCAAAGCAGATCCAGGCTATTGAGCCATATTTTGCACAGCGGGGGCCCCCTAGACTAATCCCTGCCATGTAAATAGTCTTTGAAAAGGAACATCAGTAGTGTTGACGCCTCTGTGGGAAATGCTCATCCGTGACCTCACCACTTCTCTCAGACAAGGGTGACATATGTGCAACCCCCCCCTCAACCAGTCCCCATGACAAACTGACCCCCCTCTTTGTGTCCCTTGACTTCCTGTTGTCAGAAAGGAGGTGTGTATGACTCTGTATGCGTGTGAATGTTGTTATAAGGCAGTTTCATCCCCGCAACCTGAATATTGACTGTGCTTTTTTTGGGTTTTGAGGGTGGACACAATACGTTGCAAAACACAAAAAATGGACACTGTCTTACATCTTTCCTTCAATATTTTGTTGTCTTGTCAGTCAGACACCGTAATGGCATTTGCATCTTTCACCATGTCGCTAATTGCTTGTTTTATTTAGCAACCAAACTCTGCCTCAACTTCAAAGTCATTTTAATTGACACCGTCTGAAACAAAACAACAATTTGACGATGTGTGAATAAGTCACATTTTCAGACAATAACTTGCCACAGGAAATGTCTCGTGTTGTTGTTATTTGCTTGGGAATATCATGTGAATGTGGAAAGTCGCCTGGAGGTTTTTTTTTTTTACAAGGAATGGGACGGTTTACATCAAAGCAGTCTTTGCAGGAAATCATCTTTGATGTAAAGATGTAGATACAATATGTTCAAAGAAACTAGAATACTGGGAATTCTGCTTTAGCTAACTACATTTTATTTTCATAAACTCTGCTCTGCTAGCACTGGAACATATATACATTTATGTCTTAAATGGCTTATATTTTGTTATTATGTGTAATATATTAGCTAATAGAAGTAAATGTGACTATAGGGGTGTTATTTCATGTCTAGAGGGCTCTAAACTGTATCTTAAGCAGGTTTTCTATGCTTTTATTTATAAATAATGAGTCCTACTTGGCGGCACGGTGGTCGACTGGTTAGCGCGCAGACCTCACAGCTAGGAGACCAGGGTTCAATTCCACCCTCGGCCATCGGTGTGGAGTTTGCATGTTCTCCCCGTGCATGCGTGGGTTTTCTCCGGGTACTCCGGTTTCCTCCCACATTCCAAAAACATGCTAGGTTAATTAGCGACTCCAAATTGTCCATAGGTATGAATGTGAGTGTGAATGGTTGTTTGTCTATATGTGCCCTGTGATTGGCTGGCGACCAGTCCAGGGTGTACCCTGCCTCTCGCCCGAAGACAGGTGGGATAGGCTCCAGCACCCCCGCAACCCTTGTGAAGAAAAAGCGGTAGAAAATGAATTTAAAACATCCTTATTGGAACTGGATCGTTTCTAGGCTCCATAATGGTTGTCATGTAAATGAACAGCTAAAACCACACTGTCTTTTGTAAAGAGCCTATGATGGTACCGCGATATGATAAGGATCCAGTAAAAATACCAATGGTTTCCCCATTTTTAAAGGCAGTACTTGACACTTGGTTGCAGTTGCGGTGTAGTACATGCACAACATCGGATTAAATCTGTCTCACACTCTCACACACATACAGGCACAGACGGAATGTCTTGACCGAGAAGATTTAGCACATATATTGATGTCAGTCATGGCACAATACACACCTAAGGTCAATCTACAGTTTAAGGAGATTACCTCTTGTTTGTTGTAACCCTTTACACCAGGGGTCTCAAACTCAATTTACCTGGGGGCCACTGGAGCTAGGGTCTGGGCAAGGCTGGGCCGCATCAGGTTTTCCAAAAAAAAAACAAAAAAAAACGGATTTATTAAAAACAGAAAAATATACAAACTTTTTCAGTGCTTTGGTTCCGATTTTCTACAATAAAAAAAAAATCCAGTGTTCTCAAATATTTTAATTTTAATTTTTCTGCACAAAAAAGATGAAAAATAAATAAACAAATCAAGAATAAAGAAAATCAATCAATAAATCAGTAATAAATAAATATAATAATAATAATAAAACGGCCAATAATTAAAAATTAAGAAACTACATATAGTTGGTGGGTAGACAAATTATTTTTTTCAGATTAAAATGAACAAAGCATTATTAGAGCCCTGTAGACATGACAAAACACGACTATAGTCACATTTATACTCTTTTTATTTACAACATATTGCGCAACTGCAGCGTCTTGAGACACATGCTAACTCGCAAACTAGAGAGCTAGCGACCTAAACGGTAGCCTTCAAGTTATTTCCTTTAAACTTAAATAGCCAAAAACTTACCACTTCCACACGGATAGGGAGGATAACTATTAACAGTTATTTAACCTTTAACATGAACATTAATCAAATTTTTTCTGGGTACATGATACCATACAGCATCCGCACTAACATTAAACTTTCATATCAAGGCGGGGGCCTCAAACTAGCGTCCTGCGGGCCACATTTGGCCCGCGGGCCGCGTGTTTGAGACCCCTGCTTTACACACTTCATTATACCGACTAGCCGAAATGTGTATTGAAGATAGGACATTTCTCAACTTCTTTCGCCATTTTTAAACATGATGAAACTTTTGCGTTTGAGACGTTTTGAAGTCAAATAAACCAGACAAGCAGCAGTTGCGTGACAGGGGCTCAGATAAGACCAGATCTTTTGCTTGATTGCCCAACACTTGAATGTCACAACATTACGTACGATGGCCAAGAAAGAGCTTGTTTTGTTCATCGTCTCTACCATTGTATGATTGTGTTTGAAGTTCTGCAGGTCTGCAACGTCTCTCAACATGTAGCAAACATATGGAACACAATGACATCAATCAGAAACCAGCAGATATTCCACGGCTGGTCAACAAAACAGTCCCACCAAAGAGCCTCCCTCATTCGCCCCTGCGACCCTGAAGACAAGCTTGTATTTTTCCACTGGCTAGAGGCCGACGGGTTGTGTTCACAAGCAGAAGTGAGATCCTGTGTGGGGCATTCAAGGAATGTCTGGCATCCTGTCTTCCTCACCGCTTGCCCTCTATAGCTCAGTGATGTCACACTCCGAAAACATACACAGAGGAGCAGATGTACATCACAATTTGTTCCGATTCTTTTTGATTATATGTTAACAATATTAGTTTGAAGCACACAACATCGATTTGTCCTGGACGGCTTACACAAAACATCTGGAGTTTTTCAGTTATTCCAGACTATAGCTCCATATCTTCCCAAACATACTGTAAATCTGGTTTCACATATTTGAGTGAAAGCACCAGACGTCCTAAATCCAAACTCTGTACGGCTACAAAGGCTTCTTTTACTGACGAGTCCCACATGACCCATTTTTAAAGGTACACATACAGTATTATAACTGGACATTGTTAATTGTAATACAAGGTTACATCAGTGTACTACAGGTGACAGATACAATGTAACAATACAATTGTTACAATGACCTCAAATGACTATTTTCATTCATTAGTTTTCTTATTCTCACGAGGGCATGCTGGAGCCTATCCCAGCTGTCTTCGGGCGAGAGGCGGGGTACACCGTGGACTGGACGTCAGCCAATCACAGGGCACATATAGACACATATGTACAAAAAATGTGTACATGTTGGCAGGTCCGCACTAACATATAAAGTACCACTGCCCCACTATTTGAGAGGCACTGGTTTAAATATAAGATATACTGTCCTTCCTTATTTATTGCAATGAATTGGTTCCAGGCCCTCAAGAGGGTCACGGGGATGCTGGAGCCTATCCCAGCTGTTTTTGGGCGAGAGGCGGGATACACCCTGGACTGGTCGCTAGCCAATCACAGGGCACATAGAACCTAGAAAATACAACAAAATGCAGAGTTGTGAAGCATAAGTGTACAAAAAATGTGTACATGTTGGCAGGTCCGCACTAACATATAAAGTACCACTGCCCCACTATTTGAGAGGCACTGGTTTAAATATAAGATATACTGTCCTTCCTTATTTATTGCAATGAATTGGTTCCAGGCCCTCAAGAGGGTCGCGGGGATGCTGGAGCCTATCCCAGCTATCTATTGGGCGAGAGGCGGGGTACACCCTGGACTGGTCGCCAGCCAATCACAGGGCACATAGAACTTAGAAAATATAAAAAATGCAGAGTTGTGAAGCATAAGTGTACAAAAAATGTGTACATGTTGGCAGGTCCGCACTAACATATAAAGTACCACTGCCCCACTATTTGAGAGGCACTGGTTTAAATATAAGATATACTGTCCTTCCTTATTTATTGCAATGAATTGGTTCCAGGCCCTCAAGAGGGTCGCGGGGATGCTGGAGCCTATCCCAGCTGTTTTCGGGCGAGAGGCGGGGTACACCCTGGACTGGTCACCATGCAGCCAATCACTGGGCACATATAGACAAACAACCATTCACACTCACATTCATACCTATGCACAATTTGGAGTCACTAATTAACCTAGCATGTTTTTGGAATGTGGGAGGAAACCGGAGGAAACCGGACAACATGCAAACTCCACACAGAGATGGCCGAGGGCGGGGATTGAACCCCTGCGCGTTATGACTATTTTGAAGTATCAAAACATATCATATAAGCATGGAATCTGGGGATTGATATGTTATGTTATGATGCATTATTCAGCATAAACGTCTTCCTTCATTTCTTATGGTTTTACAGTGGCGCACTAGAGATGCTTGCCAGATGTGTGGGTGACTAATGTCGGGTGACTATATAATGAATGGTTATATGAGCTGATCACG
The DNA here is from genome assembly GCF_037039965.1 of Doryrhamphus excisus. NCBI lineage: Eukaryota > Metazoa > Chordata > Actinopteri > Syngnathiformes > Syngnathidae > Doryrhamphus > Doryrhamphus excisus. The sequence goes on along the minus strand of NC_136378.1, from coordinate 8,738,214 downwards.
TGATCACCAGAAGCCATCACATACTGGCCTGCATATAAAATAAAATTCTTTGGTTAGGGGTGCCATCTGCTGGATGACTACGTGAATGACAATAATATAAACAATACACGCCTGAGGCAGGACTCTGTGTGGAGTTTGCATGTTCTCACCGTGCATGCGTGGGTTTTCCTTAAGGACTCCGGTTTCCTCCCACATTCCAAAAACATGCAAGGTTAATTAGCGACTCCAAATTGTCCATAGGTATGAATGTGAGTGTGAATGGTTGTTTGTCTATATGTGCCCTGTGATTGGCTGCAGGGTGACCAGTCCGGGGTCTACCCCGCCTCTCACCCAAAGACAGCTGGGATAGGCTCCAGCATGCCCTTGTAAGGATAAGCGGTATAGAAAATGGATGTATGTATGTTTAAAATGAGTTTTTCATTATTAATCATGCCTAGAAGTAATTAAAATATATTTCTGATTTGTGTTCAATTGACTAAATATGTAAAATTTTAATGGCAAACAGAACTAAAATTGACGTTAGTTAAACAAATATGATGAAAATCTCCGATTTGGTCTCCTATTGGTCCAACTCAGCAGAATCTGTTCAAACGGTTGACCTTTGACCGGAGATGTTAATAAGTAACACTGCTCACTTACGCTATTTATTTTGAATGTGTGCTAAAAATAAAAATACATTTTATACTCTTTGTTAAGTATTATTATTTACATTTTTTTCTGTACTTGTGTGGGTTTCTTCCCACAGTCCAAAAACCATGCATAGCGACTAAATTTGCTGTAGGTATGAATGTGACTGTCTACATTGTCTACAGGGTCTACATTGTCTCTCACGCAAAGCCAGCTGGGATAGGCTCCAGCTCACTTTACTGCTACTTTAGGTTAGTTTAATTGGATATTTTAGGCATGTTTATGTGCAGGTTTTCCCCAATTAAGCATGAAATGTGATTAATTCCAGTGCCAATAGCAACTGGAAATGTCATGCAAGGTTAAAATGTGTCCTGTCTGTAAGGACAATGTTGTCTAACGGTCAAAACACACCCATGCACACACACACACACACACACACAGACACACACGTGCCGACTTCTTTTCCGAGGTTGGATTTTATTGGCCAGAAGCAGATAAGAGACCCCACGTGCTCATGTTGACATACCTTCAAATTTCAAGCGGGATTTTGTATTTAGGCGGAAACACTTGCAAGAAAAGCCACACTTGACAGCAACATTTTGGGAGCAGAATACCAGCCAAAACATACCTGCAGATTTTGTTTGGAAAAGTTCTGAACGAGACACAAGATGGGAAAGAAACAACCTTCGATTTTTCAACTTATTGGTCTTTTCTCGTTTACCACCAGGGAAAAAGAACTGAGAAAAAAGAACTGCCATGACACAGGAGGTGCAGGTAAGTCAGTTCTCCTTTAGAAATTCATATTGAAACCCAATTTGTCATATATAATAATGTGACATGTTTGTATATGCAGTGTATGCACCTATAGTATACACACATATACATAACCACTATGAGGTGTGTAATACAATATACAGTCTACAATATATTTTCCCTTTTAACCATTTTTTTTCATGTTTTTTTCTGAAATATGACTACTGATGAGTAGATTAAATTATTTTTATCTTAAAGTGATTTTTTTCTCCTCCCTTCCTAAATGTTCTGGAGAGTCCCCTCATCCCCCATAATAAAGATTGTTATTATTAGATTATTATTATTATTTGTAGACAGACAGGAAATGCCTGTCCCTCAGCTGTGGTTGTTTGTAGTGTTGTGTGGGTGGGAGAAGTTGACAATGACCTCCACTGATGAAGTCATAGCTTTCCCAGACCCTGGCAGGGAGGGGCAATGGGAAAAACTGAACGTTGGCGGAAGTCATTAAAAGAAGCCCCTCCCTTACTTTGTGTGGCTTGTCTACATTGGGAATGGATGTTTCCTAAAATAGATTACATGAATACAGGAAGAATTATCAATTAATTAATTTAAATGTACATTATTTAATTTGTGTGACTATATAGCTCAACTTAATTCGCAAAAATGTTACAAACGTTTTATGACGGAACGAGGCAATCAGCTACGTGTTGCCACACGGACGGATATTACATTGCTCTGCCAGTCATTACGCCACAAACACTCGACAATGACAATAATATTTGCAGAAAATGATGAATAGATGTTAATAAAAAAGTTATATTGGATAATTTTTCACGATATACTAGTGTACCACGACACAGTGGTTGAAAATCACTGAAATAGAAAATAAATGAATGCAGCGTCGTCTCATAGCGCCTGTGCTGGTTACAAACAGGAAGTGCACTCCATTTTGCCTCAATTGCCAGCCCATTCCTAGCAACATTGTTTTAAAAAGAACTGAAAAAAGGCTACTCTTATTTCTGTATCTCAGTTAATATACACACATTTGTAAATAATTTACAAGTTTCATTATTGTAACACAAAAAAGGTCACTTTGGGTCGTGTTGTTATTGGTGTCGATACCGCTATTGAACACAGGGCGGCGCTTTTCTACTGTATGTGCTCAGAATGTGGCCGTGACTAGGGAACATGGATGACTGCACTTTGAATACACCCCCTTACTCCCGGACACATGGTTTTAGTGTGTGAAACAAAGTCAAAACTCTATACAAAGAACACTTTATCGTTTTGACAGTGGTCGCCTATGTGTGAGCCCCGAGTGATGTCATACACGGGCCTCTGCCAGTGGATTGTCCATCCATTAAAACTGGAGCCCATCCCAGCTGGCTTCGGGCGTACACCCTGGAGTAGTGCTTTTTGTTCTTTTAGCGGCTAAATGCTATCATAAAGATCATATCAGCTTGCATGAGAACAACTGTCATCATCTTGCGCTATTTTTAAATGACTTTGAATCATAGAACAACATGCTTTGGTAAAATCAACAAGAACTTTAGTCTGTGTTTACCAATATCCTCTGGGACATTAGATATACTGTAGAACAGGAAGTTCTCATATTTACAAGGCCTTAAAATAGCCTCGTCACCCGGCACTCTCAGTGTATCGGTGTCTTGTCCAAAGTAGGGGGGCCCCCCGTAGAAGTTTCTCACACGTGTCACACGCTAATGCCATGACAAGAGAGCCAGGGGAGACGGGAAGAGGGCCGGGGAATGGAAAAGGAGGTGGGAACAAGTTGAAGGAGCGGGAAAGAAAATAATGAGTAAGATAAATAAAAGCTTACATCGACACAGAGATTATGGAAGAGGGTTGCGGGTGTTGTTTTAACTGATGGCTGAGAACAGGAAAAGGGACACACGAGGGGCTAAGCCAGGGGTCTCAAATATGCGGCCCGTGGGCCAAATGTGGCCCGCAGGACACTAGTTTCAGGCCCCCGCCTTGATATGAAAGTTTAATGTTAGTGCGGCCCGCGCAAGTTTGATATGGATGCTGTATGGTATCATGTACCCAGAAAAAATGATTACGTTTGATTAATGTTCATGTTAAAGGTTAAATAACTGTTAATAGTTATCCTCCCTATCCGTGTGGAAGTGGTAAGTTTTTGGCTATTTAAGTTTAAAGGAAATAACTTGAAGGCTACCGTTTAGGTCGCTAGGTCTCTAGTTTGCGAGTTAGCATGTGTCTCAAGACCCTGCAGTTGCACAATATGTTGTAAATAAAAAGAGTATAAATGTGACTATAGTCGTGTTTTGTCATGTCTACATGTCTACAAGTTTTTATTATTTGCCATTTTATTATTATTATATTTATTTATTACTGATTGATTGATTTTCTTTATTCTTGATTTGTTTATTTATTTTTTTATTTTTTATTTTATATTTTTAATTTTTTTATTTTATAGTTTATTTATTTTATTTATTTTTTATTTTGTGCAGAAAATTAAAAATTAAGATATTTTATCTTAATTTAATAGAATTTAATTATCTTAATTTTTTTATTAAATATTTCAGAACAGTGGAATCAGAGCTTTTATTGTCGAAAATCGGAACCAAAGCACTGAAAAAGTTTGTATATTTTTCTGTTTTTAATAAATGGGTTTTTTTTTGTTTTTTTTTGGAAAACCTGATGCGGCCCAGCCTTGCCCAGACTCTAGCTCCAGTGGCCCCCAGGTAAATTGAGTTTGAGACCCCTGGTCTAAGCACTCTGTGGTGTCGATGCGCTAAAGGTGAACCAAGTATCTTTGAAACCGACCCCTTCCTTGAGGCATGCACGAGGGTTATGCAACGAAGTGTTTACGGGCGCCCACACATTTACATTGTACGCCATTGATGATAACACTGTTTCTAGATCTGCTTGTTTACCTGTTGGAGCTGCGGAGCTGCATAGTGTACATTGTAACGTCTCAAATAAGGACACTCGGCTCAGCTTACAAGGTTCCCATTCGCTCATGCCCTTCCAACAGAGGCTATCTTTGATGTCTGGTATGTGGTGCAGATACACAGACAGAGCCTTCAGATAGCGGATAGTCCGTAGCCACCAACACAACACGGTGAAACACCTTGGCTGCGTCTTCAGTGGAAAGTTAAAACTACAGTCTTAGGCCAATGCTATTTGTTACTCTACTATAAAAATAAAAGCATGTGTACAATTATTCTGTCTCATTACTAGACGCTTATGAAAAGGGCCAAAGTGGCAGTTATCACCTTAGACTCCACTTTTATGATTCAAACTGGCCAAATTTGGACTTTGTTTTCATTGAACAGGTATGTTCTGGTTGTAAATGATACAAAAATGTGCCAGGAATTGTGTTAATATAAATAACAAATAGCTTGCATTTACATTTTGAGGTCAGAACTATATTATTATTTCAGTCACTAACATTAAGTATTTTTTGTATTCAACTTTGCATCAATGGAAAGGATTGTGCAAAATGTGTAGCATTTAATCTAATCTCGAGCAGGGTTCCCCAAACCCCACCCGCATCCCGGTACCGGTCAGTGGGTGGGGCCAAACCAGGCCGAGGGAAACTTTCAGGTGTAGTGATAAACAATATTGCTATTGTGTCATGCTGGAGAATACACTCAACACAATAAATGTCTGCCAGATCGTTGCGATACCAATACTGTATTGCTAATAATATAAGTCACTATAGCTGCGCGGTGATTGAGTGGCTAGCGCGCAGGCCACACAGCTAGGAGTCCCCGCTCTGGCAAACTCTGTGTGGAGTTTGTATGTTCTCCTTGTGCATGCGTGGGTTTTCTCCGGGTACTCCGGTTTCCTCCCACATTCCAAAAACATGCTAGGTTAATTAGCGACTCCAAATTGTCAATTTTGGTATGAATGTGAGTGTGAATGGTTGTTTGTCTATATGTGCCCTGTGATTGGCTGGCGACCAGTCCAGGGTATATCCCACCTCTCGCCCGAAGACAGCTGGGATAGGCTCCAGCATGCTCGCGACCCGTCTTGAGGGCCTGGGACCAATTCATTGCAATAAATAAGGAAGGACAGTATATCTTATATTTAAACCAGTGCCTCTCAAACAGTGGGGCAGTGGTACTTTATATGTTAGTGCGGACCTGCCAACATGTACACATTTTTTGTACACTTATGCTTCACAACTCTCCATTTTGTTGTATTTTCTAGGATCTATGTGCCCTGTGATCGGCTGGCAACCAGTCCAGGAGACAGCTGGGATAGGCTCCAGCATGCCCGCGACCCTCGTAAAATAAAATACATGTCAGTTCTACAAGATTTGGCTTGTAGAACAGTATCACTCTAATCAACCAATCAGAGTACAGAAAAGTGCTGATGTCACTGTTAGCCGGTTTGTTGGTCCTGAGAGGCCAATCTGAATTCTGACAGACTAACAGTCATTGGTAATACTGTGTATGTCACATGGGCCAGCACTTCTGATTTTGAAGGCCCTGGGCAGATTACGCTGATATGGTAATACATACTAGAAGCTGATTGGACAACAAAAATCTAACAAATACGCCACTGTAAGCATTGCAGCCAAGTAACACATTACTAAATGAAAATACTTGACAGCTGGAATAAATTAATATATAAAAATACATAAAATAAATAATAGAATTTAAGTCATAGATGTATATCAGTGCTTCTGATAGTGTTTAGGCCAGCAGAGAAGGCCTTGCCGACCCTGACTGCACACCATTAATAAAATCACATGCTGATTCAATGTTATAAAATAAAAGCCTCAAACCACCACAACTTTTGCAGTTATCAACATCAAATTAATATTTATCATTATTATTGTAGCAGTCCAGAAAGCTGACACACTTTTTAAAACTTGATTGTGACCTTAACACGTCAACAGCAGTTTTCCTTTCCAACACATCAGCACCCACACCCACACCCACACAACACTTCCTCATCCTACTTCAATTACAAATGAGGGGCATTCAGGGACATCCAGACTCGGAATATTAATACAAAACACAAATAGAGCCCTCCATTATGCACTGATTATAGGTGAACGCTGTTCAAGAATTACTTTCCTTGGTAATTAATTACATCTATGAAGGAGTAATTCCGTTACTAATTGGTAATGGTAATGGTTTTATTTCATTTGAACATGCATCAGATTACAATTGAATGCATCACATAATCAGTTCACAGTTCCACATGTCCAAAAGGAGTAGGAAGAAGCAAAGCTTATTAAATCCTACCCCTCCATCTGGTACTTTTACAATCAGTAACTGTTACATTTGTTCACTTCCTGCTTTCCATAATATAGTTTAAGGTTTTTTTTTTATTTACTATTTACCATAGTTTGATTCCACATACTGAAATGCTATGGCTTTTTAACGTAGTCCTAGCATATAAGTGTTTGAAAATGTAGTTCTTCCCTGAGATCATATTTCTCCTCTCTTAGTATTGGATGACATTTTTAGGTAATTGGTTATTTTTAGCCTTATGCATTATTTTAGCTGTTTGAAGATGAACTATATCAGCAAGTTAAAGTATTTGTGATTTTAGAAATAAGGAGTTAGTATGTTCTCTGTAGGCGGCATTATGAATTATCCTTACTGGCCTTTTTTGCAGTACATTTAGCGAGTGAAGATTGCTTTTATAGGTATTACTCCATATTTCCACACAATAAGTAAGATATGGTAGAACCAGAGAGCAATAAAGAGTGTGGAGTGATTTCTGATTGAGAACAAATTTTGCTTTGTTCAATATTGAAATATTTCTGACTTTATAATTTGGCAAAGTATTTCGGAAATATACTTTTTTACAGTAATTTGCCCAACACTGATCCTCATTTGATTAGAAAAGAAGGAAAACTATTTCTTCAAACATTTTCTGGCCTTGAATTGCCTTCTTTGAAGAAATACTGTAGATGCTTGTTTTCGTTTGGTTCTAGTTCAAATTGGGTCGCTAAAATCATGACAAGACTCACACACATAAATGAAGCCTTTGTCGTTTTTAGTCTCATTTGCTCCTGCAGGGTTGCAGAGCTGTCACCAACCGTTAAGAGTATTTTTCTTCAAAATGTTGCGATAGGAAAGCATCCAGTTGTTTGTGTCCCCTCGTGGGCTGAAGCGTCGTGTTGTTTGAACATAATTAGAAGACTGGGAGCTTTGAGGGTGAATTGAGGGCACCCAGCCATCCATCTGCTACACAGGAGGAGCTCCTTTAAGCGTCCATGCAGAAGTCAGCTAACAGAACATGCTACCTAACGCCACATATCAGCAGTGTTGCAGAAGACATACCTCGACTCTGGGCTATTGGCGTCAGTGATGAAAAAAATGGGTGCACCCCCTAGAATGCACATATAGACAAACAACCATTCACACTCACATTCATACCTATGGAGTCGCTAATTAACCTAGCATGTTTTTGGAATGTGGTTGGAAACCGGAGTACCCGGCAAAAACCCACGCATGCATGGGAAGAACATGCTGGGAATCCTAGCCTGCATGCTAACTACTCGGCCACCGTGCAGCCATAGTGACTTATTTTATTAGCAATACAATATTGGTATCGCAACGATCTGGCACACATTTATTGTGTATTTTCCAGTATAGCGTAATGGCAATATTTTTTTTATCACTGCATCTGAGATGGCCGAGGGTGGAATTGAACTCAAGTCTCCTAGCTGTGAGGCCTGCGCAATAACCACTCGTCCACTCGTTATTGTAGATTTTCTACAATAAAAGTCATTCCACTGTTCTCAAATATCTTAATTTTTATTTTTCTGCACAAAATAAGATGAAAAATAAATAAACAAATCAAGAATAAAGAAAATCAATCAATCAGTAATAAATAAATATAATAATAATAATAAGAAAACACCAAATAATAAAAATTAAGAAACCACATATAGTTGGTGGGTAGACAAATTATTTTTTTCAGATTAAAATGAACAAAGCATTATTAGAGCCCTGTAGACATGACAAAACACGACTATAGTCACATTTATACTCTTTTTATTTACAACATATTGCGCAACTGCAGGGTCTTGAGACACATGCTAACTCGCAAACTAGAGAGCTAGCGACCTAAACGGTAGCCTTCAAGTTATTTCCTTTAAACTTAAAAAGCCAAAAATGTACCACTTCCACACGAATAGGGAGGATAACTATTAACAGTTATTTAACCTTTAACATGAACATTAATCAAACGTAATAATTTTTTCTGGGTACATGATACCATACAGGATCCATATCAAACTTGCGCGGGCCGCACTAACATTAAACTTTCATATCAAGGCGGGAGGCCTCAAAGTAGTGTCCTGCGGGCCGCATTTGGCCCGCAGGCTGCTTGTTTGAGACCCCTGTTATATACGATCTGCCGCTTTTGTTCTTGACACAAAGGATGCGTGCAAACCAATCTTTGCAAATCTTGAAACGGACCAATCAGAATCGTTTATTTAGACCGCGGTCCGCAGTCAAAAACTTACCACTTCCACATGGAGAGGGAGGATAACTATTACCAGTTATTTAACCTTTAACATGAACATTAATCAAACGTAATAATTTTTTCTGGGTACATGATACCATACAGCATCCATATCAAACTTGCGCGGGCTGCGGGCCATGTGTTTGAGACCCCTGCCTTGGAGGAATGACCTGCCACTCTCATGTTCACAAAACATCAGTTGACTACCTAAACGGTAGCCCTCAAGTTATTTTCTTTAAACTTAAATAGCCAAAAACTTACCACTTCCACACGGATAGGGAGGATAACTATTAACAGTTATTTAACCTTTAACATGAACATTAATCAAACGTAATAATTTTTTCTGGGTACATGATACCATACAGCATCCATATCAAACTTGCGCGGGCTGCACTAACATTAAACTTTCATATCAAGGCGGGGGCCTCAAACTAGTGTCCTGCGGGCCACATTTGGCCCGCGAGCCACGTGTTTGAAACCCCTGTTATTACCAAATGTGGCATTACAGTATTACAGTTCACGAGGTGACAAATGTACTACATTATTACATAATGTATTGCTAGAGACGTTCCAATATGTTTGGCCTTTCTGGAGAAAATAAGCGAATGCTAACGCTCAATAAACATGACAGCTGCTAGCCACTCGTGAATTTCATTCATTGAGCGGCCACATTGCAGTCTTTGAAGCAGGGATTACAGCAAGCAGGCCTGGTTGCATGTCTTTCTTAGCTGCTATGCTGAGAAACCGCTCAAGGTTAATAATAGCAATAGTATTTAAGGTCACGACCCCAAAACCCTCATTGGCTCCCTCTGGTCGAGGTCGGGATCATGTTGGGCGCCACCGTAGTCACAATGTTAGCTCTAGCATGTAAGTTTCTTTGCTCACACTGTGCGGTAGTTGAGGTTAAAGGTCAAAGGAGTGAACTCTAGTCATGCGACTTGGACTGCGGTCATAATTTTGATGACTTTGGAATCAACCTGACAATATCACCAAAGATTTGCAATCGGATTTGGACTTTGACATTAATGACTCGCGACTTGACTCGGACTTTGGTCTAATGACTTGAAAATACTGCATGTGTTAAAAATAAAATGCGTCCCCAGTCAGTAGTTCTCATGAACTATATAGTTTAAAGTTCAGTTCACATAGTACAGTAAACACTTCAAGCCGATGACTTCGGACTTGACTCGTGATTTGAGACTTGCATGAGTTCGAGCACTCTCACCCCACTGCAATTGGCCTGGCTTCACTGGGTCTAGCAATAAAAATTGGAATCGCCCCCCTTCACATTTGACTACCATTCTAGTAGTACTAAAGTAGTACACTAGTACTATACTGTAGTACTAAATGTTCTGCATAAACTGGCCCCATTCGCCCGACTCACGCAACTTCCACCATCTAATCAAGAGTTATTTATTGCAATAGGTTGGAGCCTATCCCAGCTGTCTTCAGAACGAGAGGCGGGGTACATCCTGGATTGGTCGGCAGCCAATCACAGGGCACATATAGTCAAACAACCATTCACACTCACATTCATACCTATGGACAATTTGGAGTCGCCAATGGAATGTGGGAGGAAACCGGAGTACCCGGAGTAACCATTTTGAGGGGTTTCTGTGTGGAAGTGGTTTTTTCATTCATTCATTTTCTACCGCTTTTCCTCACGAGTGTCGCAGGGGGTGCTGGAGCCTATCCCAGCTGTCTTCAGGCAAGAGGCGGGTTACACCTCAGCCAATCAAAGGGCACTTACAGACAAACAACCATTCACACTCTATCCCAGCTGTCTTCGGAACGAGAGGCGGGGTACATCCTGGACTGGTCGACAGCCAATCACAGGGCACATATAAACAAACAACCATTCACACTCACATTCATACTTATGAACAATTTGGAGTCGCTAATTAACCTAGCATGTTTTTGGAATGTGGGAGGAAACCGGAGTACCCGGCGAAAACCCACGCATGTACGGAGAACATGCTGGGAATACTAGCTGTGTAGCCTGCATGCTAACTAGCTATAGTGACTTATTTTATTAGCAATACAATATTGGTATCGCAACAATCTGGCACACATTTATTGTGTTGATCCACAGTGTATTCTCCAGTATGGTGTAATGGCAATATTTTTTTATTACTGCATCTGAGATGGCCAAGAGTGGAATTGAACTCAAGTCTCCTAGCTGTGAGGCCTGCAATAACCACTCGTCCACCGCGCGGTTAAGATTGATTATTTAGTTACATAAGCTTTCAACGCTGGGAAGGTTATATTATTGTTTGAATTCAAGTGAGACTTAAAAACCTTTCAATTGGTTTTCCGCAGAAATTTCCCCCAAACCGCCCAAGTTCCCTTAATGAGATCTTGGATTGGTTTCTCGTGCAACGTAAAGTGAAGCCATTTGTTAGCTTTTGGGAGCCGGGGGCAAAAATTCTGACAAGCCTTGAATTTCTTGGGAAACCATTTCCTTTGGAACGCTGTCATAAATTCTAATGATGCTAACGGGGCTTAATTGGTAGCTTCTTAGCTTTGCTGTAACATACCACAAGAATACGTCGTGTTCCCAACATATGCCTGACAGAATTAATGTGAACATTTTATAACTGTGCTAAAAAATGTGAAGTGATGCAGGTTAACATCATGCATCCATCTTTTTAATGTCACCGCGAACAAAAACTATGCTATGCTGCTGGTATAAAAAACATCAACATAAAACATGCATGCGCCTCACTTAAACTGGCCGCATATACCGCCAATCTATTTTTATCATTTTCGAAACCGGGATTAATAATGTATAGCTTTTAACTTGTAAATTTTAATGTTTTACCAGATGGGTTATTTCTGGGTTGTGACTGTTAGGCGTGTGTGTAGAGTCATGTTCAAAATTTTTTTTTTTTTTTTTTTGCCTGGAGACTAGACATGAACTGCGATTAGCTCTGACAAACAGAGGTTCGTGTCATTTCCGCTGCATCAAGCATGTGACTGTGCAGGCCCTTTGGAGGGGGGAAATGAAATGACCAGTTAGTGCACAGTTATTCTAATTGTGGAATGAAAGAGGAACATTTGATGTATTTGTACTATACAGTAAAGTCTCGTTATATCGACATCGGTTATAACGAATTACTGCTTATTACGATACTATTTTCATTTCCCGGCAAATTTCTAGTCTTTTATGATATAATTAGTTCCGTTAGTACGATACCCGGTTATTATGATAATCCGGTTACTACGATGTCCTTTTCATCTCCCGCCTGCCAATTTGGTCTGCTTATATCGATACAAAAGCAGCTTAAATCAATCTTTGCTTAAGGATTTCAATACCAAAAAAGAACACGGCGAACGGCTGCTTCCAGTCAACTTTATTTTTCACACTTCCACCACCAGAGCGCAGCACACACACCGATTCCCGCACTTCCTGGTTCACAGGTCATGCTCAACCCGCCCCACATAGCTGGCCAAACACATGCCTGCAACAGAAGAACCAACGAACGCCAGCATGTACATATGAAAAACAGTGATTATTGCAAGCGATAAAAAGATATCTGAATACAACACAATTAAATGTGTGTGCTCTCTGGTGGTGGAAGTGTGAAAAATAAAGTTGACTGGAAGCAGCCGTTCACCGTGTTCTTTTTTGGTATTGAAATCCTTAAGCAAAGATTGATTTAAGCTGCTTTTGTATCGATATAAGCAGACCAAATTGGCTGGCGGGAGATGAAAAGGGCATCGTAGTAACCGGATTATCATAATAACCGGGTATCGTACTAACGGAACTAATTATATCATAAAAGACTAGAAATTTGCCAGGAAATGAAAATAGTATCGTAATAAGTAGTAATTCGTTATAACCGATATCGATATAACGAGACTTTACTGTATATATATTTTTTATATGATATGATATTCTGCACTGGTGTCTGTGGCCATTGTGCACAAGGCGAGAATAATAAGAAGACGAAGTGAGCTGTGTTGTTCTAGGCTGAGAGTATTTCCTGCATCTCCATCAGTGGTGCATCCGCTCTTCAGCTCACAGAACACTGAGACAATAGAACAGATGGAGGAAGAACACTGTCCGTGCATCTGGTTTAAATGCATTGACAGAACATTTTTAGCACGTCTCCCACTGACAACAGAGGCCCTAAACACAACATTACAAAGAAAACCTCTGTTTCATGCTCCAGAACCAGAACCAGACTTACTTCAAAGTGCAACTGCGACTATTTTCTAACAATGCTCAACAAGCATAAAGACACTTTTTGAATTTCTTGCCTTGTGGGACTAATGAACGATTGTCCTTTTCTTTTTGAACGCTTGACTGCTCACATTGTGTTACAATAGCGGGAGACATTTCATGTCAGGAGCTGTCATGTTACGTAACAACACATTTAAGACACAGACAGTGGAAAATATGCACGTTTTGAATTCCATCCCAGTGTGGCTACTTCCGACCTACATCTGTAGTCCACTATATTGATTCATTCATTCTTTTTGTACGGCTTATCCTCACAAAGGTCGTGGGGGTTGTCTTCGGGCGATAGGCGGGGTTACACCCTGGACTGGTCGCCAGCCAATCACAGGGCACATGAGAAGATTGTACAGACCAATGGTTTGTAACAAGAATCACTGTTCCTAAGTTAGAATTGGGCGGCATGGTGGAGAAGTGGTTGGCATAGTTAGGAGATCTGGATTCGAATCTCAGCTAGGGTAGGTGTTCTCCCTGTTCCGATTGTTTTTCAATACATCTTTATTATATTTTATATTAACTGAAAAAAATTTGGCTGCACGGTGGTGGAGACAGCTAGGAGACCAGGGTTCAATTCCACCCTCGGTTATACCTGTGTGGAGTTTGAATGTTCTCCCCGTGCATGCGTGGGTTTTCTCCGGGTACTCCGGTTTCCTCCCACATTCCAAAAACATGCTAGGTTAATTAGCGACTCCAAATTGTCCATGAGTGTGAATGGTTGTTTGTCTATATGTGCCCTATGATTGGCTGGGTGGCGACCAGTCCAGGGTGTACCCCGCCTCTCGCCCGAAGACAGCTGGGATAGGCTCCAGCATGCCCGTGACTCGTGAGGAAAAAGCGGTAGAAAATGAATGAATGAAAAACATTTGGCTGCACGGTGGTGGAGACAGCTAGGAGACGAGGGTTCAATTCCACCCTCGGTCATCTCTGTGTGGAGTTTGCATGTTCTCCCCGTGCATGCGTGGGTTTTCTCCGGGTACTCCGGTTTTCCATCCCACATTCCAAAAACATGCTAGGTTAATTAGCGACTCCAAATTATCCATCGGTATGAATGTGAGTGTGAATGGTTGTTTGTCTATATGTGCCCTGTGATTGGCTGGGTGGCGACCAGTCCAGGGTGTACCCCGCCTCTCGCCCGAAGACACTGACTACTAAGACATACTACTAATGTACTATTTTCAAGCAACTACCGAACCCCAATGGACCTAATGAGAAGACAGAAGTTCCTATTAAAAACAGATGTAGTAGAACTGCCTGTTCCAGTGAAAATGTGACCAGAAACAACATTTTTGATTAAACATGGTGGTTGTTTTGCAGCATGTTTGAGTTTATGGTTGAAGTTGAAGGTGGTATGACCTACTTCATCCATTAGAGGAATACTTGAGGGGTTTGGACCTTGCTTAATCTTATTGCATTCCCCTTGCTGAGCACCATGACATTAAAAGATTTTCCAATTGACTGTTCCACTCTGAACTTACATGCATTTGACCTTAATTAAAGATTCTAATTGAACATTGGGGCTTCTCCACTCTTGCCCTCAGTCTCCCCTTGAATAAAAATCGCCCATACTGCGGTACCGGGTACCCAAAAGTACTTTCATACTCAGAAATAAATACAGAAGACCTTCATTCTCCTCCACTGTTTTGGTCACAAGTCAAAAGTAATCAGTTTCAAAGCCATCTAATAGAAAAATAAAGTCAAACGTTGTCTCTATGGCTATAAATCACTGAGGACGCCTATTTTTTTTTCTGTTTCACAACCTCCGGAGGCAGCTTAGCTTCTGTCATACTGTCATAGCAATGAGAGTGACATATCTGTGCTAACAGTGTCCAGGGGTGTCTGGATATAGTAATGCAAGGTTGATCTTTAGGTCTGGGTCGAAAAAAAAAAAACCTCTAAGACTTTCTTTTAGACCACATTTCAACAAAATATTACATATATAATACTATAATGTTATTGTGCAATGACAATAAAGAAAGTCAAACAACCATTCACACTCACATTCATACCTATGGACAATTTGGAGTCGCTAATTAACCTAGCATGTTTTTGGAACCCACGCACGCATGCGGAGAACATGCAGACACGACACAGAGATTCCTGACGGTGGAATCGAACCCGGGTCTCCTAGCTGTATGAGATCCATCCATCCATTTTATATACCGCTTATCCTCACGAGAGTCACAGACATGCTGGAGCCTATCCCAGCTGTCTTCCGGAGATAGGCGGGGTACACCCTGGACTGGTGGCTAGCCAATCACAGGGCACATATAGACAAACAACCATTCACACTCACATTCATACCTATGGACAATTTGGAGTCGCTAATTAACCTAGCATGTTTTTGGAATGTGGGAGGA
Organism: Doryrhamphus excisus; assembly: GCF_037039965.1. Classification (NCBI taxonomy): domain Eukaryota; kingdom Metazoa; phylum Chordata; class Actinopteri; order Syngnathiformes; family Syngnathidae; genus Doryrhamphus; species Doryrhamphus excisus. The sequence continues at coordinate 8,722,758 of NC_136378.1, read as the reverse complement.
AACCCGAGTACCCGGAGAAAACCCACACATGCACGGGGAGAACATTCAAACTCCACACAGAGTTGACCGAGGGTGGAATTGAACCCTGGTTTCCTAGCAGTCAAATGTTTTTCAGTTAATAAAAAATATAATATAATAAAGATGCACTGAAAAACAATTGTAAAACACCAGGTATTAGATATGTGCAGTGGCACATATAAAGTAACATTTTAACACCGTTTTAACTTCAATGGCACATGAAGGCAGCACAATGAATTCTATGGCCGGCATCACACTTTCTCTCTTTGTCATCACTGTCACACTTAACAAATAGGATCTTAGAGGAACGCTAACAAGCAGAACATAACAGTGTGAGTAGTCAAATGGCGAACAGAAATTGTTAGCTTTGGCTTTACATTGCCGACTGTTTATTTATGCAGCGAGAGTTGGACTTCAACAACAACAGTTCGAAATTCTTTCAGTCCACTTTCGTTGCACTTTCACTGATTATCTGGCACACGTAGCTCCTTATGAAACCACACGTTATCAGACTCATTTTCTCCAAGTTCTGAATAATTTGTACACATTCAACAGTCTGTTAAGTGCTGAAAATGGCCAGAAATGCAATTTAATTCATGCTTTTGTAATAAAATCAACACCATTCATTCTCATTAGACTCCCATCGACGCTACAGTACAGTATGTGAAGCATCTTAAAGGAAGCCAAGATTTGATTGCAGAGCTCATTGCAGGCTCCGTATTCACTTCCTGTGTTGATCCCCTATGCCGGAGCACCTCGTTTTCTATCCGATGCCCGGCAAAGGCTCCGGTTCGCCCCAAACACCATTCAGTAAAGGTTCATATAAGGAGCCACCATATCCTGCTAAAACAAACAGCACCGAGGAGGTAGAAACAAATGCTTTTGTTTCGGAGATATATTTAGATTCAGGCTGCCTTCACCCAAACGTCATCTCTCGGGGGGGCCTTGTTTGCCCTCAAGAATTATAAGATCCCTGTGACCATGTTGGCACCAACAGTAACTCATACGCTGTTTCTGCAAGAATAAAGATACCGTAAATTTACAATAAAATTTCAAAATCAGATTGTACTCTAATGAGAAAATATTATACTATAAGAAATGAAGTGTCTTCTCATTAAAGAGGGTCTGAGGCAATCCAAGCCCTGCAGGCCATGACTCCTCTGAGAGCAGTGTGGTCCAGAAGACAGGAAACAGCTTGAAAGAAGTCCAGCAGTCAAGGCCATGGGAGGGGTAGAGAAAACGGGGATTTCCTCATATGATGACCTGGACTTTTATCAAAAGTGTGCCGTCTTTTATTTGGCGCAGCACATGAGCATGATCAAGCATTGTGGGATCTGTTTGCTTCTTCAGGGATCACAATGGGAACTAATGGGAACTTTTTGATTTAGAGAAGTTCGAGGGGTCTCAAACTTAGTCAGTTAGTATATGTTTTGTTTGAGTCGGACCATCTGGAATGGATTAATATTACTAAAAACCGAGGATCCGCTGTTTTGGTCTTAGGGACAAAAATACTTTGACTGGTCATTTAATTGTGGGAACCGCTAACACAACCGCTAACATCGTAATACAGACCAACATCTTAAGTATATGACAGTGTACCACCAGACCAAGCAGAAACTGTAGTAATTCTACACTTAATCAAACTTACTTAAGATTTGTCAGATCAAACCACAATTGATGTAGAAGACTTCAGCAGAATACATTATATATACTTTTTGTTTTGACACTTTAAATCAGGGGTCTCAAACATGCGGCCTGCGGGCCAAATGTGGCCCGCAGGACACTACTTTGAGGCCCCGCCTTGATATGGAAGTTTAATGTTAGTGCGGCCCGCGCAGGTTTGATATGGATGCTGTATGGTATCATGTACCCGGAAAAAATTATTACGTTTGATTAATGTTCATATTAAAGATTAAATAACTCTTAATAGTATCCTCCCTATCCGTGTGGAAGTGGTAAGTTTTTGGCTATTTAAGTTTAAAGGAAATAACTTGAAGGCTACCGTTTAGGTCGCTAGGTCTCTAGTTTGCGAGTTAGCATGTGTCTCAAGACCCTGCAGTTGCGCAATATGTTGTAAATAAAAAGAGTATAAATGTGACTATAGTCGTGTTTTGTCATGTCTACAGGGCTCTAATAATGCTTTGTTCATTTTAATCTGAAAAAAATAATTTAATAATTTAATAATAATTTATTATTTGCTGTTTTATTATTATTATTATATTTATTTATTACTGATTGATTTTCTTTATTCTTGATGTATTTATTTTTCATTTTATTTTGTGTAGAAAAATAAAAAAATATTTGAGAACAGTGGAATGTTTTATCAGAGCTTTTCTTGTAGAAAATCAAAACCAAAGCAAAGTTTATTTTTTTTCTGTTTTTAATAAATGCGTTTTTTTGTTTGTTTTTTTTTGGAAAACCTGATACGGCCCAGTCTCGCCCAGACCCGAGTTCTAGTGGCCCCCCAAGTAAATTGAGTTTGAGACCCCTTTCATTTCTACAACATTACCATACCAGGCCATTATTTGAGTCTATAAAATAGACACAATTTAATGTAAACATGGATTTGACTCCTGCTGAACATTATATTATATAATGTATATAATATATATATAATAATATATAATATATATAACATTATATTGCACTTTATATAAATTGCCCAAGTAAAGCTATCCATCACTTTTCTTTATTTTTTTCAATGTACATCATCATCCTGCATTATCAATAATAAAAGGAAAGTAGTCAAAGTAGGTAATTTTTTTGCAAAGAAACATAAATATAGGAAGTAAAAGGTCATCACCACTCTGACCTTTTTGTATGTAAATATATGACCTCTTGTCCACCACCACCCACTCCCCACGACAAGTCAGCAAACATTACCACAGCCTTTGAGCAGTGCTTTTTAAGGACTATCCCTGCTTCCTGTGTCTTTAAAGTGCAGTAGGAGCCTCTCCTAAATAGAGGGGGGGGGGGGGGGGGGCTGCTGTGCGCCACTTGGAGGTGTCTGCCTGCCTCTCAAAGGAGCGTGTCCGTGTATACTGAACACACGGGAGTCCCAGTTTGATTCGGATTCGCGGAAAAATTCTCGCAAGAGATAAAGAAAGGAAAAGAGGCGATACACACATGGATGGACGGACGGACGCTGCAATCTGGATTCGTTTGGCTGCCGGTGCGCGACATTTGTGGACATAATGGGGAATACGACACCCAAACCATTAATAGGTGAGGCGTCTGTGATATTTATTTTATTGGAGATTCCGTGTGTGACGTGCACGATGTGGCGTGTAGATACAGTATATATATATATATATATATGTGTGTGTGTTCGATTTCCTCGACATGTTATCGCTGCGCATCACTGTGGGAGCTGAACGTGATTGCAGTGGCGCTAATCAATTGCACATAAATGAAAGCAATGTTAGTGTGCCTGGAGTGGGGGGGGGTCACCTGTTCACGCTGATAGTGGGTCACCCACCACACAGAGTGGACAATCATGAGGAGCAGTTCAGTCAGTGTTGCAATGCACTACTCCAAAAGATAAACCAGTTGCATATCTTATTGCATTAAAATTATGATATAGAAATGCATGGTTGTTATTTTTTTAATAGATTTTACATTTTATGGATATTAATAGTTGCTCAATCTATAATATTCTTAACAGTTGCAAGACTGTCATCTCAACCGTTTAACATGACTAAGGTCAGGGGTATGCTGGAGCCTATCCCAGCCAATATTTTTTTAAACATAATATTCAAATGATAAATTCATTACAGCAAACATGGAAATTTGTTGATTCATTTTAGGTTCATGGAAAATGATGGACGGGTAATTCCATTATGATTATGCAGGGGTGGGAGATCCATACATACATACATTTTCTATACTGCTTTTCCTCACGAGAGTCACATGCATGCTGGAGCCTATCCCAGCTGTCTTCGAGCAAGAGGCGGGGTACACCCTGGACTGGTCGCCAGCCAATCACAGGGCACATATAGACAAACAACCATTCACACTCACATTCATACCTATGGACAATTTGGAGTCGCTAATTAACCTAGCATGTTTGGTTGCATGGGGAGAACATGCAAACACCACACAGAGATTCTTGAGGGTGGAATCGAACCCGGGTTTCCTAACTGTGTGACCAGCGTGTTCACCACTTGAGAACTATGCAAACACAGGGTGGAAGATTTATTGATGCAAATATGCAAATTGATGCAAATATCAAGTCCGAGTGGTTAGCGCGCAGACCTCACAGCTAGGAGACCAGGGTTCAATTCCACCCTCGGCCATCTCTGTGTGGAGTTTGCATGTCTCCGGGTACTCCGGTTTCCTCCCACATTCCAAAAACATGCTAGGTTAATTCCAAATTGTCCATAGGTATGAATGTGAGTGTGAATGGTTGTTTGTCTATATGTGCCCTGTGATTGGCTGGCGACCAGTCCAGGGTGTACCCCGCCTCTCGCCCGAAGACAGCTGGGATAGGCTCCAGCACCCTCCCTTGTGAGGAAAAGCGGTAGAAAATGAATGAATGAATAACTGGGTGGCACGGCGGGTTTAGTGGTTAGCGCGTAGACCTCTCAGCTAGGAGACCAGGGTTCAATTCCACCCTCGGCCATCTCTGTGTGGAGTTTGCATGTTCTCCCCGTGCATGAGTGGGTTTTCTCCGGGTACTCCGATTTCCTCCCACATTCCAAAAACATGCTAGGTTAATTCCAAATTGTCCATAGGTATGAATGTGAGTGTGAATGGTTGTTTGTCTATATGAATGGTTGTTTATCAAGGCAAAACTACATTACATGTCAGATTTAATATATACTGTTAAACATGTTACTCTACATGCTTTTCACGGGGTAAACGTGTCTTTTATTCCAAGATAGCAGTGACACTCCTGATGTGCACATGAGTAGCGTTGTCATTATTATAAATCATCACAACATCACTACTTTGTCATTTGACACCTAAAGCACAATACTTTATAATCAGTGCCCCATGTCGCTTTGATTTACTGCCTGTCCCACTCCCACGCCCCCACACAGGCTAGACACGATGTAGTCACTGCTACCAAGCCAACGCCAACGCATGGGACTTGCGGGGAGGAAGCACTAAGCATGCATTGTTTATATGGAACACATTCTCTCTATTTAGCATTTAAACGTATCTTTATGTACAGACTCTAAATCAAAACATATGATAAAAAGCCTACAATGATCTTATTGAGCGTATTCAACAAAAGGTGCAGTAATAACACTGTGAAATTCTTCAAATCCATCAAATCTCATGTTTCTCGGAGTAAATGACTTTAGTGTATGACGATCAGACGTTACGCCCGGAGCTAAGAAGGAATAACGGCTCTGCTCATGTAGTCGCTGTTGTTGCTCCATCTTACATGAAGTGTCTTGTGCTCATGTCTTATGATTGCATCTATTCTTGCTTGTTTGTCAAAGAGACCAAAACACCTGAAGTAGCCTGTACTGGTTTCGCCTTGAAGAAATGGCGTTGTATCTCAAATTGGAGGTGCTCTCATGGAGGTTTTTGCAAATGAAACTACTAATATATTATATATTATATATAATATATTCCGCTGTTCTCAAATATCTTACTTTTTATTTTTCTACACAAAATAAGATGAAAAATAAATAAACAAATCAAGAATAAAGAAAATCAATCAGTAATAAATAAATATAATAATAATAATAAAACAGCAAATAATAAAAACTTAAGAAACCACATATAGTTGGTGGGTAGACAAATTATTTTTTTCAGATTAAAATGAACAAAGCATTATTAGAGCCCTGTAGACATGACAAAACACGACTATAGTCACATTTATACTCTTTTTATTTACAACATATTGCGCAACTGCAGGGTCTTGAGACACATGCTAACTTGCAAACTAGAGAGCTAGCAACCTAAACGGTAGCCTTCAAGTTATTTCCTTAAATAAGTTATAGTTATAAACTTAAATAGCCCAAAAGTTACCACTTCCACACGGATAGGGAGGATAACTATTAACAGTTATTTAACCTTTAACATGAACATTAATCAAATGTAGTATTTTTTTCTGGGTACATGATACCATACAGCATCCATATCAGACTTTAAACATTAAACTTTCATATCAAGGCGGGGGCCTCAAACTCGTGTCCTGCGGGCCACATTTGGCCCGCGGGTCGCGTGTTTGAGACCACTGATTTACAGTGTCAAAACAAAAAGTATTTATAATGTATTCCACTGAAGTCTTCTACATCAATTGTGGTTTGATCTGACAAATATTAAGTAAGTTTGATTAAGTGTAGAATTACTACAGTTTCTGCTTAGTCTGGTGGTACATTGTCATATACTTAAGATGTTGGTCTGTATTACGATGTTAGCGGTTGTGTTAGCGGTTCCCACAATTAAATGACCAGTCAAAGTATTTTTGTCCCTATGACCAAAACAGCGGATCCTGGGTTTTAGTAATATTAATCCATTCCAGATGGTCCGACTCAAACAAAACATTCTAACTGACTTAATATTTCCAGTATTTTTTTTTAAGTTTTACATTATAATTTGACATTTAAAATGCTTATAAATAATGAATAAAAAGGTTAAATAAACATTTAATATCACTTTTACCCTGATTAATTGTTGACAAACATGTCTATGAGGCAGTGGTGAGGGATGAGTAGAGCTCAACACCCCCTTTGTGTATTTTTTTAAATTTAATAGTGTTTCTCACCTCCTACATCAAAGTACTGGTACTTAAGACACATAAAAAACACATAAAAAAACACAACAACAAGAAAAGCAAAGACTTGTGGTGTAAATGTGAGTCAACTTTTGGCTCCAGTTTCCACTTAAGAGAATAACCTCAGGCTACTAACAGGGATATTTTGTGATAAAATACTTTATGAATACAGTTGGACTAGTTAGACTCATGCAATATATTAATAATATGACAAGATGCGCACCATATTATTCATTAATCCGGAAATGTGCTAAATGTTTGCATGCATTTTCAATGAATGAGGTTCCACTGTATTATACTGTGTGTTAATGCAGACTTAATCATGATGTCAAAAACTGTCAAAATTTTGCCTCTAATTTGAATATATTTGATATATTAATATATAATTTGTAGCAATGTAGTATGGAACATTTTCTTAATTTAATGCCGTTAATATATCTTTATCAGCACGGTGCATTAGGGCCGCTTTATTTAAATGATCAACTTATAATGATAAATAAACTCATTTCATATCATATGACCATCATCTTGCTGTTTGATTTCTGACTTGATAATTTGGTTTAACGCCCATTTCTTAGGAAATTGAGATTATAGATTAAGCCTTCGAATGGTGTCTCCATCTTTGCTGGAGAAGAACTGCTCCATTCATGGTTTGTTGATGCTGCTGGCCAAAATGGCTTACAGGCATATGGACATGAATAAAATTGATGCCAGCATGCGATAAATGGATTCTCTGCTTATGTTTTATGTTTTACATTTTATCTTGTGCGACATTATTTTTGTGAGTGTGATTCCAAATGGTGTTCTCTTCAACCGCTATTTGCATTTTACATTATTTACTTTTTATCTTTTTACTGTAAGCTACTGTGTTTATTTTATGCCAACAACAAAACAGATCTTACTATATTATTCTTGTTGAACTCTGCCCCCCATTGCCCACCCCTTCCACTACTTACACCCCCCCGCTGATCTATGCCCCCTCCCAATCACGTCATTGCACTATTGTACATATTACTGTTATTATATATTGTCACATCCATACTGTGCGTACTGTTTATAATGTGTATAATCTACAATAGCCATATTATAGTCATTTATATCCCTGTACATATACTCACTGTATTATAGTCATAGCCTGTTATAGTTTTTTACATTGTTTCTACATTTACTTACTACTAAGGTACTTATAAAATTGCACTTCTGGTTGGATGCTAATAATAGAGGAAATTCATTCAGATACTGCATATGAAATACGGATGATAATTGAATGCATATAAATATGGTTACTGTTTATTACTGCTGTGTGTATGGTGCATATGGTTACAGTAAAGCAATCGAATGTTGTAAATGTGTGCTACATGCTAAATAAAAGAAGCTATTGAGAGGAACTGAGAGGTCCATAGTGTGAGTGTGGGAAAAAAAAGTGTCTAAGACTGAAGGCTCTTTTACATAACTGGCCTCTGCCCTCTCAACCAAGTGCCACGGACCACTTGCTACATGTTATTGGGTGCTGATACGTTTCTTTTTACGGCAGCTCTTGTCGCTGTTTTGACCTTGACAGAGGTCAAAACAAACATGAAGTTCACGCATGTTTGTCTTAAATTTGATGCTTAAATAAAAAAAAATACATTTGTGTTTTGTATTGTGTGTTGCTTTCTATACACAGATGCGACTCTGCAACCCCGCCCTGTGGCAAACAGGCAGTACTACACGTTGCCGAACCATGGGTCTGGAGTTGAGAGAAGGTCGGCACATCCAGTTAGCATCAGTATGGAGTCGCCTCGCTTTCATCCTAACGCTAAAGGCAAGAATATCAGACTGGACGGGCAACTTCGCCGCGCCATTCGTAAAAACAGCTTCTGCAACGGCATCACCTTCAGCCACCGGCCTGTCCACCTCTACGAGAAGGTTCGTTGTCTTCTAGTCTCTTCTAGTTCCATGTTACAGTTCCAAGAAGTTACATGAACATCGTTGTTATCAATTCAGGTCCGACTTCGTCTCACTAGTGTGCACACTGGCTGGAGTGGAGCTCTGCGTTTCGGGTTTACCAGTCTGGACCCCAGCGAGTTGATGACATCGGACATCCCCAAATATGCCTGCCCAGATCTGGTGACACGGCCCGGATACTGGGCCAAAGCGCTGCCTGAGAGACTTGCCCTGAAGGACAACGTGTTGGCATTCTGGACCGATCGTCACGGAAGGGTGTTCTACAGTATCAATGACGGCGAGCCAATTCTTTTTCACTGTGGACTCAGCATCGGTTGCCCGTTGTGGGCCATCATCGATATCTACGGCATCACTCAGGAAGTCACACTGCTGGGTAAATGTCACATTTGTTTTGCTCGCTGTCTGACAACGCTTTGGGTTTAGCGGTCCAGCTAAATGTTCTAATCTTGTGACCTACTACTAGGCCATTTCTCGATATTGAACAGTCCGACTCACAGTGAAATAACGTTAAAATCATCACACAGCAACTTAACACTCAAAAGTTAGGTACAAAATATACAAGTACCAATACACGTTTAGGCTTTCCATCATGGATTTCTTCCGAGCAAAGCTTTTCATTGGCGATGGCTGCTGGAGCCCCTGCAAGGATTCACTCAACTGCTTTTGTCCCCCCCCCCCCCCCCCCCCGCCCACCAGAATGCTCTGACCACCTTGAATCCTTGAATGCTTTGCCGTGAAGAAATGATGGGAAGGTGTTAAAATACATTTTTTTTTTAAACTTGTATATTTCTTTCCTACCCTTTGAATGTTAACTTGCTGTGTGATGATTTTAGCGCTCCAAGATGACACTGTGAGTCAGACTGTTTTTTTTCAGTTTTTTCACAGCTTGTGCGGCTTACTGTATATATGTACAAATGTGTATTTCTCTGTATATTTAGTGGGTGCATACACGGGAAATTAGGTAATTGTTTTGAAATTGTTTTGATCAGCAATAATAAGGAACCATATGTGGTAATTTAAACAACGTCATTATGAGGCAGTATAGTCAATTTATTGATAATAATTAATATACATTTTTGTAGTACCAAGTAAATATAATTAAAGAAAAATAAGTTATACTGAGATATAGATAAATCTAAATAAAATCTAAATAAAATTTCTTAGAATATTTCTTTGAATAAAAGGGGTTCTAAAATGTTTCTGATATTTTGGTTAGCTTGTGAGGAATGGGAAGAAATATCAAAGACGCCTCTCAAGATGATGTAGTACAGTTCTTCCCTACTACAAACTACAATGATAAATATTTTGTTAGAATAATACCCCACTTAACCATCTTAAGTGCCAATTAAAATTAAGCGTTCTGGCTGTGGTCCTCGTCGTGTCATCTTCCTTTTCAGTGTTTTTTGTGGTAAGTTGTAAAATATTTTATAGCGGGAATCTGAGCATGAATTAAAGGGGTATTTTTATTGGAATAAACCTACAAGGTAAACTGTGGACTTTGAGCCACTGCTAAACCTTGAGAATTTATTTACATAGTGTTAATAAATATGGATCTAATTTAAGCAGCTTCCCAAGAGGGAAAGAGCATCTGTGGCATCCAGTTCCAAGCGTATAGGTCTCATCACCGACTGAACAATGGCATAGATATCTGTTCACTCCTAATTACTCGACTTCTACACTCTGATGTAAACTTCCTTGCATGTTTCCTTTTATTTCCATCGGTGCCTGCCCCCGTAGTTCCATCCCTTACTTGTGTTTATATTCAGTCTGACAGGAGCTGTAGCCATGTTTGGTCAAGGCGGCAAATCCCATGAGCTTTAGTGAGGGGCCAGTGCTCTCGTCTGCTACGCCATCACTAGAAATAGTCACAAAGGAATGGAGCATAAGTCAAAGGGAGACAACGAGCCACAGATTTGTTTATAGAACTTATGAAACCTTTTACAATGCTGCAGTGTAGCGAGTTGAGATCATAAGGACGAAAGTCATTGGCGAGTTACACAGCTAATCGACTGTCTTATGCTTGACTAGACTATGTGACAATAGACAATACTTGTGTCCGGTGTGGAAGTGGTACTCCCTCGTTATCAGAGTTAAGGCACTCGTCTTCATATTACACCTTTGATGGAATCTCATATGGTTTGAAGTCCAAGCGTTACTTTTTACATGAGTCAAACTTTAAATTGTACTACTTTTGGGAAACATTCTTTCTCTTAACGCATTCACATAAACAAACGTAGATCGGAAAAGAAGCTAAAGAGACAGATGACACATAGATCAGAAAGATGTCTTTGACTGATTAATTGGATTTTCATTATTTTCTATATGGAAAAACTTGCCTTGGTTAAGAGTCTGTTTTGGTTTGAGTCGAATTTTATAGGTGTCTTTAACGGATTAATTTGATTTTCATTATTTTCTATAAGGAAAAACTTGCCTTGGTTAAGAGTCTGTTTTGGTTTGAGTCGAATTTTATAGGTGTTTTTAACGGATTAATTTGATTTTCATTATTTTCTATATGGAAAAACTTGCCTTGGTTAAGAGTCTGTTTTGGTTTGAGTCGAATTTTATAGGTGTCTTTAACGGATTAATTTGATTTTCATTATTTTCTATATGGAAAAACTTGCCTTGGTTAAGAGTCTGTTTTGGTTTGAGTCGAATTTTATAGGTGTCTTTAACGGATTAATTGGATTTTCATTATTTTCTATATGGAAAAACTTGCCTTGGTTAAGAGTCTGTTTTGGTTTGAGTCGAATTTTATAGGTGTCTTTAACGGATTAATTGGATTTTCATTATTTTCTATATGGAAAAACTTGCCTTGGTTAAGAGTCTGTTTTGGTTTGAGTCGCACCTTCTGGAACAAATTAATGATGCTAACCAGGGCACTACTGCACACTCTTGAAATATTTGACTGTATGTGGTGAATCTAAATGGACAAGTGAGTTTCACTTTTTGAATTTATTCATTCATTCATTTTCTAAAAAGACAGATGACACATAGATCAGAAAGATGTTTCAGAGAACAAATTAATAAAACTGTCTGTTTTGGTTTGAGTCGAATTTTATAGGTGTCTTTAACGGATTAATTTGATTTTCATTATTTTCTATATGGAAAAACTTGCCTTGGTTAAGAGTCTGTTTTGGTTTGAGTCGAATTTTATAGGTGTCTTTAACAGATTAATTTGATTTTCACTATTTTCTACATGGAAAACTTGCCTTGGTTAAGAGTCTGGTTTGAGTCGAATTTTATAGGTGTCTTTAACGGATTAATTTGATTTTCATTATTTTCTATATGGAAAAACTTGCCTTGGTTAAGAGTCTGTTTTGGTTTGAGTCAAATTTTATAGGTGTCTTTAACGGATTAATTTGATTTTCATTATTTTCTTTATGGAAAAACTTGCCTTGGTTAAGAGTCTGTTTTGGTTTGAGTCGCACCTTCTGGAACAAATTAATGATAAGTGAGTTTCACTTTTTGAATTCATTCATTCGTTCATTTTCTAAAGAGACAGATGACACATAGATCAGATCTTTGAGCTAAGAGCAAGTGAGTTTACATTAAATGACGCTATATAAGCAAATGACAGGCTCTTTTCTCCATTACAGAAAGCACGTTTGCTGAGAGCGTTGGGTCCAGCTGCCTGAGCGCAGCCCGTCTGAGTGCCTATCTGCCACAAAGCAGCCACGACTCTGCCAATTTCAGCAACAATCAGCTGGAGAACAACCAGGCGGCCGCTGCCAAAATGGCCAACATCCAGCTCAGTAATTACACTCAGCTTATCCCTTGTTGCTCTTCCACCTCTTCCTCCACGACGCCATCCTCATCTGCCACCACTGGATGCAGCGTCTCTCGAGTGGTCCGCAGCCTTCCTTCTACGCTGGATAGCGACTTGCACTTTCACCCGATCCGTGGCTCTGATGTCATACTGTCGGCGGACCGCTTAGCCGCTTGTATCCACTTTTTGGACAGCAGTCGGACTCTTGTGTTTAGCGATCGTCCGCTGCACACGGGAGAGACTTTGTATATAGAGGTCGGCCATTTGGGTCTGCCTTACTTTGGGGCGCTTTTGTTTGGTTTGACATCATGTGACCCAGCTAGTCTTCACGCCGGGGACCTGCCAGCCGACCCTGAGGTTCTCCTGGATCGCAAGGAGTACTGGGTGGTGCACCGCGGCTTCCCCATGCCGTGCGCCGGAGATGTGCTCAGCTTCAGTGTGCTACCCAGTGGAGAGGTGCACCACGGCGTGAACGGAGTCGGACGAGGCAGGCTCCTTTGCGTGGATTCCTCTCAGGTTCTGTGGGCTTTCTTCGCTCTGCATGGAGCTGTCAACAGACTCAGGATACTTGGTAAGTTTTTTTGTGACCCGCCATGTTACTACCCAAAGTTCATGACCATAGCGTGAACTGTTAACTACCCATTCAGTCTTATTTCCTATCCCGTTCCCACAACTCCCATTACCTCAGACACATTTTGAGATGCAATATAAAATAAACCGCCCTCCCTCAAACCATCATGAGAGCACCCAAGGAACACCTCAAGGACGCAGAACATCAAGGGAAAAAAAATATGCACTTCATTTGTTTTATCTTTCTGACCCAGGAACGCTGCAGGCCAGTCCTCCCTGCATCTCCCCAGGCACTTCCCAGAGCAGCAGTCCAGATGACAGTGATTCAGACCCGGCCTTCAGCGTCAACAGATCCTCCTCTGCATCTGAATCCTCGTTAGGTGAGAACAAGAAATCTGCAACGGTTCTTGTCTAATGTGATGAAAGCATCGTTACCTTTATCGCAGTTGTACAAGAGCAGCGAATGGAATCTGACTCTTCTCAAAAAATGACAAAAGAATGTGTATCTTATGTTCTTCTCCCATGCAGTGACTGCTCCCAGCTCCCCTCTTAGCCCTCCAGTCTCTCCCAGCTCAGAGTTGCCTCCTTCTGACAAAAATGGGGAATGCACCATTTGCTTCGACCAGGAAGTGGACACGGTCATTTATACATGCGGTCACATGTGTCTGTGCAACGACTGTGGACTGAAACTCAAGCGGCAGATCAATGCATGCTGTCCGATATGCAGGAGGCCCATCAAGGATGTCATCAAAACCTATCGGCCGTGATGGTTCTTGGCACGGTGATGCCAGCATCCTTTTGTCAATGCAGATTAGCCAACCAAGGACAAAATGTGCCTATAGAATTTTATAATGTAAATCATCTCTGATGCTCCTCTTAGTGAATAGATGCATACTTGAGCTTTTCTGCAGCATTTTTGGTCAATAATTAACTGTCACTGTTCTTTTGTAAATGTATGTCCTTATTTCTCCTCTTATGTTCCCATATATATGTAAACAATTCAATCCATTCAGTATTTTATGCTTCTGCAGGAATAAATAACTTCTAGTGCCTTCTAGTGAGACATCTATGTCTAATTCATTAAGTGACAATCCAGGCTATATTTTGTAATGATGTTTGTGGTGAAAAAAATTAAAAAAATTGAAGCAATAAAAGCAAACATTGTAAATTGAAGATGTATGTGTACCGGACTGAATGTGTCATTAAATGGTTTGAATGTGTGTCATTTCAGGTACAATTGTATATTCTGTTAAAAGTGTTATTATTATTATTATTCATTATTTTGATAAAAGCAATCAGCTCGTTGTATGTGTGATTAAAAATGTCATATTTGGGGTGTTCTTTTGTAGTGTATTTAAAGCACTTACGCAAAAATGTCATCCTCAGATGTGAGTTTAGCGCCCCCTTTTGGTCAGTGGGAAATAGTGAAAAATATTTTAAAGAGCACCTATTATGCTCATTTTTGGGCCCTTTGTAATTAAGTTGTGGACTCCTACACACGATAACCAGCACAGAAAGCGTTCTAGTTCTTCTAGAATCTCAACATTTGAACACAGAATCTGCATTTCAGCTGTATTTTGTAGTTACCGCGAAAGCGGTCCGTTTTAATGTATTGCATCCACGGCCCCGCCTCCAGTCCCGCCCACTCTGCTGTGGTTGGTCACACTGCCGAGCGCAAAGTAACACTTCCGGTTTGTTGATAAACAATATAAGAGCTGATAATAAACCGCGATTTCGCCCATTGCCAGCCATATAAAGACTTCCGGTTTGTGCCACCAAATTTATATTAGTTGATAAACGGCTATTTATCCTTTAAAAATGTCTGCTTTTAACATACAGCCATATGTGTCTGATCCCGAATCCAAGTAGCTTTAGCATTTTAGCGTTAGTGTGTTGTGTTGGTGGCGTTTTTAGGAATTGTAAACAAATGTGGCGTTTCCTTTGATGGCATTGCTAGCAAGTAAACAGCAGAGTAGCACTTGGGGGAGGGCAGAGCGTTTTTATATATATTATAAGGAAGTCGGCCCTCTGTGACATCACAAGGGAATGGTTTTACCACGCCTTTTCAAACCGAGTGTTTTTGAGCCATCACAAACTTATTTTATTATTTTATTTCCTGCTCATGGGGATCACAATAGATGAAAATATGAGCTGGAAACATCATATTACAAATATAAAACATAAGTTGGCCAGAAATATTTCAATATTGAACAAAGCAAAATTTGTTCTCAATCGGAAATCACTCCACACTCTTTATTGCTCTTACTTATTGTGTGGAAATATGGGGTAATAACTATAAAAGCAATCTTCACTCGCTAAATGTACTGCAAAAAAGGTCAGTAAGGATAATTCATAATGCCGCCTACAGAGAACATACTAACTCCTTATTTCTAAAATCACAAATACTTCAACTTGCTGATATAGTTCATCTTCAAACATAATAATAAAACAATGTATGAGGCTAAAAATAACAAATTAGCTAAAAATGTCATCCAATACTTCTCTACAAGAGAGGAGAAATATGATCTCAGGGAAGAATTTGAAACATTTGAAACACTTATATGCTAGGACTACGTTAAAAAGCCATAGCATTTCAGTATGTGGAATCAAACTATGGAATGGATTGAGTAAGGAAATCAAACAATGCACAACGATGAGCCAATTCAAGAAACAATACAAGCAGTTGATGTTTGCTAAATACAAGGATGAAGACTATATTGACTATATATACTATTATATACTAATGACACTTACTATGGTACCCATTATGTTATTGTATGGTCATATCACCTTGTACTTCGGTATGTGTAAAAAAATAAAAAATAATAAAATAAAGTACAAAAACAATTCTTAAATTA
The DNA here is from genome assembly GCF_037039965.1 of Doryrhamphus excisus. NCBI lineage: Eukaryota > Metazoa > Chordata > Actinopteri > Syngnathiformes > Syngnathidae > Doryrhamphus > Doryrhamphus excisus. The sequence goes on along the minus strand of NC_136378.1, from coordinate 8,706,866 downwards.
TATTAGGAAAGCAGGAAGTGAACAAATGTAACAGTTACTGATTGTAAAAGTACCAGATGGAGGGGTAGGATTTAATAAGCTTTGCTTCTTCCAACTCCTTTTGGACATGTGGAACTGTGAACTGATTATGTGATGCATTCAATTGTAATCTGATGCATGTTCAAATGAAATTAAACCATTACCATTACCATTTTAGGGCTCATTTCCAAATGCACAAATGTCATTATCTGAAACTTTGGCATTGTTTATACAAGAAATACAAATGTGACGCTGTCTCCATCTCATCCCAAATGGACTGTGAGTCAAATCCTACACCATATGTCATCTTGTTTCTATTAGATTCACTTGAAATATTCCAGAGACTCTATATACAAATGCTGTGTGCACTGAGTAAGTGTTGCCGCATCAAAGATGTTTTTTTTTTTTTTTTGCAAAAAGCCTAGTGCAGCGAGGCATGCAGTGTACAGGGAAAACAGAAGCTTGCAGAGAGTGATTAATAATTGTCAGGGCCGACTATGACTGAATTAAAGATGAGGTAGGAATTGGATGAAGCGCACAAATGGAAGAGTACAGTTACTTGCCTACTTTCTGAGCAGTTCAATTGTCAGCAGGTAAAAAAAAATTGGATATTTGGATTAGCCAATTAACTTAACATGCATGTTTTTGGAGATGTGGAAGGAAACCGGAATACCCGGAGAAAACCCAAGCAGATGGCCTACATGCTAACCACTTGGCCAAGGTGTAAATAGACACTTTTGGTAGAAACAGACAATGAATGTGGAGTCACTTAGCTTTTCTGTTGAATCATTTCCACACCAGCAGCTTCTGAGATCATCCAAGGAGAATATTCCATCCAAGACCATCAGCAAAAATGACCTCACCGACATCGACAACAATCTATTTTTAATCCCATCTTCCTACGTTTCTTTCACTTTACTCCAAGTGACTTGTGATTCATTGCTACTTTTTTTTTTTTAGGTCACTTGTGTGTCACCTTTAATGTTGTCCCCACTTCCTCTTCCTTTGTTGGGCTCATAGTGAAGCACTAGTGAAGTACTATGTACCCATTTTTACTCACCAGCATATTCTTTTGGCACACTTGTACATTCTACTGAGCTCTAATATATACAATTTTTTTGTGTAGTTTGATGCTTATTTTTATGTTTTTTTATTTGTGCTTTACCGCTTCAAGAGTGTGGTTTGGTACAGCCAATCACACGGCACATATAGACAAACAACCATGTTAATCCAAATTAGAACCAATTTATGTCACCATCCTGAAATTGTTATTAATCCCTGGATCTTTTTGAGCAGGTGGTGCGGGTTTGATTCCCGGTCAGAACCCCAATACCCAGGCAGTGACATGCACTGAAACTTTAAAAAAAAAAGCATAATAACTAGGGATGTCAGTAAATTCATATACTTAATCTTGATTAATCACATTTAAAATCCATAGTTAACCCAGAGTCAATCACAATTAATCGTAGATAGAAATAACTTTTATTTATAATAATAAGTAGGAAACGGGAGTACCCGGAGAAAACCCACACATGCACGGGGAGAACATGCAAACTCCGAGGGTGGAATTTAACCCGGGTCTCTTAGCTGTGAGGTCTGTGTGCTAACCACTTGTACACAGGTGGTGCGGGTTTGATTCCCGGCCAGGACCCCAATACCCAGGCAGTTACATGCACTGAAACTTAAAAAAAAAAAAGCATAATAACTAGGGATGTCACTTAATCTCGATTAATCACATTTAAAATCCATAGTTAACCCAGAATCAATCACAATTAATCATAGATAGAAATAACTTTTACCTGGAGAAAACCAATATATGCACGGGAAGAACATTTAAACTCCACACAGAGATGGCCGAGGGTGGAATTTAACCCGGGTCTCTTAGCTGTGAGGTCTGTGTGCTATATAACCACTTGTACACCGTGCAGCCTTGGATATCCATTCATTCATTAATTCATTTTTTACCGCTTTTCCTCACGAGGGTGGCGGAGGGTGCTGGAGCCTAACCCAGCTGTCTTTGTGCGAGAGGCGGGGTACACCTTGGACTGGTTGCCAGCCAATCACAGGGCACATATAGACAAACAACCATTCACACTCACATTCATACCTATGGACAATTTGGAGTCGCTAATTAACCTAGCATGTTTTTTTGGAATGTGGGAGGAAACCGGAGTACCCGGAGAAAACCCACGCATGCACGGGGAGAACATTTAAACCCCACATAGAGATGGCCGAGGGTGGAATTTAACCCGGGTCTCTTAGCTGTGAGGTCTGTGTGCTAACCACTTTACACCGTGCAGCCCTTGATATCCATATCATCTTTATATTAAACAGCAAATTAGAATAAATTCACCCTAATTACTCGCATATTTATTATGGAAGGATCATAAATTTTTATTATTATTACAGGGGTCATGACCCCTGCTATCCGGGTGCAAATTACTCGCCTGGCACCACTAATAGATGTCAAAAGTGAGCATAATTTGTGTTTTGAACAGCTTATTTAATGTACATTTGGTTATTTCTTCAGTATGAATTTGTATTATGAATCAGAAAAGTTCAATTTCGTCTGTAAGAATCTCCTTTGGACGCACGAAGGCGCCATTTCCTTCCTCCGTGCTGTGACTTCGCTCACTAAAAAAAAAAAAAAACAGCATTCATAATATCTGGATTGCTTTCAAACCACATACTTGACTCGCTTTTCCATTTAGTTACTTCTTCCGGATGTCATCTTCACAGACCTGCGAGGAGCATGGATTGCGCGCACGCACCCGCGCGCACACGCAGAAATGCGCTCACAAGTCATCTGCTTTGAGACATGAACACAAGTGCAGCCTTTATTGATGCCAGAAAAAAAAGCCAACACGGGATTCACACTCACTGCTGTGTGCATGAGTGAGCCTCGCATCCTTCCATTACGCACCGGAGCCGAGCTCACATGGGCTCCCCTAACCAGAACTCACACACGGGCACCAGAAAAGGCACCCCGGCGGTATCTTCACCTCATCATTCATCAACTTATTCCTTTGAATGGCTTTAAAAAGATGCACCAGCTTTTGGATTCGCACCACATGGAAGTTCCAAACTCCCTCCGGTTAAGTCTTGTTTTCTTTTCTTAACCCGCTGAAACACGAAGAGACATTGCCACCATGGTCGCCGTACCCTGAGGGGAGATGGATTCAGAGGGAGGAGAGCTGAACGGCTCTGCTGCTTGTTTGTCCCGGAATGAGAGCGGAACCGGGCTGAGCGCTTCTGCCGGACTGTCCACTGCGCTGGCCAGCGTGCTGATCTTCACCATTGTGGTCGACATAATCGGCAACGTGCTCGTCATCCTGTCCGTGTTCAGGAATAAAAAGCTCAGGAATGCAGGTGAGAGAGTGGAAAAAACACACATTTTGGATTAAGTTATAAAAATAAACATTTTTTTTATTAATATTCTATTGACTGACACACATGCATCACTTGAAGAATTATTATTTTTAAACCTTTGAATCAAGGATTTGCGATGCTATTTTTGAATTAGCATAAGTACAGGTTATTACGGTAATCTTAGGGGCCTGCACCTCAGTATCAAAGAGGAGGCTTTGGTGCAAAAGCAGAGTGGGGGTTTGTCTACAAAGCAGTATGAGTCTTTGTGACAAAGAGGGACAGAAACTCAAGCTTTAATACAACAAAGTTCATTTGGGTTTTTTTGATGCTTTTTTAGATTTTGGTTTGTCACATTTCGGCCATGTTTTTTTTTTTTTTTGTTGAGATGGTGGAATAGTCGTGGATGACAAAAATGATTTGCAACTTTATGAAAGAAAAACTGTAGTGGAAAATAACAAGAATCGTATTTCCTGTATTCATACCTCATGTTTGTGAACTCGGAAGACAACCATAATGTATCTCCCACAATCACAAATCTTGTTATAACAAATAATATAATAATATAGACAAGTAATACAAGGTTGGAGGTAACTATATTGTGTCCCACCAGACTGCACACACAAGATTAATACCATCAGTAATAATAACTCGGAATGCAGGATCGTAGACGATCCTCTGAATGCAAATCCATCCGCTTATCTCCAATTAACCCAACATGCATATTGCTGGAACGTGGGAGGAAGATTGAGTACCCCGAGAAAACCCACACTGATATTCCATATCTCCTGACTGTGTGGCCAACATGCTAACCGCTTCACATATAATAAAATTAACAAAGAATGCACAACCATAAAGCAACACCACTAAACATGTAATGGATTTAGTTATGCATTCCAATGCGTGCATGAATGAAAGTACAAAGACTTGTGTACACATCAGGGGTCTCACACTCAATTTCAGGTTTAAAAAAAAAAATGCATTTATTAAAAACAGAAAAATATACAAACTTTTTCAGTGCTTTGGTTCCGATTTTCTACAATAAAAGCTCTGATAAAACATTCCGCTGTTCTTAATTTTTTTATTTTATTTTTATTTTTATGCACAAAATAAGATGAAAAATAAATAAACAAATCAAGAATAAAGAAAATCAATCAGTAATAAATAAATATAATAATAATAAAACGGCAAATAATAAAAACTTAAGAAACCACATATAGTTGGTGGGTAGACAAATTATTTTTTTCAGATTAAAATGAACAAAGCATTATTAGAGCCCTGTAGACATGACAAAACACGACTATAGTCACATTTATACTCTTTATTTACAACATATTGCGCAACTGCAGCGTCTCGAGACACATGCTAACTCGCAAACTCGAGTGCTAGCGACCTAAACGGTAGCCTTCAAGTTATTTCCTTTAAACTTAAATAGCCCAAAACTTACCACTTCCACACGGATAGGGAGGATAACTATTCACAGTTATTTAACCTTTAACATGAACATTAATCAAACGTAATAATTTTTTCCGGGTACATGATACCATACAGCATCCATATCAAAAACTTACCACTTCCACATGGATAGGGAGGATAACTATTCACAGTTATTTAACCTTTAACATGAACATTAATCAAACGTAATAATTTTTTCCGGGTACATGATACCATACAGCATCCATATCAAAAACTTACCACTTCCACACGGATAGAGAGGATAACTATTAACAGTTATTTAACCTTTAACATGAACATTAATCAAACGTAATAATTTTTTCCGGGTACATGATACCATACAGCATCCATATCAAAAACTTACCACTTCCACACGGATAGGGAGGATAACTATTAACAGTTATTTAACCTTTAACATGAACATTAAACAAACGTAATAATTTTTTCCGGGTACATGATACCATACAGCATCCATATCAAAAACTTACCACTTCCACACGGATAGGGAGGATAACTATTAAGTTATTTAACCTTTAACATGAACATTAATCAAACGTACTAATTTTTTCCGGGTACATGATACCATACAGCATCCATATCAAACTTGCACTAACATTAAACTTTCATATCAAGGCAGGGGCCTCAAACTAGTGTCCTGCGCGCCACATTTGGCCCGCGGGCCGCATGTTTGAGACCCCTGGTGTACATAATATAATGTTTTTGCCTCAACTTAGTACTTGAATATTATTTGGAATTCTTGCAGCGCACCCTAAAAAGCCTCATAATATGACTTAAGTTGCCTTTGACGGCTTCGCTGGACTGGCTCTTATCTAAAGTGAGTCCCTCGAGGTGTGATGGAGTTTCCACAGCCTTGCCTGTCGTCTGTCACATCTCTCCATAAATAATAACACCCTCTTTCCCTCCATTTGGCTTTATCCTTGGTTCCGCATCCCTGATAAATCAAACCCCTCCCTATATGAGGACCTGTAGATGGCTCATGAGGTGCCAAGGTGAGGGACTGTTGCATCACTACACACAATCTCATATCATGCTGTCATACACTTGAGGGATCCCAAGCGTGGCGTGAAGGTGAGGAAGGTGTTTATTACGGTCGCTTGAAGGCGATTTTTCTTTCCTATTTCGGTCCCTTGGTGGTTTTTTTGGATCTTAAGTGTTGAATTCCATATAAACAATTAGGCTATTAGATACTCGAAAGTAGTTACATCTTGGTATTGACGGCCACAGTTTGTTTTATTTCCATTGACAGGCATCATAAAAATAAAGTATTCAGATTATGATTGATTACACAGGCAGCTTATTCTAGTTTTAGCTCGCCATGATCTGGATTGTGTTGCCGCCACTGAGGCTAAAGATGGGATAACAATAGCTGCGTCAGCTATGTAAATAGTAACACAACACAGTGTAACCCAACACTAGTGGGCAAGGCGGTCAAAGCCAGCAAGGCCTTCTCTGCTGGCCTAAAAACTCCAATCAAAAACAACCGACCTATATTTCCAACTGAAATTCTAGTTTTGTATTCATCCATTCCCAAAAGTCTATCTTCATTTCAAAGTGTGTCCCTCGGCTGCAGCGCTTCTAGTACAGGCGACCCGCCCCACTTCATGCTTCAGATTTTGCAGCTTCACTCCAACCATGCAGCGTTATAATCGAATATGCCGTATTAGTAAAAAAATGCATATTTAAACATTTGCAATCATAAAAATGGCTAAATAAACTTAAATATAAATATAAGCATTAAGAAGACACATTTAATTGTGGTTATATGTAGTATTCCACACTGACCACAAGGTGTCAGTAATGTTACTGTAATGTTTAGTACCAGACTTGGTAGACGGGCTTCAGAGACAATAATACACATAACATAAGAATCATAATAATAATAATAATAATTTCCCATGTCAAGCTAAAATTCATCTTTGAACTCCCCGATGTCACTTCCTGTCCACCACCCTCTCATCTCCCCTCATGAGCACAAATTATTATTTTTGTTATTATGTCGACTATATTGGTTAATATGACTGTAGAGGTGACTGTAGGGGTGTTATTTTCTATTCACAAAACCAAAAATTTCTTAAAATGTTTTAAAGATAAGTTAAAAATGTGAACGTTATGATGTAAAAAACATGTTTTTTGAGGAATACCAGGAATAAGAAATGATAAAAATTTTTCATTATGAAGATATTTCAAGAAAACAACCTGACCGGGTCAATTTTGACCCACTTATGGAAGGTTGGGGTAGTAACACAAAAACTAAAATTTCTTAAAATGTATAAAAGATAAGTAAAAAATGTGAACGGCATGATGTCAAAAACAAGTTTTTTGAAGAAATACTTAAAATATGAAATGATAAAAATGTTTCATTTGGAAGATATTTCAAGAAAACAACCAGACCGGGTCATTTTTGACCCACTTATGGAAGGTTGGGGTAGTAACACAAAAACAAAAATTTCTTAAAATGTTTTAAAGATAAGTTAAAAATGTGAACGGCATGACATCAAAAACATGTTTTTTGAGGAATACCTGGAATATGAAATGATAAAAAAACAATTATTATGAAGATATTTCAAGAAAACAACCTGAAAGTGTCATTTTTGACCCACTTATGGAAGGTTGGGGTAGTAACACAAAAACAAAAATTTCTTAAAATGTTTTAAAGATAAGTTAAAAATGTGAACGTTATGATGTAAAAAACATGTTTTTTGAGGAATACCAGGAATAAGAAATGATAAAAATTTTTCATTATGAAGATATTTCAAGAAAACAACCTGACCGGGTCAATTTTGACCCACTTATGGAAGGTTGGGGTAGTAACACAAAAACTAAAATTTCTTAAAATGTATAAAAGATAAGTTAAAAATGTGAACGGCATGATGTCAAAAACAAGTTTTTTGAAGAAATACTTAAAATATGAAATGATAAAAATGTTTCATTTGGAAGATATTTCAAGAAAACAACCTGACCGGGTCATTTTTGACCCACTTATGGAAGGTTGGGGTAGTAACACAAAAACAAAAATTTCTTAAAATGTATAAAAGATAAGTTAAAAATGTGAACGGCATGATGTCAAAAACATGTTTTTTGAGAAATACCTGGAATATGAAATTATAATTTTTTTTCATTATGAAGATATTTCAAGAAAACAACCAGACCGGGTCATTTTTGACCCACTTATGGAAGGTTGGGGTAGTAATACAAAAACTAAAATTTTTTTAAATGTATAAAAGATAAGTTAAAAATGTGAACGGCATGATATCAAAAACATGTTTTTTGAGGAATACCAGGAATATGAAATTATAAAAAAATTTCATTACGAAGATATTTCAAGAAAACAACCTGACCGGGTCATTTGTGACCCACTTATGGAAGGTTGGGGTAGTAACACAAAAACAAAAAAAATCTTAAAATGTTTTAAAGATAAGTTAAAAATGTGAACGTTATGATGTCAAAAACATGTTTTTTGAGGAATACCTGGAATATGAAATTATAAAAAATGTTAATTACAAAGATATTTCAAGAAAACAACCTGAAAGGATCATTTTTGACCAAGTTATGCATCTATGGATTAAAAACAAGACTCTACGAACCGCCCCTCGTCTGTGGAAGTGGTAAAGTCTTGCGAGAGAGAGTCGTACAATGATGCTAATGAGCCCACCAAAACTAGGCGGCGGTATGTCAGGTCAGAGAGTGCTCGGAATAATGAGCTTTTACCCTTTTGAAATACATTACATAACACAGTCGCCGTGTTCCTGTTTTTCCCGCGGCCACAAGCAGTTTGGCGAGAAGTAACCAGGAACAATTTGATTATCGATTTTGCAACAACAATAAAAAAAATCACACAGTCGGATGGTCTCAGACAAGAGCGATGAAAAGCGTTGCATTCATGTCAGTGGGCTGTGGGAATGGCTTCCATTGCAGATGTAGAGCAGCCATCGCTAATGGGTCTGACTGATGAGAGCAGTCACACGCTAGTTTATAGTACATTTTATCGGCATGTGTGAAACTCAGCAGATGCCTGATGGTACGCTCCATCTTATCCCCAAATCAGCGTCATAGTACGACAGTCAACAATTTTGTCAACAATCTTTGCTCTGTTCTTAAGAAACATTTTATAGCCTCTGCTGTCTCTTATGAATGTTTAATTGTGAGTGTCTTAGAGGAAAGCCAAGTCCTGGAACAAAGCTCCACATGCTCTTGTGTGTCTGGTGTTTGGTGTTTTCCCAGTGGTTTTACTGGTTTCTTCCTCAAATCCAACATCATAAAAGTTTAGGTTTATTTTAGACTTTATATTTTCCATTGGTGGGAATGGTGGACCGTATGTATTGATTGGCATCTCTGTGTGGAGTTTGCATGTTCTCCCCGTGCAAGCGTGGGTTTTCTTCGGGTACTCCGGTTTCCTCCCACATTCCAAAAACATGCTAGGTTAATTAGCGACTCCAAATTGTCCATAGGTATGAATGTGAGTGTGAATGGTTGTTTGTCTATATGTGCCCTGTGATTGGCTGGCCACCAGTCTGGGATGTACCCGGCCTCTCGCTCGAAGACAGCTGGGATAGGCTCCAGCACCCCTGCGACCCTCATGAGGATAAGTGGTAGAAAATTAATGTAACATTTACAGGGTTGCACGGTGTGAAAGTGGTTCGCGCGCAGGCATCACAGCTTGTCGACCCTCGTTCAATTCCACCCTTGGCCATCTCTGTGTGGAGTTTGCATGTTCTCCCCGTGCATGCGTGTGTTTTCCCACATTCCAAAAACATGCTAGGTTAATTAGCGACTCCAAATTGTCCATAGGTATGAATGTGAGTGTGAATGGTTGTTTGTCTATATGTGCCCTGTGATTGGCTGGCGACCAGTCCTCTCGTTTGAATACAGCTGGGATAGGCTCCAGCATGAATAATCCCACTTCTCAGTTGCAGCTGGCGTGTAAAGTCGTGCAACTTTTCAATGTAATTGTTTCCCCCGTGCATCCATTCATCCATTCATACATTCATACATTCAGTCACTTCATGCGCATTCAATTAAGTCTGAGCTGCACAGCCTGATAGCTTGAGGCATATTGAGGCATATTCACCAAATTAGAAAAAAAGCCACAATAGTGTTTTCTATGTAACTAAACATAGAGTTTGTTCATATCATGCTCCAGCAGGTTGGAGAAGTCAAATTTCACAATGCAATATGTTCATAACCTTTTGAAAGAAAGTGTTTACAGTCATTGTAGTTCGAGTGCTGTGTGGACAGCGTCTACTGTATCAGCTTCTCTGTCTCATTTTAATGGTGTTTATGAGAAAAAATGAAGCCTACAAAAATTATAATGAGCACAAACTACAAACACACATTTGAGCTGAAGGGAAGCTGCCATTGATACTTCATGTGTTATGAGAAATAGCTGGTGTCCATGTCCCCTTAATGTTAACATCAATCCTAACAGTTATGTGAAAGGAAAGACAGAATGCAGGAGAAATGTAATTGTCGTCATCTTATCTGGTGTGATTTAATCCGATTATCCAAACTTCCACTAAAAAAAAAAAAAAAAAAAAAAAAAAAGCTTAATGTCGCAACCCAAGTGATATTCCCTGTGGATGCATCCTGTCCGCTTGAGACGCCCGGCCTGGTTTGACTCACTCAGTCCAATGACTCAATTAACCACCCCTTAGGGACACCCCAGTTTTGAGGTTTTATTCATAAGTTGCCATACAGTACAAGACTTCATGGCATCAAACGTACCCCCCGATCCACATGTGCTCCTGTCATGGAGGTGCAAGCTGTACAAGTCATTCTTTCCACCATCTGCTCCTTCTATCATGAGCACTTTTTTTGTGAGTGTATTTTTAGTTTGTTTAACCCCACCGGGACGCTGCAATGTTAACACCCTGTTGGCAGTACCACAGTGTCATGTGCCCCCCCCACCCAGACCTTTCCAATACAAATGCAAAATAGAAAAGACGGATATAAAAAGGTGGTTGTACTCATTTACTCTATCTTTACATAAATGAACACATCTACAATAATTGTCCATACATACCCCAACACGTCTAATATGAAATTATAAAAATAGCACCGACAAGCCAAATGACTCATAACTCACTATAACTTCACACCAGAATATTATTTCCAGCTGCTGTTTGATACAACCTTCCAAATATGTTTTTTTAACATTACTAGAGTTACTGTTATGGCTGTGTTATGAAAAGACACGCTTTACTTGTATTACTTAATATTACGGGTGTAACACGATCTCAAAATATTATGATCTCTAAGAAATGTCTCGGGGACACTAAGGCTGGGATGATAATAAATTAATTGATCAAACAATAAATTGAATAGTAATGCAATAATTTTTCTGTCTTCAATATATTGTTATGGGCATGCCTGTCCTTGTATTGTCGTTCTGTGTCATTCTGTCTTGTTCTGTGTCACCCCTTCCCTAAAGTCATAATTATGAGATAAAAAGTTTAAACTATGAGATAAAAAAAAAATCAAGTATGAGATTAAAAAAAGTCATAATTATGAAATAAAATGTCACAATTACAAGATAATGGCATGCCCCGCCTTCTTCACTGGTGCCTTCAGCAGTTTGTATCATACTTTTTGTCTTTTTATCTCATAATTATGGCTTTCTTATCTAAAAATTATCACCTTATGTCATCATTTTGTCTTTTTGAACTTATTGTGACTTTTTACTTTTATGTCATATTTCTATATTTTCTTTCTTCCTGTGGTTGAAATAGGCTTCTTAGGCATAACCATCCATCCTCACGAGGAACACTGGGGTATGCTGGAGCCTATCCCAGCTATTTTCTACACCCTGGACTGGTCGCCAGCCAATCACAGGGCACATATAGACAAACAACCATTCACACTCACATTCATACCTATGGATAATTTGGAGTCAAGAGTGGAATTGAACTAGGGTCTACAAGCTGTGGGGCCTGCGCGCTAACCACTTGTACACTGTTCAGCCCTGTAAATGTTACATTCATTCATTTTCTCCCGCTTATCCTCACGAGGGTCGCGGGGGTGCTGGAGCCTATCCCAGCTGTCTTTGGGCGAGAGGCGGGGTACACCCTGGACAGGTGGCCAGCCAATCACAGGGCACATATAGACAAACAAATTGCATATTTACATATATAGACGGCGGTCTAGTGGTTAGCGCGCAGACCTCACAGCTAGGAGACCAGGGTTCAATTCCCACCCTCGGCCATCTCTGTGTGGAGTTTGCATGTTCTCCCCGTGCATGCGTGGGTTTTCTCCGGGTACTCCGGTTTCCTCCCACATTCCAAAAACATGCTAGGTTAATTGGCGACTCCAAATTGTCCATAGGTATGAATGTGAGTGTGAATGGTTGTTTGTCTATATGTGCCCTGTGATTGGCTGGCGACCAGTCCAGGGTGTAGAAGACAGCTGGGATAGGCTCCAGCACCCCCGCGACCCTCATGAGGAAAAAGCGGTAGAAAATGAATGAATGATATTAAATTCCTTATAACCCCGCCTCTCACCCCAAAACAGCTGGGATAGGCTCCAGCACCCCCCGCAACCCTTGTGAGGAAAAAGCAGTAGAAAATGAATGAATGAATATAATTCCTTATATTTGTATTTTATTGGCCATTTTTATGCATGAAAATGCTTAATTTGGGAGAAAAAACTTAATATGCATGACTAACAAAAATCCGTATTCAACCATGAAACAACATGATTTATTAGGATGTATTTTTATGACCTTACACTAAACAAGTCAGATACTCTGTGGTGTTACGTAGAGGTCCACATAGCTGGAATTAAATGTGTGAACTGCAGCATGACGTCTCCCTACATGTGACCCTGAGCGGGATACGTGTGAGAAATGGATAGTGGTATCATTCAATCATAAAGGCATGCCCATAATGTTTTTTTTTATGCTCTGAAGGTCTTTCCTTGAGAGGTAGCTCACACATTGAGCACGCTCACGTGCACAGAAAGAATATAAAACCCTGGAGATCCACATGTGCAGCCATGCAAGTCTTTTGCTTTGTTTATCTTCCCTTTGCGGTGTATTATTATTTGTGTTGGTCACGCTGATATTTTACATGACTGACACAATGTACCATAAATATGGCCGACATATAGAATTTATTTTTATACTTGCGTGCAGCCTTGTAGACCCGAAGGAAAGGAGTGAGTCACTTTATGTTTTGGGATGTACTGTGACTCTTTTGTACACTGGTGACAAACATATCATACGGACTTAGAATGGTTCCCTGTTGTGTTGTTTTGCTTTATGTATTATCAGAAATACTGTTTATGACACGGAGCGCCTCCTTGGTGGCCAAAATAAGGGTCCCTTATTTGGATTCCATTATAATATACACTGCAATGCTATAGGAGCACATTGAATATGCAAATATCCACTTACTATACGTTCGGTAAAAAAACAAAAAAGGAAATATTTAGTATGTACACACAGACTAATTACCCTGCAAGAAGAGACAGCTGGTGGGGACGCAAGGGAAGGGTGGAAGTTGATTGAAAAAAAATCTCCATGTGACCTTTTGGTTCTAATTATCATATGTCGGGTATGTGTGAAACCGAGTGGAATAACCTGACACAGTTAGTTCATTTAGTAGCTATAGGATTCCTTACTTATATACAGATATTTTTGGAGTTATTATTTTTTTAACATAATTAGAGCCAATTAAACATTCACAAAAAGGGCGGTTCTGGAAACAATTAAACGCAATAAACAAGGGATTACTTAAATAATTTTTGCTTGTGTGGCACTATGGTCGAGTGGTTAGCGCGCAGACGTCACAGCTAGGAGACCAGGGTTCAATTCCACCCTCGGCTATCTCTGTGTGGAGTTTGCATGTTCTCCCTGTGCATGTGTGGGTTTTCTCCGGGTATTCCGGTTTCCTACTTATTATTATAGATAAAAGTTATTTCTACGATTAATTTTACGATTAATTGTGATTGATTCTGGGTTAACTATTGATTTTAAATGTTATTAATTAATTAAGATTAAGTATTTGAATTTACTGACATCCCTAGTTATTATGCTTTTTTTTTTATTGGCCACTCCAAATTGTCCATAGGTATGAATGTGAGTGTGAATGGTTGTTTGTCTATATGTGCCCTGTGATTGGCTGGCGACCAGTCCAGGGTGTACCCCGCCTCTCAGCACCCCCCGCGACCCTCGTGAGGAAAAAGCGGTAGAAAATGAATGAATGAATGAATTTTTGCTTGTGTGTGTTACAATAAATGTGTTCCCCTCGGGTACCCGAGTGAGGCATGGACAGGAAATGATGTCAGGGGTTCCGAGTTCTGTTTCAACTTAACATGGATGACCGCCACAACAATTATTATTGTTATTATCTGGACCTTGTGTGCCTAGAATATTATGTTTTATCACTGTATTAATATTTATATGTGTGTGTATCTATATATATATACATATACTGTATATAATACATATATCGGGGTTGTGAAATAATAGTAGTCAGTGGGATGAAGGTGTTCTGCAAACATAAGAACCCCAACCGGTTAATTAAACACCTAAAGTAAGAGTTCATTCTGTGTTTTCAATAATGTATGTCAGCTAAATAAAAACAGTTGCCTAGGCCGCTTCTTAGCAATCCTCCTCGCCGTTAGTGCTTACCTCATCCTCTTGACGATAAGGAGGAGAGATGGTTCAGCCAGCGAGAGTTCAGGCTGCAGCTCGCCAGCCTGTGCAGACGCTAATGCTGGCCCGCACCAGCATCAGCCGGCAATCAAACCTCTGCACAATGACAAATGCACATAGCGAGGTTAGCATCACAAATACAAAGTGACAGATTTGCCCCACTGAGCTGACTCGGGAACAGAGTACAAATGCTTTTATTTTTATCTCAACAAGCCTGAGAGACGACCTCTGCTGTTTTTACTGGTGCTCTACAAATAGCTGTGAAACGCACAAACATGCATGGAAATTAAATTGAAAAAAATACTAATAAATATTTTAAAGACCATAAAATAGCAGCTTGAATGCATACATTTATTTATTGCATACAGTAATCCCTCATTTATTGTGACTAATTGCTTCCAGAACCGACCTTGATAAGTGAAGCTCCACAAAGTAGGATTCCTTATTTATAAATAAAATATTTTCACAAACCTGTTTATGACCTTGTAAATAAAGGTTTGAACATTATTAGAGCCCTGTAGAGATTAACTTGAGCCTTTACAATATTGTAGTCATTCATTCATTCATTTTCTACCACAAGGGTCGCGGGGTGCTGGAGCCTATCCCAGCTGTCTTTGGACGAGAGGCGGGGTACACCCTGGACTGGTGGCCAGCCAATCACAGGGCACATATAGACAAACAACCATTCACACTCACATTCATACCTATGGACAATTTGGAGTCGCCAATTAACCTAGCATGTTTTTGGAATGTGGGAGGAAACCGGAGCAAGCATTTTGAACAAGACGATGATATCTAATACTCTACAGTGTTATTAATGAAAGAAAGCACTGTACAAAACTGGAAGTAAAAAATTGCAACAACACCCGGGAGCCCTGTGAGTCTATATTATATCTTAAAATACTTATTTTCTATTATTACATTGGCTAATACAAGCGTAAATATAACTATAGGGTTGTTAGGTCATTCCCAGAGGGCTCTAATAATATTAAGTAATGTATTTAAAAGGTATAAAGATTAAAAATGCATATAATATAATATTTTAAATTAAATTAAATTAAATTAAATTAAATTAAATTAAATTAAATTAAATTAAATTAAATTAAATTAACATTTTCTGTTTTTTTATTATTCATTCATTCATTTTCTACCGCTTTTTCCTCACGAGGGTCACAGGGGTGCTGGAGCCTATCCCAGCTGTCCTTAGGCGAGAGGCGGGGTACACCCTGGACTGGTCTCCAGCCAATCACAGGGCACATAGTATAGACAAACAACCATTCACACTCACATTCATACCTATGGACAATTTGGAGTCGCCAATTAACCTAGCATGTTTTTGGAATGTGGGAGGAAACCGGAGTACCCGGAAAAAACCCACGCATGCACGGGGAGAACATGCAAACTCTACACAGAGATGTCCGAGGGTGGAATTGAACCCTGGTCTCCTAGCTGTGACCCGCAATGATGAGATATCTTGCTTTATTTTGTAGCTAATACACTTTTCTATGGGTTGCTGGGGTCAGACTAGTGATGGACGCTATCAAGCACCTATTTATTTATATATGTTTATTATTTTTCCAGTTGTTTAGGTTTATTAGATGGAGATTGACCTTGACATGTTGTCATCTACAATCCTCACAGGTGTCACCTGACCACTGTCTGAATATCAGCAACTCAAGAAAACAAAATGAATCAATTTAAGCTATTAAGAGATATTTATTTAACATTTCTTCTGGTCTTTGATAATAATAATAATTCATATACCGTGGCTGACTTCCAAGCAGCTGGCTAGATTACTAAACAATACGTGTCTCCACAACCAAAACTAACTCAATTTGTCATTTGCCAGCATGCAGCACACATCTGTTAAGTCCAGTAATTGCACATTAAGGGCAACCCTTCTCGATGGAGAATATTTATGTTTATACATTGTGATGATATTATATTGGAAACATAATAATACACATAATAAAACCAGAATCAAAATTGTGATTTTTGTGGTTGTAGAGAAAGAGCGTTATTATTATCCGTCCCTCCTCAGGTCAAAGCTGACGGTTGCGTGACACTGGATCTTCTCAGAGGGCATGAATCACAGAAAATGACGTCTGATGTTGTTACAGTGTAGCTGTACTGGGTCAGGAAGATAAAATAGAAATCAAATTGTAACGCTGTGTCAGATAACAAAGAGGCTTCGCCAGTGGAGCCCCAATTGAATCTACTTTGGCTGTATTGCAAAAGCATTAGCATTAAGCCACCCTTATTAAGATAACTAAATATATCAGCGTCTGCTTTATGATTTGTTTGCTCCTTTTCTGCAAATAACCTCAGTAAATTGTAAATATGATGGTGTTTAAAAGTTGCAGAACACGCCCTTTGTGGAAATAAGATGTGTATTCTGCAGTTAGTTATCACTAACTAACTAACTAAGCTATATTATCAGTCCAAAAATATGCATATTTAAGCAAATATGACATATTATTGGAATTTTCAAGCATGAAAAGAATGAAAATACACATAGAAGACGCATTTGGAGACAAAACAAGAAGTACACTGTTCGCACGGTTGTGAGTGGTTAGTGCACAAGTCACACAGCTAGGAAACCGGGGTTCGATTCCTCACTGCATCTCTGTGTGGAGTTTGAATGTTCTCCCCTTGCGTGGGTTTTTTTTTCGGTTTCCTCCCACATTCCAAATTAATGTTTTATTTTATGTTATTATGACTACAATAGGGGCGGCACAGCGGTCTAGTGGTTAGCGCGCAGACCTCGCAGCGAGAACACCAGGGTTCAATTCCACCCTCTGCCCTTTCTGTGTGGAGTTTGCATGTTCTCCCCATGCATGCATGGGTTTTCTCCGGGTACTCCGGTTTCCTCCCACATTCCAAAAACATGCTAGGTTAATTAGCGACACCAAATTGTCCATAGGTATGAATGTGAGTGTGAATGGTTGTTTGTCTATATGTGCCCTGTGATTGGCTGGCCACCAGTCCAGGGTGTACCCCGCCTCTCACCGGAAGACAGCTGGGACCGTGCAGTGATCCTCGTGAGGATGGATATGAAACTGATGGCTGCACGGTCGGTGGTTAACTCGCAGGCCACACAGCTAGGAGACCCGGGTTCAATTCCACCCTCTGCTATTTCTGTGTGGAGTTTGCATGTTCTCCCCGTACATGCGTGGGTTTTCTCCGGGTACTCCGGTTTCCTCCCACATTCCAAAAACATGCTAGGTTAATTGGCGACACCAAATTGTCCATAGGTATGAATGTGAGTGTGAATGGTTGTTTGTCTATATGTGCCCTGTGATTGGCTGGCGACCAGTCCAGGGTGTACCCTGCCTCTTGCCCGAAGACAGCTGGGATAAGCGGTAGAAAATGAAGGAATGAATGAAGCCAGGACCACTTAAACCGAGACCAAAATATAGAACCAGACCAAGAACTATAACACTTTCAAGAATTAATCACTTTCAAAATTAATTCTTAGGGATAATAACTGAATAACTAACTCCTGACATAAAAAAGCTCCTGTCTTATAAGACAAGGACGGACCCTGAATGCAGCAAAACTGTACCAAACCACCAGAAACTGGCATTGGACCAGGACATTGTTAATGGATTTGAACATTACCAAAGTTGAGTATATTGTTGCACATCTTCTGGAAGAAGATGTTCCAGATTTTTGCAGCATAAAATTCAAACCAAGCCTCGGCCACTGTGTTTGGTCCTGATGCTGCACAACTGCAGAAGACCACTACCGGAACTTCTCAGCGCTTGAGATGGTTTATGTGGCTTTAACATGTCAGATGTACTTTGGTGCAAGGCACCGATTTCTATTCTCTGAGTGACACAAAGACCCGAGTCATGGTCTTATGTGGTTATATTTCCTGGTTCTAGTCAGGACTCGAGCAGCAGCATTCTGGATGTACTGTAAAGACTTTAAGAAATGTTTTGAGGGAGCAGCACTGACATTTTTTAGGCCAAAAGAATTCCCAGAAGGCCAAACAAACTGTCTTATTTATGAGTCAAGGTGGCAGTCGCTTGTAGGATTCATCCCCAGGCCACCGTGCCTCTTTCCAGGAGGCTGCGGTAGGAAAAGATTTTCACTCTGGAGTGAATACACGAGGAAAGGAACCACAGATAGAACCTTTTTGGACTTTGTTAAAAAAAAAAGCCCAGGGCATAAAACGGCATCTGTTTTGAATGGAGTGGTTTATTTTTGACCTCTGTTTCTCCAGGGAACATCTTTGTGGTGAGTTTGTCAGTGGCAGACCTGGTGGTGGCGCTGTACCCTTATCCTTTGGTTCTGACGGCCATCTTCCACAACGACTGGACCATGGGTGACCTGCACTGCCAAGCGAGCGGCTTCATCATGGGAATCAGCGTCATCGGCTCCATCTTCAACATCATGGCCATCGCCATCAATCGCTACTGCTACATCTGCCATAGCCTGCAGTATGACCGCGTGTTCAGCCTCAGGAACACGTGCTGCTACTTGGGCCTCACTTGGGTCTTCACCGCTATCGCCACCGTGCCCAATTTCTTTGTTGGCTCGCTGCAGTACGATCCTCGTATCTATTCTTGCACTTTTGCCCAAACTGTTAGCTCATACTACACCATCTCCGTCGTCGTTATCCATTTTCTGATCCCGCTTCTGGTGGTGTCTTACTGCTACTTGAGGATATGGGTAAGAGTGATCCAAGTCAAACATCGCGTGAAACCAGAACAACGAACCAAACTAAAACCCAGCGACGTAAGGAACTTCCTGACTATGTTTATGGTGTTTGTGTTGTTTGCCGTCTGCTGGGCGCCGTTGAACTTGATCGGCCTGGCGGTGGCGATAAACCCTGAGAAAGTTGCGCCGAACATACCACAGTGGCTTTTTGTCACCAGCTACTTCATGGCGTACTTCAACAGCTGCCTCAACGCCATCATATATGGCCTCCTTAACCAAAACTTTCGCAAAGAATACAAGACGATCCTCGTTGCTGTGTGCGTTCCACGTTTGTTCCTGGTGGAGACCTCCAAGTGTGCCACAGAGGGCCTGAAGAGTAAACCCTCAGCAGCTGTAACAAACAATAATGTAGCCGAGATAAATGTATAGCATAAATGTTATGCATTTCTCAGGAATGTTGTGCCTTTAAACTTGATGTCAATTCCCGGTTTAAACGGAATACACCCAAGGAGCTGAAACTGACTACACGCAGCCAAGTCTGGAGCATTTGCATTGCAATGTAATCACATTTGGAGATGCTTATGCTACCGCCGCTAACAATATTTCCTTCAGAAAAGTCATGCACATCAGTTATTCGCCATGAAATACACAACCCCAGCTGTACTCCCGTCAACAATGAATTTAAAACACACTGAGACAAATCATGTTTTCACCAAAAAAACTATTTGGCTTTAGAAAAGCAGTCAGCTGTGTGGGGGTAATTTCCCCAAAGTCTCAGGCACAATATGTCTGTTTTGTGGCTTTTCGAAAGCGTATCCCAGCATGGTCGCATCACATGCGTGCTCACTGCGCTTCAGTCAGATGCATTCTGATCCGATGCAAAACAAATAAAAAGTGTGTTTTTTTTTATTCCACTGTTTTGATCTTTTAAATGTAGCATTAGCGATGAAAAAAAAACGCCCAATCCGTCTTCAAATGCGGGATTCAAGCTGAAGCCTTTTTCACTCAACGAGTGAGCTCAGATCCCGGGGATTATGCACTTACTTGGAATTTAGCGGCCAAGAATATTGAAAGTCTGGAAAAGACTGATTGTAATGCTGCTGCATTATTCATTCATTCATTTTCTACCGCTTTTCCTGTTTTCCATGTTAAATAAATGTATTTAAAAGGTATAAAGATTAAAAATGCATATAATATCATATTTGATTTTAAATTAAATTAAATTAAATTAAATTAAATTAAATTAAATTAAATTAAATTAAATTAAATTAAATTAAATTAAATTAAATTAAATTAAATTTAAATTAAATTAAATTAAATTAAATTAAATTAAATTAAATTAAATTAAATTAAATTAAATTTTTTCTGGTTTTGAAACATTTATTATTCATTCATTCATTCATTCATTTTCTCCTGCTTTTTCCTCACGAGGGTCCTGGGGGGTGCTGGAGCCTATCCCAGCTGTCTTCGGGCGAGAGGCGGGGTACACCCTGGACTGGTCGCCAGCCAATCACAGGGCACATATAGACAAACAACCATTCACACTCACATTCATACCTATGGACAATTTGGAAAATTAACCTATATTGAACACTGAACATTCCAGGATATTCCAACGCTATTAAAGCTATTTTCTTTTAGCCGTGGGTCCAAAAAGTTTGGGAACCATGCAAGAAACCATATTTTGTTCTTAACTTTAAAAACTACATGCATCACTATCAGGTAATGTTAAAAATATGTTAATGTTAAATTGCCTAAATTAAGCAAGCATTTTGAAAAGGTATTCAAAGATGATATCTAATACTCTACAGTGTTATTAATGTTACATTTATGTAGAAAGTACTGTACAGAACTGAAAGTAAATAATTGCGAACAACACCAGGGAACCCTGTGAGTCTATATTATATCTTAAAATACTTATTTTCTATTATTACATTGGCTAATACAAGCGTAAATATAACTATAGGGTTGTTAGGTCATGCCCAGAGGGCTCTAATAATGTTAAATAAATGTATTTAAAAGGTATAAAGATTAAAAATGCATATAATATCATATTTTAAATTAAATTAAATTAAATTAAATTAAATTAAATTAAATTAAATTAAATTAAATTAAATTAAATTAAATTAAATTAAATTAAATTTAATTAAATTAAATTAAATTAAATTAAAATTTTTCTGGTTTTTAAACATTTATTATTCATTCAATTTCTACCGCTTTTTCCTTACAAGGGTCGCGGAGGTGCTGGAGCCTATCCCAGCTGTCTTTGGGCGAGAGGCGGCGTACACCATGGACTG
Source organism: Doryrhamphus excisus (assembly GCF_037039965.1). Taxonomy (NCBI): domain Eukaryota; kingdom Metazoa; phylum Chordata; class Actinopteri; order Syngnathiformes; family Syngnathidae; genus Doryrhamphus; species Doryrhamphus excisus. The sequence goes on along the minus strand of NC_136378.1, from coordinate 8,685,395 downwards.
GTCGCCAGTCAATCACAGGGCACATATAGACAAACAACCATTCACACTCACATTCATACCTAGCATGTTTTTGGAATGTGGGAGGAAACTCCGGGTACTCCGTAGAAAACCCACGCATGCACAGGGAGAACACGCAAACTCCACTCAGAGATGACCGAGGGTAGAATTGAACCCAGGTTTTCTAGCTGTGAGGCCTGCGCGCTAACCACTAGTCCACCGTGCCGCCAGCTTCTGCATTATTTCATCTTCAATGTGTATAAATACGAAGTGTAATCCTTCTTTCCACAAGGAATGTAGCTTTCATTATGAATCACTTTGATGCACTTGGACCGTGTGTGACTGTGGCTCCAATTCATTAAAATAAACGAACAAAAAGCAATAGACTTGGAGCTTAAAGTGACACGGCTGTAAGTAAAAACTGGAATTTTTCAATGTCGTAATTTGATTTTAACACAGCTTTTATCAGGCTGTTAACAGCTGTGTGCGTTGCGAATTGAATTCCACAGGGCGTTGCCCTCAAACACATTAAAAGAAATAACAGAACAGATGCTTTATACAAAAGCGACATGCATGTTTATTTAAAAGCCAGAGGGGCATGATATGCATCACAGGGCATCTCAGTGATGTGATTGCATCATTATGCAAAATCACAACACACGCCACCTCAGTTTGTATGGCTTAGAAGCACATCTTCCCAACAATCTTTCCCACGGTTCCAAAGATGTATCACTGTCTTGGAATATTACATAAACTAGAAAGGCACTCAGCAAAGTGCAGACCTCCGCCAAGGTGAAAAGATGCGGTCTGCATATGAAGGCAAAAAGATTCCTGGCAAAGCCGCAGTGAACGGTGATATTTTTTTATTCACATTGTTACATGTACCGTGTTTAAGTGAAAGTGGATTCATTAAGACAAATGATATTAAGGTGCTCTGCCAAGTCTCAATGGGGGGGGGGGGTTATGGAAGCAAATACTATTAACGGAAAGTATGCAGCTTATGCAGGAATACTACAGAAGTAAGTAACGTGTAGTTGTCCTGGGTTTGATTCTCCGCTGTGTTCTCAAAACCCAAAACATGCAAATTGTCATGCGAGTGTGAATGGTTGTTTGTCTATATGTGCCCTGTGATTGGCTGGCATCCAATCCAGGGTGTACCCCGCCTCTCGCCCAAAGTCAGCTAGGATAGGCTCCAGCCTAGTGAGGATAAGTGGTATAGAAGATGGATGGATGGAATTCAAATATTCATTCATTTTCTACCGCTTATCCTCATGAGGGTCGCGGTGATGCTGGAACCTATCCCACTTTTTTCTTTGACAGAAAAACCTCCTTAATGTTGCTTCCTTTCCGCATGGAGATGACCCTCCTCATTCATCCACACCAGTAATGTCTTGTTGTCGTACCTCCAGGAGGCGGGGTACACCCTGGACTGGTCGCCAGCCAATCACAGGGCACATCTAGACAAACAACCATTCACACTCACATTCATACCTATGGACAATTTGGAGTCGCTAATTAACCTAGCATGTTTTTGGAATGTGGGAGGAAACCGGAGTACCCGGAGAAAACCCACTCATGCACGGGGAGAACATGCAAACTCTACACAGAGATAGCCGAGGGTGGAATTGAACCCTGGTGGAATTCAAATATATTAGGCAATACCAAAGTGTATCGGTATTCTCAGTATGCTTCACATCAAGACCATTTTCACTTTTCCTCAGCTGTCTCCCGAATGACTGAAATCAAAAACTGTATATTTGTAGATGCAAAAAATTGAGTTGATGTTGACGTGACTCCAAAGTGTGTTCGGGTGCAAGACGCTGTCAGGTGACAAAGCAGCAAAACGCCACAAACCCGCAGATACAATCTCACAAGTCAACCTCTGTGATGTGGAAAAGAAGCAGCTCACATGTCAGTGCAAGGTCAGCCACAGATGAGTGGCTAAAGGAGCTCTGGGGAGGATGACAGTCTCGGCTGCAGCGAGTCAGTCGCTAATGGAGGGGGTCACCCCTATCACCCTATACTGCTCTCAGCTCTCTACCTGTATTCATTCAATTCACTTCTCTCTTTGATGTACAGTGGAACCTTAAATATTGAACACTGAACATTCCAGGATATTCCAATGCTATTAAAGCTATTTTCTTTTAGCCGTGGGTCCAAAAAGTTTGGGAACCATGCAAGAAACCATATTTTGTTCTTAACTTTAAAAACTACATGCATCACTATCAGGTAATGTTAAAAATATGTTAATGTTAAGTTGCCTAAATTAAGCAAGCATTTTGAAAAGGTATTCAAAGATGATATCTAATACTCTACAGTGTTATTAATGTTACATTTATGTAGAAAGTACTATACAGAACTGAAAGTAAAAAATTTCGAACAACACCCGGGAGCCCTGTGAGTCTATATTATATCTTAAAATACTTATTTTCTATTATTACATTGGCTAATACAAGCGTAAATATAACTATAGGGTTGCTAGGTCATTCCCAGAGGGCTCTAATAATGTTAAACAATGTATTTAAAAGGTATATAGATTAAAATAATAAAAAGCAAGAATCATATCATATTTTTTTAAATTAAATTAAATTAAATTAAATTAAATTAAATTAAATTAAATTAAATTAAATTAAATTAAATTAAATTAAATTAAATTAAATTATCCTCCCACATTCTAAAAACATGCTAGGTTAATTGGCGACTCCAAATTGTCTATAGGTATGAATGTGAGTGTGAATGGTTGCTTGTCTATATGTGCCCTGTGATTGGCTGGCCACCAGTCCAGGGTGTACCCCGCCTCTCGCCCAAAGACAGCTGGGATAGGCTCCAGCACGCCCAGCGACCCTCGTGAGGATAAGCGGTAGAAAATGAATGAATGAATGAATGAATGATTAAATTAAATTAAATTAAATTAAATTAAAAAATGAACTTTTTCTGGTTTTTAAACATTTATTAATGATACAAAATATATGTATATATATACATATATATGTATATATATAAATATATATATATAAAATAAATGCAAAAGGACAACTTAAACAATTATTCTCTACATGTTCTGATTTACAAAATAAACAACTTTAGTGTGTGGGAAATGGAGCTCTGTAAAAGACCAATAACATGCTTATTGGTAAATAAATGACATTTAAGATCCAGAACACACCATTATAGACATCTAACCACACATTGTGCCAGTAGCCATCATCAATTGTAGCTTTATTGTCTACCCTTGTAAAACTTTTATATTCTATTTCTAATCTGTTTTTATTATTATTTGATTATTTGCTCTCTTCTGCCTCCACATAAAAAACATGCAACCTAATTCAGACCATTTTAACGCCGTCTTGGATAAAATAAAATATAAAGTGTTTAGTTCTGGCTCTACTTCCATCACAAAGGCCATTGTGTAAAATATGTCTTCAGTCATGACAGTGAGTGATCACAGGAGACACCGAAGACACAAAATGTCTTTCAGATTTCCACCACGAGTGAAAACCATCGCCTACGACACAATTACTAGAAAATGTAAGAGCAATGAGGCATTTGCACGGATGCAGCTCGTCTCTTTGCACGCAGGAATTTGTATAGCTCTTGCACACCATTGCATTTTACAACAGTCAACGTTTCTGCCACTGGGGCTCTCCTGAGTCTCCTAATTGTTTTGTGCATTGGATTTAGCGCTCCATGTGTTCTCATGCATATAATGTGTTCCTACATATCCCGCCGGGCTTTGGGTCACAGTCATACCAAGGGGGGGAGGTTTCGATGTCATGGGCCCATTGAGGTGCATGAGAGCGGGAAATATGGATGGCGATTTGTGATTTTTATATGGATTCACATAAAGTTTTTGGGGATTTTATATTAAATTGTTTAAATAACTCGGAAGTCGGGCGGCACGGCGGTCGAGTGGTTAGCGCGCAGACCTCACGGCTAGAAGACCAGGGTTCAATTCCACCCTCGGCCATCTCTGTGTCATCTCGTGCATGTGTGGATTTTCTCCGGGGACTCCGGTTTCCTCCCACATTCCAAAAACATGCTAGGTTAATTAGCGACTCCAAATTGTCCATAGGTATGAATGTGAGTGTGAATGGTTGTTTGTCTATATGTGCCCTGTGATTGGCTGGCGACCAGTCCAGGGTGTACTCCGCCTCTCGCCTGAAGACAGCTGGGATAGGCTCCAGCAACCCCGGCAACCCTCGTGAGGAAAAAGCGGTAGAAAATGAATGAATGAACTCGGAAGTCTTCCCATTGCTGTTGATCTTATGAGGGTTATTGTGTGTAGCTGCTCTATAGGGGTCCACAACTGAATACAAAGGGTTGGAAAATTAGCATAATATAGGTGGTCTTTTCACTAAATTTTTTGCTTCTTTCTTTTTGAAAAATAATACACAATAACATTTAACTGTCAAATGAGATTATAAAGAAGTTAACCTCTTTAAAACATAAAAAAACAACTCTGACTTTAGTGTGTAATGTCCAACTTTTGCACAAGGGCCACAAAAACCTAAAGAAAAAGCACAGTAGATGTGGTCTTGAGGCATCACGGCGGAATGTTGATTAGTGTGTTTTTTGGTTCACGACAAAATGTTGTCCATATTTGCCGTGCAGGGATAGGGTGAAAAAAAAATATCCTCTCATCCAGTGTGGAAGTGGTAAGTTTTTGGTTTCTTTGTCCTTTTTCCCTACTCCATTCAGAACACTTTCTTAAGTTTAGTCGGGTTTGGAAGCAATTAACCATCATTAAGAAGTCACCCATCTAGGATGTCGTCCACAGTAACACAGTTATGCCACAAGGCTCTGCTTTTCTTATAATAACTCGACACTAGAGCCCATAGGCTTAAATATGAATCCCAATTTCCAAACGACCTTCACAATCAACATAACTGTGGTGTACATGCAGCTGCCAATCTATTTATACATGATTTTATTCCAACCCGCTAAGGATAACGTTGATCCAAACAACAGGTGTAGCATGCTCCGCCTCGTTTGACTGCAGGAACGCAAAAAAGACATAGCAGGAGTTTCCACACAGAGAGAACCCTGGGAAATCCTTTCTAATAAGGTCAGAGGTGAACAAGCCGCAGAGAAATGCAAACCATTGTTGAACTTTTCCAAAGCTATAGGCTCTAATTCCATTGAGAACATGACCTTTTTAAGCTCCTATTTTTGACGTGGTTGTTTTTATTAAAAATTCCCTAATCTTACCATAACGGCGGGGCGATCATGTGTGTCCCTGCGACTGCTGCGGCTGCTTTTCCCAAAGCTCAGCTCAATAAAGTCGTCTAATTGCTTTTTTACTTTTGCAAATGTTTTCAGAGAAAATATGAGCCCAGTGGTTTGAGGGGATGTTGTCATGTTGTCATGTTTTGTACAGTCGCTGGAGAGTGATCGGAAATGATTCTCCGATTAAGCTTTGACAAGTGGATGACTTCCATGCTGCCTCAAAAATAGAACAATTTGATTCCATTATTTTATATGCAAAACAAACACAAGTTGAAGTTTAAACCATCAGATGATATGATAAGGGGGAAAATGTGATGATAACCATAGAACAAGAAACTGAGCTTACTTTGTCTATTGCCTACACAAATAAATGTTACCTTATTGGGTGATAGAAGTATAAAGGGGTGTTAGTTCATGCCTAGAGGGCTCTAACAATGTTAAAAAAGTGTTTAAAAATGACTATTAACTATGAAAATATTCCATTTATTTATTCCATTTAAATATAAGGATAAAAATTGTGTTAGAAAATGTTATCTATGCTGTAACTATGAAAATATTCAATTTATTTAATCCATTTAAATATAAGGATAAAAATTGTGTTAAAAATGTTATCTATGCTGTAACTATGAAAATATTCCATTTATTTATTCCATTTAAATATAAGGATAAAAATTGTGTTAAAAAATGCTATATATGCTGTAACTATGAAAATATTCAATTTATTTATTCCATTTAAATATAAGGATAGAAATTGTGTTAAAAAATGTTATCTATGCTGCAACTATGAAAATATTCCATTTATTTATTCCATTTAAATATAAGGATAAAAATTATGTTAAATATTTTTATCTATGCTGTAACTATGAAAATATTCCATTTATTTATTCCATTTAAATATTAGGAATCCTACTTTGCAATAATTCACTTATCACAGTCAAGTCTGAAACCAATTTACCGTGATAAATGAGGGACTACTGTATAATGGTTTATTTCATAACAGACATTTGATTTGTTTATTTTAGAGCTTATTTTAGAGCTGCAACACTTGATTAATCAATAATTAATCATGACCTAATTAATCAAAAACTATTTTGGTAATCGATTAATCGCACAGTTCATATATTTTTTTTCAAATGAAAAGGCAGAAATTTTACATGTAGTGAATTTAATCTGATTAGTCGACCGATTCATCGATTATTAAATTAATCATTATAATTAATCAAAGAATTCGACCGATTCATCAATTATTAAATTAATCATTATAATTAATCAAAGAATTAAAAATATGTGAAAATGGTATTTTAAACAATAAAAACATGAAAATAAGCACAATAATAAAACCAACCTAACAGGCATAAGCCAGCTTTAAAATAACCCCTGGTGTTTCATCTTTCAGCAATTCTGGGGACAATTTGATTCGCCCTGACAGCTCTTGGCAGCTGCAGAGTTGGCAACATGTTGGCCTGAAAGCTCTTAAGAAAGCAAAATGATGGTCCAGCCTGCATCACTGGTTGTGGCCTCTGTCTTTTGTCTGCCCTTTCCATCTTCAGCGTGTTTTTGGGGAACCTGCAGAGCACCGGAACAGCGAGGCCGAAGATAACTGGAGCAGAAAGTGCTGCTCCTTGACACATACCACCAGGGAACACAACCAAAAACACGGTCTGCACACCATCACTAAATCTAAATGTATGTATACAGCATAAAAATGATACAATCCATCCAAGGAGAAATAGGGGCTGATTTTGAAATATACAAGAATGTTGATGCATTTTCCTATTAATGAGAAAGACGACATCTAGTGGAAACATTAAAGCAAACTTTAACATGATCTACTCAATCAGAAAACAATAAAATTATTTTTCTTGAGCATTTTGGGTCTTTTTAACATCACCTATTCCAAAAATAGGTTGTTAATTGTTACCGTGATAAGTGAATTTCCATCAAGTACAATTCACAATTAATACATGGAATATTTTCATACAAAACCTGTTTATGTTCTGCTAAGTACGTTTATTAGAGCCCTGTAGACATGAAATAACAACCCTATAGTCACCTTTACACTTCATTCATTCATTTTCTACCACTTTTTCCTCACGAGGGGGGTGCTGGAGACTATCCCAGCTGTCTTTGGGCGAGACTGGTCGCCAGCCAATCACAGGGCACATATAGACAAACAACCATTCACACTCACATTCATACCTATGGACAATTTGGAGTCGCCAATTAACCTAGCATGTTTTTGGAATGTGGGAGGAAATCGGAGTACCCGGAGAAAACCCACGCATGCACGGGGAGAACATGCAATCTCCACACAGAGATGGTCGAGGGTGGAATTGAACCCTGGTCTCCTAGCTGTGAGGTCTGAGCGCTTACCACTCGACCGCCGTGCCGACCTTTACACTTGTATTACTCAATATAGTGTCAAGTTCTGGCTTGCAGAGAGTAAGGACCAAGTGCGGAACAAACCGAGATAGCATCACAGGAAGTCATAACAAAATAAGAGCATGGAAACAGGAACTAAGGTACCAAAGGGAAGAATTGTGACATATTGTAGACATGATAATAGAAAATAAGCCATTCAGACCTGCAAAAGCTTTTTGTCCCTTCGATCATGTCTGTTCTTTGTGTCTCAACCACTCCACCAACCACTACAGCAACATTACTGACACCTAGTGACCAGTGTAGAATAATACAGTGCAATACAATTTTGTTCATTTAGACATTTTTATAAATGAACAAGTTTAATTTAGACAAAAAATACCTCCTATTTACTCATGATGTGAATGACCCACCTGTGAGCCGCTGCTAAGTCCATCGCTTTCCACTGCACTGCTGTGCAAAGCAGGCAAGTGTGAACAGCGTGGTGCATGTCTCACCTTGAAATAAAAGTTTTATTCATCTTGGCTGGGAGTTGATGTGTGAGATATGCACACTCGATATTTTACTCTGCTTAGCTTTTGGCTTTAGTAGAAGACATTGTCACGGCAATCCGGCTCAGACAGAGACACTTAACATGACTTGGTTATGTAATTTCACACATTCTCAGTGGAAGCAGTCTCAGTCTGGAAGTCCAGACATCTCCGTCCCCGGCCCACCACTGGGTGGTGGACACTGAAACGTCCCCATGCCAGCTGTGAGACATAACCCCTTCCAGCATGTCCTAAGTCTTCAAAGGATTCTTTGTGGACCAGCTCAGCAATCATCTACTAGTTTTTATGGAGATCACTCACAGCCGTGTGATTCCTAAGAGTAAAAACAACAAAGCTCTGTTTGCACGATACTGGCTTATTTAGTTTGTGAGCGCATCTTTGTTACTTGTGAATGAACACAAGGCTGATTATATTTGATATAAAAGAGTGAAGCTATATTACGTGGTATCAGTTAATATAGATAGTCAGATGGTATCATATGCACTTAGAGCCTACAAAGGACCGTGAATGCATGTACTGTATGTATGTGTTGTGTTCCATCCATCCATTTTCTCTGCCGGTTAGCCTATCCAAGCTGACTTCGAGTTGAAAGTTTTGCTACTATTTTCTGCTTTTTTTCTGTTTATTTCAAATAAATGTATTTTTCTTTAATAATCTTAATTTTTTCCCCTTCATATTATGACTTTGTTAACACAAAATATTGACTTTATTTCCATACATTTATTTAAAAATATTTCTCATTGGAATACCACTGAAAAAAAGTATTATTTATTGATAGTGTAATATTATTTATTATACAGCTGTATATATTTTTTTTCTGCTGTTGTTTTTTTTAAATAATCGTAATTTTTTCCTCTTAATATTATGACTTTGTTAACACAAAATATTGACTTTATTTCCATACATTTATTTAAAAATATTTCTCATTGGAATACCACTGAAAAAAAGTATTATTTATTGATAGTATAATATTATTTATTATACATCTGTATATATTTTTTCTGCTGTTGTGTTTCTTTTTTTATTTCAACTTTCTTTCTGTAACCTTTTTGTCTGGTATTATAGTTTGATTTTATTCTTGTAACATTTCCAAAAATTACATTTTTATTTGTGGCTTTGTTTATTTTCACAATATTTCAACTAAAAAAAGTTTAATTTAATATTTCTACTTTATGCTAATAAAATTTGGTTGTTATTCCTCATAATTTTTCCCAATTTTTCCCCTCATAATATTAATATGATTATTTTATTCTTGAGCTGCAACAATTAATTTGTTCTATTAATATTTTTACTTTGATCTTGTGAAGTTACTGTTGTTTTGTTAATTTTTTGCTGTTTTTTCTTCTTGTTAAATTATATTTTTAGAATGTGCTAAATGCCAAAAACGTTGTTTAACACAAACGTTTATTAGGCAGGAAGTGTTGTTTGACAATAGAGGGCGCTAAAAACTCGCCTGAATAATCCATCCGTTTCCTTGGGTCAATATATTGACATGTTTTATTGAATATGATTATATAATAAATGAAGAAACACGTCTTTTGTGTCTACTATCCAATGCTAGTCATGTGTAAAGTGTTATAATAGTAATATTAACTTATTTTTATGACTATTAATGTAAAAAATACAATGGGTCTTTTTTTTAAAGGGGGGCTGGGAGATCTCGCGATACCGATGTCTTCCCTCGTCATGTGACGGCCCGGTCTCGTGACCTAATGCGGAAGTGACAACACAACACCAGGAAGCCTTTCGTGTTGATATTCTTGGCCGTATTATCCGATCCTTTTCATCATTATCTTGTTATCTATCCAAACAACAATGGACGGACCAATCAGGGCGTCATCGGACATCACAGGCGGACCGCCACCTAATTTCAGAACGTAATAAAACGAACACTTTCTTATCTCTTTTGTTGATCACCAGTCGCAGGTTAGCTAGCTTGGCTAAGTTAGCAGCGTTCTGTTTTTAGCGTGACTGGTGTCCTACATATGGAGATTTACTTGGGGAAAATAGTTAATATCACATAACAGGTAGAAAAGTCAGCTCAGAGTTGCACCTAAATAGAACAGTAGTTGACTTTCTGTGTCTGTGTGTGGTCTCTGGTTCCTGCAGGAATGAAGGCTCATTAGTTTCAGCCCTAAAGACACTGTTGTTCTTCACCATCTTAATGGTCACACTGCCGATTGGTTTGTACTTCGCTTCAAAGGCTTACATCTTTGAAGGTAAGGAATCACGTGATCTACTGTATGCAGCTGAATTACTGTACATGCACTTGCCTCCATTCTCATTGGAATGCATCTTTTTTTCTTTTATTTTCAATTGATTCTTGGAAAATGACAACCTTTTTGTTATTTCTGCTGTAGTTGTTGTGTTTCAACTTCTAGTATTTTTTTTAAATCATAATCATGACTCATCATAATCATGATATTTAAGTATAACTTTTTCTGCCATCTCATCTTATTTAATATTTCAACTTTGCTATTAAAATGGATTTTTTCCTCATATTTTCTTAAATGACTACTTTTTTCAAGTTTTTTTCCTGTAATATTTTGTACTTTTCCACATGAATATTGTGATATTATGACAGCATTTGCAGGTTTACATTGAAATAAAATAATCAACATTCTTTACGGTTTGCACTCTTAAATGCACTAGCGTACATACAGCAGGTTTCCGCCATTACTGTGACATAGTATGAGCCTTCTTGTGTATAGTTTTTGCTGTTTGCGTACATATTTGTGGTTGGAGTATCATGCTGTCATATGCTGCAAAATAGGGCGAGAGCTGCTGAACCCTAACAACGACAAAGTTCTATTCTTGGTTCAGTGAAGTAAAACCTGCCATCGGCACGATTCCGCTCCCTCTGAGCCTCCTCCAGGGCTAACTGTATGATGTGGTTGCACACATTCTCCATGGTTCATCATCTCCACGTTGTGTTCCCAGGCTCAATGAAGATGTCAAGCTCTGATAGCTACTTCTACGCCGCCATCGTCGCTGTGCTGGCAGTGCACGTGGTCCTGGCCTTGTTTGTTTATGTGGCCTGGAATGAAGGCACGCCCAAAGGGAAGGGGAAACACGATTAAGTGCAAGACCATGTCTGCAGTAAGACCAGAACAGATGCACAGACCTTGGGAAAAGATGCTCTTCTCCCCCACCATCACCGCTACCACCAAACTGGCTCAACACTTCACACAGTCAGGGATTTGGTGTTTATTGGGCTTGAACCCGAGGTTATGGCTATCAAAGGCCACTGGATAGCATCAGTCATTTCTGACTTTTCTTTCTTTCTGAAAGCAGCTCTTGTCAGGAAGTGCTGAAAGTCCGTGTACGATAATGTAGCAAGACATCTTCCCTTTCATTTATGTACATGAAGGATATTATTATTACATTTGCAACAATTGGGCCATCAGAATTGCAAGTTTTTTACACAATAGTGTAAAAAAAAAAGTATGATATCGTCATTCTCGTATCATAATATCAACTTTTTTCTCAGTTTTGTGCTTGAATGGTGCTGTGACTATTAGAAGTAGGAAAGAATTGTGAAGTTGGATCATGTTTTTTTTTGTACAGATATTTGCTGATGTAGATATTGCTGTGAGGCAAAATGGCCTCTTGGAATAAACTTGAAAAAATGCAACCCCCCTCAAACTGATCCATTGATTGTGATAAAGATTTCATTGCCGAAAGTCCACTTTGATATTTTGTGAGATATGCTAGGATGCTATATAAAGTTTCAAGAAAAAACAGCATCTCATCTCTGATGTATGTGAAAAAAGCGTAATACATTTTTTGAAGCCCTTTTTCGCTGTTCATAAATATTCATACATTTTCATTTTTCTTTCTTTAGTGCAAATGTGCTTTGTAGCAGAGCTTTGTTAATAATTATTACACATTAACAGGTTGGATGTGCAGCTTGATGGTATTATTCCGATGTATTGTATGAATATGTCGTGGTGGAATATATGAGGCAGCCATATTGGATACTAGGGGTGGGAATCTCAGCACTGAGAACGATTCGATACACATCTCGATGCACTGTTGGCGATACGATATTTGGAATACATGGAATTTTCTGGTGATACAATGCGATATGATACACCCTTTTCATGATGCGAGATGATACAATTATCATTTTGTTCAAATCAATGCAATCCGATATGATATGGTGCAATTTCTTGCGATATGATGGTCATTCTTTTTGCCATCAAACAGCAACAACTTTTCAAAAACAACTTTCCACACAATTTCCACATCGGCTATGCAATTACAATAACAGTGGTTCAGTGGTGGAGTAAAACTAACAATAATTACTGCTGTACAAAATGCAGTACCAGCAACAACAAAATTAAAGTGACACTTTCAACAGTGGAATCAATGTTTGTTTATATTCCTGTCTGCAAAACATAATGCTAATATGAATGAGCTAGCAGCTAGGCTAATACAGTAGTGAGGAGCAGAAAGTGTAAAACAACGTATATCCTTTTAAAATTGTTTCCAAATTCAGGAATAATCCGAGTGCTCTGCTGTTCTAATGTCACTTGAACAGTCGTTCCGGGGGGGGGGACACTTGTTGGGGACGGACAAATAGCTCTTGAACAATTTGGAAAGCAGCTGAAGATCCACTGACCTGATTTGCTTGGTTCTTCCCCGGTATCCGACGAGAAACTTAGACGGGGGGGACGTTTTGTCGAGATTTCTGTCGTTCTTTGCTAAGTTTAAATGTTGTGGGGGGGTTAAATATAGAAACTTCCTCGCTGCTGATTGCGTGCGAACGTCCATGCTGTTTTGCTAATAGTTGTATGTGCCTCACGGCTTCCGTCCGTGTTCAATACAAAACTATAATGATGGTGCATTCATTGCACCTGGGGAAAAGCGAATGGAGTGAAGTTGAACATTAATAAAAATGGCGCTTGCATCAGATTTTACCGATACCCACAAACGCATCGCGATGAATCTAGATTTCTCCCGCCAATTGCATCCATACTCAGTGAATGAGCCAATGCACTCGCATCGCGCGCATGCGCATCGATTAATATCGATTATTTTCCACACCCCTATTGGATACCTGCTCTGTTTGTTCAATACGTTGAAGTTCCATCAGAGTCCAGCAGATGGCAGCACAGTAGCGTCTCTCTGCTAATCGAGGCCTCGTCTGTCTGCCTGCGGCAAACCACACTAAGGTGACAAAATAACTCACCTGGACACCTGATTTTATAGCCTCGATGTAAAAGAAACAATAGAATGTTATTCCCCGTGAAATTCTTCCCAGGTGTTTCTTTGAAGGCCGTTGTTCAGAACAGAACCAATGAGGTGTCCCCTGCAGGGCTCTTTTGTTTAGTAACCACAAAACCTCTGATGAAGTGATACGACACATTTCTCTCTCATGGTTGCGAGCATCATTGAATTGGATAAGGTCCAAAAAACGAGGGGATTTGTTGATGAAAGAGATGAAATATTGGTATTTTTTTATGTAATGTCAATACAAGGCTACCTTAGAGAGCTAAAGACATAAATAATTTCATACCTTAAAACAGAAGCACTATTTTTAGGCTAGTCAAAGATCATCTGTATGATTAAATATACCACATGCAAAAATGCAGGTCAAAGATCATCAATGTGACAAGAGGCTATATGCAAAAAAATAATAACACTTGTCAAAGATCATCTATATAACAGAGGGGCACTGCTGTTTTTAATAATACAAAAGTGCAAGTCAAAGATCCTCAAGGGCAGTGTGCAAGGGAGTGTGCTACTGTAAGGACCTACTGCAAAAGAAAAATGCTTGTCAAAGATCATCTATATGACAGGAGTCTGATCCTGTTTTTAAGGACCTACTGCAAAAGAAAAATGCTTGTCAAAGATCGTCTACGTAAAAAGAGTGTGCTACTGTAAGGACCTACTGCAAAAGAAAAATGTTTGTCAAAGATCATCTATATGACAGGAGTGCGCTACTGTTTTTAAAGACCCACTGCAAAAGAAAAATGCTTGTCAAAGATCATCTATATGACAGGAGTCTGATCCCGTTTTAAAGACCTACTGCAAAAGAAAAATGCTTTTCAAAGATCATTTATATGACAGGAGTGTGCTACTGTTTTTAAGGACCTACTGCAAAAGAAAAATGCTTGTCAAAGATCATCTATGTGACAAGAGTGTGCTACTGTAAGGACCTACTTCACAAGAAAAATGCTTGTCAAAGATCATCTATATGACAGGAGTGTGCTACTGTTTTTAAGGACCTATTGCAAAAGAAAACTGCTTGTCAAAGATCATCTATGTGACAAGAGTGTGCTACTGTAAGGACCTACTGCAAAAGAAAAATGCATGTCAAAGATCATCTATATGACAGGAGTGCGCTACTGTTTTTAAGGACCTACTGCAAAAGAAAAATGCTTGTCAAAGATCATCTATATGACAAGAGTGTGCTACTGTAAGGACCTACTTCACAAGAAAAATGCTTGTCAAAGATCATCTATATGACAGGAGTGCGCTACTGTTTTTAAGGACCTACTGCAAAAGAAAAATGCTTGTCAAAGATCATCTATGTGACAAGAGTATGCTACTGTAAGGACCTACTACAAAAGAAAAATGCTTGTCAAAGAACATCTATATAACAGGAGTGCGCCACTGTTTTTAAGGACCTGCTGCAAAAGAAAAATGCTTGTCAAAGATCATCTATATGACAGGAGTCTGATCCTGTTTTAAAGACCCACTGCAAAAGAAAAATGCTTGTCAAAGATCATCTATATGACAGAAGTGCACTACTGTTTTTAAGGACCTACTGCAAAAGAAAATTGCTTGTCAAAGATCATCTATATAACAGGAGTGTGCCACTGTTTTATAAGGACCTGCTGCAAAAGAAAAATGCTTGACAAAGATCATATATGTGACAGGAGTCTGATCCTGTTTTAAGGACCTACTGCAAAAGAAAACTGCTTGTCAAAGATCATATATGTGACAAGAGTGTGCTGTAAGGACCTAATGCAAAAGAAAAATGCTTGTCAAAGATCATCTATGTGACAAGAGTGTGCTGTAAGGACCTAATGCAAAAGAAAAATGCTTGTCAAAGATCATCTATGTGACAAGAGTGTGCTACTGTAAGGACCTACTGCAAAAGAAAAATGCATGTCAAAGATCATCTATATGACAGGAGTGCGCTACTGTTTTTAAGGACCTACTGCAAAAGAAAAATGCTTGTCAAAGATCATCTATATGACAGGAGTCTGATCCTGTTTTAAGGACCTACTGCTAAAGAAAAATGCTTGTCAAAGATCATCTATATGACAGGAGTGCGCTACTGTTTTTAAGGACCTACTGCAAAAGAAAAATGCTTGACAAAGATCATCTATATGACAGGAGTGTGATCCTGTTTTAAGGACCTACTGCTAAAGAAAAATGCTTGTCAAAGATCATCTATATGACAGGAGTGTGATCCTGTTTTAAGGACCTACTGCTAAAGAAAAATGCTTGTCAAAGATCATCTATGTGACAAGAATGTGCTACTGCAAGGACCTACTCCAAAGAGAAATGCTTGTCAAAGATCATCTATATGACAGGAGGACACTGCTGGACCTAATGCAAAAATGCAGGTCAAAGATCCTCAAAATGAAAGGAGGCCCTGCTGTTTATTTTGCACCATGAAAGTGAAACTATTGTTGGTTGGGAATAGTACTGTAGTACTATTACTAATAGTAATGGTACTTCTACCTTACAGAATAAATACTCTGACCTTGCAGCATCGCCTCAAACGAAAGCCGTCCTGTCTCGTCCTGCCACCGATTCAATGCCGTGAGAGTGTATTTAAAGGACGTTCTGCAGGTCAAAGATCCTCAACATGACAGGAGATACTGCAAAAACGGTCATCAAAGATTCTCTATGTAACAGGAGAGCTCTTCTGAACCGACTGCCAAAAACCACCAAATGTTCTATCTTTATTTGGACAAATGCTGCAAAATGTGTTTCTCGTTCCACCAAAAGCATCCACACGCCAAGACGGCTGAAATCTTAATGATGTGGATTTGTTTTTAGTACATTTATGTTGCAACTCACACGCATTTCCTCTTTCCTGGACGTCAAGTGTTAAGAGGGAAATTGTTATCACACCAGGCAGGAGGCGTGTGAAAGCTTTGTCGTCATGAACATGCTATGCTATTAACTCATTTACAAGCTTTTTTCCTTTTATATACCAGAAGTACCAAGGTGATTTCCTGGATGAGCTCAATGAGTACACGTGTGGGTATGCACACGTGTGCAATATGTTCGGACGATAGTGTGATGACTCACTCTCGCTATCACTGCCCCCCCCCCCACCCTCCCAAAAAAAAAATTGCATTGTAGTTGGATTGTTTGTTCTTTTGTGATAACACAATTTGACGCCCCCGCGCTAGTGGCACAAGGCAGGGTCATCTTCTTCCTTCATGATGTCATGAAAACTCTTCTCACAAAAGTGGAGCCTCCAAAAACTTCAAACTAGGTTTTATTTTTGTATGTACAGTACATGATGTGACCATGTATTAATAGGTGAAAACATATAATACTTCAAGTAGTTTTGGTACTATTTTGGTCATTTTAAGCTTTACCGGAACTTCCTTTCTGGGTGCTTTTCCATACTCCTACGCTAAACGGTGTGGCGAGGTGTCACTACTCCAGAAAAGTAGTTATTTGGTGTAATATGTGTTTATATCATTAATAATGGGCTGCACGGTGTTCGAGTGGTTAGCACGTAGGCTACACAGCTAGGAGCCCTGAGTTCAATTCCACTATCTCCGGGTACTCCGGTTTCCTCCCACATTCCAAAAACATGCTACGTTAATTGGCGACTCCAAATTGTCCATAGGTATGAATGTGAGTGTGAATGGTTGTTTGTCTATATGTGCCCTGTGATTGGATGGCCACCAGTCCAGGGTGTACCCCGCCTCTCACTCAAAGACAGCTGGGATAGGCTTCAGCACCCCCGCGACCCTCATGAGGAAAAGTGGTAGAAAATGAATGAATGAATGTGTTAATGTCAGTAATAATAGGCTGCACGGTGTCCGAGTGGTTAGCACGTTGGCTACACAGCTAGGAAACCCGAGTTCAATTCCACCATCTCCGGGTACTTCGGTTTCCTCCCACATTCCAAAAACATGCTAGGTTAATTGGCGACTCCAAATTGTCCATAGGTATGAATGTGAGTGTGAATGGTTGTTTGTCTATATGTGCCCTGTGATTGGCTGGCCACCAGTCCAGGGTGTACCCCGCCTCTCACTCAAAGACAGCTGGGATAGGCTTCAGCACCCCCGCGACCCTCATGAGGAAAAGTGGTAGAAAATGAATGAATGAATGTGTTAATGTCAGTAATAATAGGCTGCACGGTGTCCGAGTGGTTAGCACGTTGGCTACACAGCTAGGAAACCCGAGTTCAATTCCACCATCTCCGGGTACTTCGGTTTCCTCCCACATTCCAAAAACATGCTAGGTTAATTGGCGACTCCAAATTGTCCATAGGTATGAATGTGAGTGTGAATGGTTGTTTGTCTATATGTGCCCTGTGATTGGCTGGCCACCAGTCCAGGGTGTATCCAGCCTGAAGACAGCTGGGATAGGCTCCAGCACCCTTGTGACCCTTGTGAGGAAGCTGTAGAAAATGAACGAATGAATCAGTAATAATAACAGTAATGCAGGTCATATTATGTTAATGAAGCATTCTTAGCTGCCACTTTTTTAGCTGTTTGTATATCTTTAGAATGCACAGAAAAGTTAATATCCCTTAAGTACGTCTCCAACTATGGTACTAAATGGCAAATTTAAGACAAGTTTATTTCAGGATATTCTTTCCCAAAGAACATTGTCATCAAGTATAAGTACCAAGTATAATCAAATGATAAAAACACAACATAGAAACAGTTGTACTTCGAATGTTATTACAGTGCACGTGAAAGAGACAATACAAATATGGAAACTCCTGAGACGAATGCAGCCTCTCTTGAGGCACGTCCTGGAATTGGATACGCTGGTTTCATGAGTGCCAGGTATTTCACAACATTGCACAAGCCTCACATCTACGCTGGATGTTGATGAAGTACTCTTTCACTTTGAAACTCTTGTTTCAGGTCCAAAACTGAACCCGCGGATTTGGTTCTCAAAAGTTTTTGTGTGGAGTTTTAACAAAAACCTGAGCATACTTCTACTTCATTGCTCATTGGCAATGGTGGGAAGAATATTGCACCATTCACACCAGGGACGTCACTAAGTTTGACAGCTGGGGGGAGGGTTTGGTCGCTAGGTTTCCTTCCCTGCCTTTTCTGACAAAATGTACTACTACAATATCTTACTGTAGTATATCTGACATCAACTTCAAATTTGTTATATAATAATTGTTATCTGTAAAATTGATTTTGTTTCATATTTTGGGTGCCTGGAACAGATTAATGGGATTTACATTATTTCTTATGGGAAAAATTGCATGAAACCCGAGGTATCACTAAGTAACGCTTTAGAACAAGGATGGACAAACTGCGGCCTGTGGGCCACGTCAGACCCATCATGAGTCTTAATCTGGCCCACTGTGCATTTCTAAACACCCATATATTCTCGCCGCAAGGTATGCTGGGTAGCTCTGAACCTCCCAGCATGCCTTGAGGGCATTTGGAAAATCACATTTTGAAGTTCAGTGTTATATTTAGCTGTTGATTTATGTGATGTGTTAACTTGCTGTGGATGTGTTTTTGTTTTGTTGCTACGTGAGCAAGTATTCATTAGTTCCTCAGTAACTACTGTATTTTGTGTACTTACTGCAAAGCAAGTATCTTATTGTCGGTCTTAGGAACTTCCAGCCACCCAAAATTGCATGAAACCCGAGGTATCACTGAGTAACGCTTTAGAACAGGGATGGACAAACTGCGGCCTGTGCGCCACGTCAGACCCACCACGAGTCTTAATCTGACCCACTGTGCATTTCAAAACACCCATATATTCCTGCCGCAAGGTATGCTGGGTAGCTCTGAACTTCCCAGCTGTTTAGCTGTTGATTTATGTGATGCGTGAACTTGCTGTGGATGTGTTTTTGTTTTGTTGCTCCGTGAGCAAGTATTCATTAGTTCCTCAGTAACTACTGTATTTTGTGTACCTTATTGTAAAGCGAGTATCTTATTGTCAGTCTTAGGAACTTCCAGCCACCCAAAATTGCACAAAACCGAGGTGCCACTGAGCAACGCTTTAGAACAGGGATGGGCAAACTGCGGCCCGTGGGCCACGTCAGACCCACCACAAGTCTTAATCTGACCCACTGTGCATTTCTAAACACCCATATATTCCCACCGCAAGGTATGCTGGGTAGCTCTGAACTTCCCAGCTGTTTAGCTGTTGATTTATGTGATGCGTGAACTTGCTGTGGATGTGTTTTTGTTTTGTTGCTCCGTGAGCAAGTATTCATTAGTTCCTCAGTAACGACTGTATTTTGTGTACCGTATTGTAAAGCGAGTACCTTATTGTCAGTCTTAGGAACTTCCCGCCACCCTAACATAGACTTATAGTGACGTCCATGATTCCCACTACAACAAACCCCTTTCCCAGTATGTCTTGCCTCAAAAAGTGGACCATGCACCATTTCCTGCATCTAACAAAAACAACTTTAGTGAGGACCTCGAATGTCACCTACGGAATGAATCCAATCCCTTCACAGCCATGTAAGACCCTCCAGACAGAGAAACCTCATATCTTCAGGTCATCTATTCTCGTCTTGTTGTTGGTGTGTTTGACACCGCGGCCCGGCCTGGCCTGCGTGGGCGTCCCGGGGGCCGACCCTGCTGGCTTCTTCCCATTGAGGTCACATTCCTCTGTCTTGCTGCTGCTCCTTTCCGCCGCTAGGTTGTCCTTGTTTTGTTTGGAGGCTGCCTTACTGTGACAGGGGTGGAAGGAAGAATCGGCGCCCTCACACGGAGACGAGAGGTTATAGCTCGGCGGGCGATGTTCGTGGAAGTACTCGTCATAAGTCGGCGGCGTCACTCCCGTGTCACTCGGCTCCTTTGCGATGCTGTCAGGTGACCGGTTTCGTCTTTTAAAGGTGATGCCCTGGCGGCACTTAGTGAAGCCCAGGTGGTAGATCTCGATGAGGTTAAGAAAGAGAGAAACAGCGGCCACGCCCAGCATGAAAATGATAAAGATGGTTTTCTCAGTGGGACGGGAGATGTAGCAGTTGACCGCGTTGGGGCACGGCGGCCTGTCACATGTGTACATGGGTTTCAGCTCAAATCCATACAAAAGGTACTGAGCCACAATGAAGCCCACTTCAAAGAGGGTCTTAAAAATGACATTGAAGACATATGTGCGCAAAAGCTCCCCCTGCAGGCGCACTCGGCCTTTGTCGTCTCTCATGAGAGGCTTTTTGTGCTTGTGGGTATCCACAACGACGGCCGGTTTGTCCGGATGCTGCGTTTGCTCCTTCTCCTTCTGTTTCTCCTCCATGCGTACCAGATGCAATATGTGGCCAAGGTAGATCAGCGTCGGCGTGGATACGAAGATGATCTGCAGCACCCAGAATCGAACGTGAGAGATGGGGAAAGTGATGTCGTAGCATACGTTCTCGCAACCGGGCTGCTTGGTGTCACAAGTGAAGCCCGACTGCTCGTCGCCCCACACCTTCTCCGTAGCCGCGCTGAGAATCAGGATGCGGAAGATGAAAAGGACCGTGAGCCACACCTTGCCCACCACGGTGGAATGCTCCTGGGCTTTTTCCAAGAGCTTTCCCAACAGGTTCCAGTCCCCCATGGTCTATGTCAGTGCACAGCTAGGACTGGAAGAATTAGGAAGACTGTTTAGTCCAAAAAACATTTGAAGGAACCAAAGTAACTTTTGCATCACTATTTCACACATCTTATGTTGTTCATTCCGTGTACGGACAAAGAAGCCGCAATTTCGCAATTTTTGGCGGTAGTATCAAAGTGGGAACAGAATCTGTGTGAAACCGTATACCGAGTGTGAACTTTAACACCCAACATTCACTTTTCCTGCCCTGAAAACAATCATGCACACACATCTGATTATCTGATTCTGGTGGGAAAGTACAGACAATAGCCATTTTGAGGGGTTTCTGTGTGGAAGTGGCTTTTTCATTCATTCATTTTGTACCACTTTTCCTCACAAGGGTCGCAGGGGGTGCTGGAGCCTATCCCAGCTGTCTTCAGGCAAGAGGCGGGGTACACCTCAGCCAATCACAGGGCACATATAGACAAACAACCATTCACACTCACATTCATACCTATGGACAATTTGGAGTCGCTAATTAACCTAGCATGTTTTTGGAATGTGGGAGGAAACCGGAGTACCCGGAGAAAACCCACGCATGCACGGGGAGAACATGCAAACTCCACACAGAGATGGCCGAGGGTGGAATTGAACCCTGGTCTCCTAGCTGTGAGGTCTGCGTGCTAACCACTCGATCACCGTGCAGCCGGAAGTGATTTAATTGATCGAAAATAAATAAATTTCGAGTGAATTCTTGAAATATAAAATAGCACAAAATTCATCAAATTTTTCCGAAATTACAGTATATACTGTAGCAATATGATTTAATATAAAGATGCTACTGTACTACTACTACTTGTCATAGTAATAACAATAATCTAGTCCAGGGGGACCACTTCAATAATAATACTTCATTACAAATATTCCAAGAATATTCCAAGTATTTCTATTATTATAAATGGCGACCAAGTGGTTAGCAAGGAGGCCTCACAGCTAGAAAACCCGAGTCCAATTCCACCCTCGGCTGTCTCTGTGTGGAGTTTGCATGTTCTCCCCGTGCATGCGTGGGTTTTCTCCGGATACTCCGGTTTCCTCCCACATTCCAAAAACATGCTAGGTTAATTAGCGACTCCAAATTGTCCATAGGTATGAATTTGAGTGTGAATGGTTGTTTGACTATATGTGCCCTGTGATTGGCTGGTGACCAGTCCAGGGTGTACCCCGCCTCTCACCTGAAGACAGCTGGGATAGGCTCCAGCACGCCTGCAACCCTCATGAGGATAAGCGGTAGAAAATGAATGAATTAATGAATGAATGGTTTTTAATAATAATAATAATAATAATAATCGAATCAATAATCAGGACTTCTTAATTTTTTTGTTCCAGTATTGTGTATGAATCTGGATTTCCCTATAAAGATGGATGACTACAGTATTTGGATGTATTTATGTGAAAGAACCTGACCTAAAACCAGGCCATCTTAGGCCCATCAATGACCAGCTTTGTATTTTTTTTCATAATAATAATAACATTTACAGTATGTAATGCCTTACCAAGCAGAGTATTACATTACAGCAAATGAGTCTCATGAGGCAGAGTGTTACACCAACATGCAACTTGGTGAGGACTGGCTTATTCCACGTGGACCCCAACAGGATTATATTTACTTTAACAGAGTATATATTTGGCATGTGTAGACAGGGAAAGGCGGGTTCCAGTCATGATCCTGCAAGTCGTGGCCCCCTGGTTGGGGAACACGATCTGTGCATTGAGTGAAATGAAACACCAGCTAAGACGGTGTTGATGTTCGTATTGGTAAAACTGGAATAATATTAGTAATGTCAGGAACTCGATTAGTCTGGACAATGGTGTTCAGATACGGAATGGAAATTTAGACGTTAAACTCACCTTTATCAGCTGATACATCCCTTGTATCGAACGCCTACGTGTTTTCCAGCGTCCATGAGGCCGGCTGCCCCGTGCTGACGGGCCTTTGTGCGTTTAAGCGTGATCTTTGAGTCCTTCAGCAATGCCCTTGAATGGACGGGAAAAGTCAACTTCAACCCCGCCGTCTCTCCCCGTCCAGCTCAGGAAAGATCTAGGACCATCCCACCGATGTTCTTCCACTGACCACAACACGCTGCTGGACACGCTCCCAACCATATCCGCCCCCCCCACCTCCATGGTTAAATTTGGCCCAGTGTGTACTTGAATGTAAACTATTAAAGCCTGTCTACTAGGTTGGTTGTTTGTGACTGACAAGTCAACTGGCCAATGATGTTCCAGCTATAAGTGGTCCTTGTTTCTAAATATAGCACAAAGAGGGGGGGTCTTCTCCTATCATGGAGGGCATGGTTTGGAGATGAGTGGCCATTTGCATCCTCGCATTGGAATGAAAGGAACAGGAACAAATAAGTCAGGAAATGAACCAAATTCTTACTTTATTCATGAACTGTGTCACGTATACAGTATATTAATTTTTAGTAACTTTTTAAAATCATGCAGATAATGCATGTACAGTACATAGTACATGTACAGAAAAGTCAGCATTTGAGTTGAAACATATGAAACATAGCACCCATGTTGAATAATGGACAGATGCGGATCATATTTACTTTGCATGAACTGCTATTGAAATATGCATCTATGCATAGTTAACATAGTTTTACAACAACATGTCAGAAGCGCTTTACAGTGTTTAGCACATTATTAAATCATTACAGTAGGATCGCACCACTCAAGAGTCAAACCGAGTAAATATTCCTCAAAAGCACACTTATGTATTTATATTTTTTTAACACAACTGCACATGCTCACCAGTGTACCGTCAAGGAAAAGGCTCTTGAATAGTTAAAATAAAAAGTATCATTAAAATGTGTTTAATGAAGTGTACAATTTATATATGCTTTTTTTAGTTTAAACACACTGTACTCATGTTTTAAACAGTAAAACCATTTAAAAGTAGATATATTTTCTCAAATAGATACCGGTATTGTGTATTTTAATAATTTAAAGTACGTGAATCCCAAGTATGTCCTCAAGATTCAATAGCAGATACAGCTTGTGTCAGTTAATAACTGACGAGAAAAAACGGTTGAATAAATGTGTAACGTATATATATAATAATAATAATATAAATATTTGTATAGCGCTTTTCAAAATACTCAAAGACACTTTACAGAAAAATGGAGTCAAATAAAAACAAGTAAACAGAGTAAAAGATACGTTAAAATACAACATTCATTCGTTTATACACAGTTAAAACATAAGGGGCACAGCAGTCAGGTATAAATATAATACATTATTTGACATGATATAAATAATATTGTAGTACAAATACAGAGTCACATACTCTGCAGATTTTTAGTAGTTTCTATCAGCTGATTGATCTCATTTTATACGTAGACAATTTCTGACTCATCCAGTCAACTTTGGATTCTTCCTCAGAACGGCGAAGGCAGCGTTTGCATGCCCGGCCGATGAGGTACATCACCTCGGCCAAGTTGAGAAGCACACACACTCCGGACACCGCCAGCATGAAGACAGTGAAGATGGTTTTCTCTGTGGGTCTGGACACAAAGCAGTCCACGGTGTTGGGGCACGGGTACGAGTCACACTTCACCAAGCGTACCATCCTAAAACCTGGGTAGATCATGTAGAATATGTAGAGAAAAGCAACCTCAAAGATGATTCGGAAGATGATGCTGATCATGTAGGTCCACCAAAGTGCTCCGGTGATTCGAAACTTCTGGTTCTTGATATGCTCTAGTTCTTTCGGGCTGTTCCGCCCTGCTCGCTTTAGGGTCTTCTTATCAATGTGGCGCCGATGGGCTACATGCATGCCCACCAGGAGAGCAGGCGTGGAGACCAGGATGAGTTGGAGAGACCACAAGCGGATGTGCGAGATGGGGAAGAACTGGTCGTAGCAGACGCTGTTGCAGCCGGGTTGCTGGGTGTTGCAGGTGAAGCCGGATTTCTCGTCTCCCCAAACGCTCTCCGCCGCGACCACCAGGACGAAGATGCGGAAAATGAAGATGACGGAGAGCCAAATACGTCCGATGCCTGTTGAGTGCCGGTTTATGCCGCTGATCACGGCATAGAAGGACCCCCAGTTCATTTTCGACTCCAGGGCTGAAAATCAAAGCATATCTTAATAAATATTCACCTCCAATATCAACTTTTCGAAATATAGCCTTTGATAGCCAGAAACATAAATTATTAAAAAGTTCAGCACTTTACCAGGATTAGCCGGCCGTGCAAGCGGCGTAAGCGGCGCCGCATCCAAAGGTCCCCATACTGACCAATTCCTTGGCAATATGGCAACAGACAGGAAATGCCCAGTGGTGCATTGTTGTATAAAAGCAGGGGCGATGGCCTAACATCATGCGCCGTCACAAGACGCAACAGGTGGAAGCCAATTGAGAAACAGCCGCTCAACCACGTGATGCGCTCGCTCTGTATTAATACTGAACTCCCAAACGGATCGACAGACCACTTCCCGACAGAACGACGACAAAATTCCTCCACAAATGCAACCACACAAGTGAAAGACATCTATTGTTTTACTTTAAACCAGCAATTCCACAAGTGAAAATATGACCTTCATTAATTATAGTTGACGATTAGGTATCACTTAAACCCGTTCAGTCTTCTTAAAGAGTTAGTGTGACACACAAATTAGTCATTTTACCTGCAGCTGTGGTGGTACACACTAAGTGTACAAAGCAGGACAAAATTAATTAAAATAATATTTTTATAAGCAAACCAAAAGACTGTGCTGAGAAACACCATGCGTTGGGAAAATGCTAATCCTTCCTCCGCCACAAGCCAGTGCCCTGCACCGTAGTGGTCATATGGTCTCGGACAAACAATTTACATACAAAGGCATCCTTTATTGGGCTGCAACAAGACTCTTTCAGATCAAACGCCTCGATTTCCGCCTACTCCCAGGAATCTGTGTGGACACAAAGCGCCCCGGACCATGACACATTATTTATTGTGTTTGTGTGAGGGCAGGAGGCTGAAGAAGGCCTTTGACCTGAGCCGCTGTCACGGACAGGATGCACGAGTTATGGAGATACATGAACTCTTCAACTCCGACCAACACTTGTTGGTATTCTGAAAAAAATTGTCACCTTTTGGCAGCTATTGTCACATCTCTAGTTTTAACCTAAACTGACCCATATGAGCCGTAACTCCAACTATGAAGGTGTGTAAATGCCTTATTTTTTATGGTTTCATACTACCAATGTAATGTTTACTGGGGATTGTCCATGCAAAGGCCTATAAATACAGTATGCAATTAACACGCCGACTGACTGGGAACAGGCGGATAACATAGCACCCCTTCAAAAGTGATGTGGTTTAGGGTGCCAAAATGTCATCCGTCTGCGTTTTCGGGGGTCCAAGGTCAGTTTTAGTTAGTTTCTTTACTTATCTTTAATTGGCCACCTGACCTCAAATGCGTAGAAAATCTATGGAGTATTATTATTTAGAGGGAAATGCAAAATGCCAGACCCAAAAATGTAGAAAAACTGAAGGCCACGATCAGAGCAACATTGCCATTTACTGATAAACTCCATGCCACGCCGTACTACTGCAGTAATTCCCGCAATAGGAACACCAACAAAGTATTGAGAATTGTACATATTCATAGTTCTCAGTTGACCAACTTTCTAAAATCGGGTTGAATCTCCGCTTGGGAATCTCTGTGTGGAGTTTGCATGTTCTCCCCAAACATGCACTTTAGGTTAATGGGTATGAATGTGAATGATTGTTTGTGTCCTGTGATTGGCTGGCGACCAGTACAGCTTGTACCCCATGTCCCGCCCAAGTCAGCTAGGATAGGCTCCAGCCTACCCTTGACCCTAGTGAGGAAAGGCGGTCAAGAAAATGGATAGATGGATAATTTTTTTTAAAAATTGGTCTTAATATTAAAATTTTCTGAGATACTGAATTTGGGATTTGAATTAGGTTTTAGTTAGAATCATCCAAATCAAAAGAAAAACATCTGAAATAACTTTCACTTTTTTTTTCAGATTTATTAAGCAGCACATCCTGGTGCCTCAACACAAGAGCACCATCCAGGTTTCAGAGACAGAACTCGAAACAGACACTGGCAAAATACAACAAAACGTGTACAACGGTCAAAATGCGTGCGTAGTACAGAAAATGTGTACATGTTGATAGGTCTGGGGTTGAAAGTAATCAATTTGAGAAAAAAAAGAACAGAACACTAACACTTTACAGAAGCCTTGATATTTTTTTAAAGAACTACATTGAAACAGAAATGTTCTATAAAACACACAAACACTTCAATTTATATTCATTATATTTGGTTGTAATACAAGAAAATGCATATGCTCATACACTTGTGGTTAACACTTATTTAAGAATAGCCATTTACAACACCACCATCATTAAATTTTGCACATCATACTTTATACTAAAGTACTATCGTCAGATCACTTGCCGAGTGTAGCGTGAAATGAGGTACTTCTCCCATTCTGTGTCTTGTTTATGCTTCAGTTGGACCTGATTGCCTTCTGAAACAGGAGACAACACAAACATTACAATGGCACCAGGAGAAGATGGGGGGGGGCATCTTAAAAGATTTGATCGGAGCCTTACTTTTCCTGGCTAAACTGAAATTCTTCAGTTGGCTGTGTTTGGCATGTCCATTTTGGGCCAGTCGCAAAGACAATGGGGGGCCTCGCCTACAATGCAACCGGGCATATATTACATACAGTCCTGTTCAAGCGTCTTAAGCCATCATTAGTGCTTTAAAAACCACAGAAGATCACATAGGGACATGTTTGTGACTGTGTGAAAATGTCAACAAATTTAAATAAAAGTTTTACTGGTGACATGCAAAAACTCAAGCACCTCATAGCTCCTAGCTTCCCCTTTTCCAAGAAAAGCTCAACTGTCACACAGGGCCCTTGTGTGTAAATTCTGGCGTAGAAGATCCGGTCGTGCACCATGGCTCTGAACCACTCCACTGCATTGTCAGACCAGTCTGATTCATTTGCAGGACTCACCTCATGGGAGGAAACAGATGGAAAATAGCATGAAGTTTGATTAAGGAAAAAAAAACATCACATTTGCCATCTTTGTTGACACTTAAGTGCAACTAATCAGATTAATGAATTCCAATTATCAATATATTGTATTATATTTTGAGGACACTAATCAAACAAAGTTAGGCCAGGTTCACGTTACAGGTCTTTTTTGTAGCATCGTATGTAGCAATATCTGATAAGAATCTAATCGACTGAAGTGTGGACGGTCAGGTCGCATATATCCGACGAATACGTCATTGAAAGCCATACTTTGCAGTGCAAGACTTGAATAAAAAGGTACTCACAGAGGGAGGCAGACGTTCTTGTCATCATAAAACTATTTTTAAAAAGTATTAGTTAAGCAGCTTATGTCAGTGTCTCACCACTCATGGCTCTGACATCCAACCACACAATCCTCGTAAGACATCGTTCTCACAAACTGTCATAGCCAAAATGATTGCCCTCTTTCTTCTTAATCTCCTACGTGGAATCATTTGGTTAAGAAAATGTTGACTCTCGTTACACAAAATCCTTGTAATTGCCGCTAACACAGCAAGCATAGCCCAAACTGGGGCAATGTTTACTTCCATAAACACCTGGCACTTTTACAAGTCACATTTTTTAGTAATGTGAACGGCACCTGAAATCGTGGGATTTATACCATGCAGTAAGAACGCAGTCTATGTCGCATGATATGATGTGTTTTTATTAGCTAAAATCACAAAGTACATGCTGCATCATTCTTGGCATTGTAAAAAAAAAAAAAAAACTGTTGAAAAAGATCTGGTGCATGGGGAGGGCTAGACCATAATCACTAGATGATGTTGAATGTGTCATTTTGTGAGCAGTTGTGCCTGCTGAGCCTCCGCCTTCAGCATATGGACAGAAAGCAGACCAGATTGAGGATCAGTGGATTTTCTTTCATCTGAGATGCCGTGGGTCGCAAAAAGTGATTGCAGACCGTTTTTACGCCTCAGCACCGTTGACAGAACAGCATGGAGAATTAACGCCAATCCGTGCAGTTCACACATGTGGTCTCACTACAGTCTTGATGCTTTTGATGACCTTCCATGCATATGGAACATCATGAAGGTGATATTGTTGTAAAAAAAAAATATATATATTAAGAAAGGAGCTACTCACATTTGCCAGTGAAACTTGCATCGACTGCAGTGGTAAGTCGGCCATTTCTGGACTCATCTCATTGATGTTACACAGCGACACACAGGCGGTGTCGCCATGATCTAACCTCCTTATCTCCACTTTGATAGAGGTCTCACCCTTGGCTCCATCAGTTATTTCATCTTGGGATAGTAAAAACAGAGAAGACATGAGTCCCCACCAGGAGACAAGTGAGGTGCTGCTGCCACCTAGAGGTTACCTCCACGTGAACAAAAATATAGACCCACCTTTGCTCATGCCACATATCTTTGTCACCTGAGCCCTGCACCATTGTTCTTGCCTAGGTAACCAGGCGATTACATGGGCTCCGATGTCTGGAATGCAGTTCTGCTCAGCATATGAACTACTGGCTTCACAGCTGCTTTAAAATGAGGGATAGAAAACATAATGGCAACCAGAAACATGTGGAATATTAAAAAAGGGGGTGTGGAATCTACAAAGAACTGTAATGAACAATAAGGATAAATGCCTCTTTAGGTTCTGTAAATGTGATCATGGAATTAGTGAGGGCTGTAAAAAGCTGAGAAAAAGCAGATGGGAGATTAGATGAGAATGAAAAAGTGCTGAACAACTTACTTAGTAACAAGAGCCTGCAGTTTGGCGAGAGAGTCAGCGTGCTGGATGTAGAAGTTGCTCGGACTCACAATGTGGGATACAACAACCTCATGTTCCTCAAACCTTCGCACCTGGAACTTGGGAATGGTGAACGCATTGCTTCGGGCCTTTCTTGTGGAATCATTGTCGTTTTCAGAATTTGTGCAATGGGGTGTTTGGGTTTTAATTTTGCAGGCTTTCTCTTCCTCGGACTTTGTGCCTTTGTGGTCTTTGTTGTCAGAAGAGCTGTTGTTGGCTTTCCCCTGTGCCGCCTCTGCGCTGACGTCTCCAAAATCCCACAATTCAGTCTCAGTTGCAATCATACAAGTGTACGTGAGCGAGCCATCTGACTCGACCCGTTTCACTCTGAAAACAGGAGCTTGATTTACTGTTTCTGCAAGCAATGTTTTTGGAAGTGAGGTTTTATCTTGACCATGTGACATCTGCCTGATAGGAGAAAGCCACGTTTCCATGGTGGGCAACGAGAGCTGCGAAGAGTGCTCAGTCTGCTCCATTACAGAGGCCTCCAGCACCCCTACAGTTTTAGAGTATGCTCTTAGGAGGTGCAGCACCTGGTCAGATGTTTGTTGTCTGCGTTGCACATACCCATCATCTTCACGTCCCCAAATGAATGATGGTGCTGTCTTTGTGATTACCTGAGCGCACTCAATGAGGACAGGAGGAACAATCTGATCCTTCGGTTGGCATTTCTCCTCCAAAACGTCTGCTTCTTGTTCTGCATCCTTACAGCCATATGGCGTGTTGACAGTCTCAACAGAGCTGTTTTGATCGGGGATGTTATCCACCTGGGCTGCTGGGGGCAGGGCAATGAGTAATCCTGTCAACTCTTGTAGGCTTCGGGTGACTCCAAGCACCTGGACTGCTTTGGATATGGACGTGGCCATAATAAAGGTCTGCAATAGAGGCCCAAACCTGAGCGCATCAGCGTAAAGGATCCCTTTCAAGCCCAGTAGCTGACCTTGGTGTCGCCTCACCCCATTTTTGTGAAAAGGCATCAGATGGGCTTGCGGCTCTATAGGTGGAAGGCAAAGGAAAGAAGTGCTCAGACAAACAAGGTGAATGTAAATGACAATTGTGATTTAAGGGTTAAGACCTTTTGAACTTACGCAGTGACAGGTCCTGAAAAAGAGATGAGAGCTTGTCTATAGTTTGATATCTCTCATCAAGTGTGTGTAAAAGATCATTGAAGACACTTGCTGAAAAAGATGACATCAAGAAACCTTCAACTTCTTCATATGCCTGTAGGACAGATAAGTTAAAGTTAATAAACATCTGAATGTCTGGATAACGGGCATGCAGGTTTAAATGTCTGAACATTAGTGCGGAGTTTCAATGTTTTGCTCATGCTTACATGAGTTTTCTACAGATATTCCAGATTCCTCACAAATTCCAAAAACATGGAGAGTCCAATTGTTCAAAGGTGGTAATTGTTGTTTGCCTATTATAATCACCAAATGAAAAAAAATGTAATTGTATTTTTTAAAAAGCACTCTGCTGCATATGCAGACCTGCCAACATGTACACATTTTTCCAGAATCAGCACACATTCTGATCCTTGAAAACGCGGGGCTGCATGTGCCGTAATCTGTGAAAAAATGTGAGTATTTTCTGTGATCAAAATATGGTCAGCCTACTAAATATGCTCAATGACAGACTGGTCACCAGTTCCTGGTGTATGCCATCTCTCGTCAAAATCTGCTGGGATAGACTCCAGCACACCTGTGACACGAATGACAACAGGCAGAATAGAAAGTAGGTGGATGGTTGGCAAATTTTAATTCTTCCATCTTCTATCACTCAATGGAAATGCCAATAGGTCACCCTGCACAATCTTTTATCAGGCATTATGCATTTATGAAAAAAAATATTGCTGGGTATTGACTGTTTGAAAGGAATCAATTTAACTATGCATTTATTATTATAGTTAAACTGTGTTTGACAGTGGTTTACAACTACACTGCATGAGAGGGCTAATAGCTGTTTGTGTTATTGTGGTTATGAATAAACAAAATATGAACAAAATATTGTACACACATCTCAATGTAGCAGTCCAATTCTGCACCACAACAGTTAATGTACAGATATTGTATTGAATTGAACAGTTTAATCTAAAAAAACTGACATTTGTTCAGATGAAGGTCGCCAGTATACTTATGATATAGCCAAAGAATGTAATGCTACGTTATGAGTTTAAAAATGGTCTTCACGACCGTAGCGCCGTGCTTGAAACTAAAAAAATTCCGACTTAACAGTAAAAAGTAACAACATAATATGCCCAGTAAAACTGGTTAAAACACTCATAACTAACAACAGTTTTAATACCCATTTTTCGTATATTCCTACTTCGTGACCACCAGTTGATGCTAGCGAAGTACACCGTGCATACCTTGTTGGTGGCAATTCGAAGCTCTTTTTCCAGCTTGTTCCTAGCGGCTTCCAGGAGCAAAACTTTGACAAATATCTGTAATTTATGGAGACTGTGGGGAGGATGTGGCTGTCCGTGGAGGTGGAGCACCTGAGCCGTCATTGTTGTCGAGCTGTTCGATTCCCGCTGTGAGCACTGAGCAGCTAGCTTCCTCTACGATAAAGTAGCGAAAATACACCAAATAACTTTGAGCTACTTTAATAGCTTTGAGCAACATATGTTATATGTATAATTCCACTGGATAAATTAAAATACCACATACACTTCCACACTGTCTTATTAGTTGAATGTTTTTCAACACTGTACTCCGCCTGTAGTCAAT
This sequence comes from Doryrhamphus excisus, assembly GCF_037039965.1. NCBI lineage: Eukaryota > Metazoa > Chordata > Actinopteri > Syngnathiformes > Syngnathidae > Doryrhamphus > Doryrhamphus excisus. The sequence goes on along the minus strand of NC_136378.1, from coordinate 8,652,920 downwards.
CAAAGAACTGCGCTCAATGTCGACTGACATGATTAGCCATTAGCTAGCACGGTAGCATTAGCTTGGGTTACGTATCCGATATTTAAAATTACTTTCAACTCAGAATGATTGAGCAGCAGCAAAAGATACCCAGCACACAAATAACACAGCAACGCTTTGTGTGCAGGCCCGTTTAGCTATGTTTAATTAGGCATGGATGACAAGTCCTTACTAGTTTATCAGTAAACGGGCTATTATATCTTTGAATGCCAGCCGCCAGTAATCACCACCACGGAAGAATGAATACAATTTGATGCTTACATTCTCGTTATTTTACACCAACACAGTCCCCTTTCCTGTTCTCTTTGCACAGACTTGTCAAGCAGCTTACTTGATCAAGTACCCGAAATTGGGTGTGGCACTTTCTCATGCATATACTAGCATTTTTTGGTCATTAATACTGGAATCAGCACAAAATATTGAATATAAATGTTCAAATGAGAAGCATGTGTCTGCAAGCTCAATAGCATGGTTGCTTACAGTGACAATATTTGTAAGGAAATCTCTTAAAACATGTTTTTTTTTCATTTGTTTTACACTGCCAAAAGTCACAATGTTCAATCTTTTACCAAATATACATATAATATGTAGTTAGTTCATTGGCTAGACTTGCTTTGGAGCCCTTTTGCTGCTCTTTCTTTCATCAGAATTAGTCATAGTGTCAGTATTAATCTACTTACAGACTATTTTGGTAATTACACATGGCCACAATCCAAGCTATGACTAACAAATAGTGCATAAGTGTCATTCTTTGTAATGGCCAGCAGGAGGCAACTTGTGTAGCAGTTAGAAGACAGAACACGTTGCACACACATGGAGACATTAGGTTAATGTCTCTATCAGTCAACACAATGAAGCATTCTCCATTGATTTCAGTGTTTATTTGAAAATAAAAACATGGTTGCAAAATAACATAATTGCATAACACAATGTCAAAATGTCATCTTTTTAGGCGGCATTCATTGAAAAAGAAATAAGCAGGTGCTTTGATGAACCCATGTCATGTATTAAACTACCACTGGTAATACATTCATTCATTCATTCATTCATTTTCTACCGCTTTTCCTCACGAGGGTCGCAGGGGGTGCTGGAGCCTATCCCAGCTGTCTTCGGGCGAGAGGCGGTCACCAGCCAATCACAGGGCACATATAGACAAACAACCATTCACACTCACATTCATACCTATGGACAATTTGAAGTCGCCAATTAACCTAGCATGTTTTTGGAATGTGGGAGGAAACCGGAGTACCCGGAGAAAACCCACGCATGCACGGGGAGAACATGCAAGCTCCACACAGAGATGGCCGAGGGTGGGAATTGAACCATGGTCTCCTAGCTGTGACCGCCATGCCGCCCCTGGTAATACATTTTGGATGATAATTTAAATTTAAATTCCAAATTGACATGAGTTGTCTTGTATTTGGGGTCTTGGGATCGAAACAGGTAAACCGCATTTGGCGGAAAATGACTTTTCCCCAAGCAAGTCAGAGCTTTTCTTCCTGTCACTCACATACACCAGTGTCCTGGACAGATGCAGCCGTGACACAGAGAGCAAAGAAATTTGAGCAAGTTAGAAAACAACAGAAGAGATGCTAATTTTGTTGAGTAGCTAAGAAATATAGAAATATTCTACTGGATCTCATACGACAAACGGCGTTTTGATGCAACACAATTTTCTGGTGAACATAATCAACACTGTTATCATTACAGCTAAAAACAAAACGACGATAATAATTTCTCCCAAGTGAATCTCATTTATGTGTGATGAACAATAAAGAGAAGAACTTGTCAAATACTCACCAATCTGAATTCTGTTGTTATATGCAAAGCATGTGCTTTGATTGACGTCAGGCAGTTTGATCCTCGACTCGTTGAGGATTCTTAGCCAATGAGCGTCACAACAGTTAAAGGGATTTCCACTAATGTATACAGCATCAAGATGTGTTGATAATGCTAAAATCAATGATTGGTTTAAGGACAGAAAGTTATTATTATTTATGCTGAGTTCCCTCAGAGGAGAGCAACTTAAACTGCGAGGTAAGACATTTAGATTGTTGTTGGATATATTCAGATGTGTAAGTGCTGGTAGGCAGGGTAGGAACAAATCAGAACCGTTCATGTTTACTTCACCCAACATCAACGACTGTAAAGTTTCCCGCACGCCCTCCAATGCACCAACTTGCATGACCATATGGACATTTCTTGCTAGGTTGACGGATATCAAAGAGGTTTTCTGGAAAGCGTTTCCATGAAGGATCCTGATGCCGTTGTCTTCAAGGTTGAGATATTTGAGGGTTCTTAATTTTCCAAAGGCTACACATGATGAGTTAGAGTCAGGTTGCTGCTGTGATGTAGAGCTCTGCAGCTGGCTCACGGGAGCGCAAGGCTTCACTGAGTTGTCTTGGAGATTTATTGTCTCGACTTGTGTGAGTGCATGTAGAAAGAGCGGTGAAACCGATTCAAGTCCGTTGCTTTGCATGTTCAGGTACTTTAAGGAGGGGAAGTAGAGTTCCCTGTCGTGTCCGGATTCACTGTCATGCCGAACATTCCATGTGAGTTTTTGCAGGCAGTTAAAACTGAAATTTAGTCCTTCCAAAGAAGAGAGAAGGCTCAAAGTCTCCAGAGGGAAAGATGTAAAGTGGTTATAGCTGAGGTCAATATAGATCAATGGCATCAATCTCCAGTTTGAGTGAAGGTAATTCTTTGTAATTCTAACATCACCCTTCTTTACGATATCATTGTAAAGAGAATTAACCTCCGATACCATTGATGCCTCCGAAGTTAGGGTGCCTATTATGTTATGATGTAAATATAGATACTTCAGTTGGTTCAGTTTGGGCAGAATTGGGAAATAAAGTAGTTTGTTATGACTTAGATCGAGAATTTCAAGATTGTACACTTCGTTATCTTCTGCTGTAACAAAGAACTGTATCGAGTTTCTACTTAGGTTTAAATACTTAACTTGTGGTAATTTAAAATCACAGATATGGGCAAGGTTATTCTTGGCCAAGTGTAAGCTCTCCAGTTCAGAGAGCAGTTCAAACGACCCCGCATCAATTGCTGATATCAGATTGTCATCAATAACGATGCTCCTGAGACCCTGACTCTCTTTGAACAAGTTGCGTTTAAGTGTTGTTAAAGAATTCCCAGTCATCTTGAGTTTCTCAAGAGAAGATTTGTTTTGTAGGTACAGTTTCGCCGCCTCATCCCCCAGATTGTTCAGCGATATGTCCAAACTCTTCAGTCGACCAAGAGATCGGAGGCTTTTGCTGTTTCTGTCAAGATTGTTGTTCAGGGCATTTACAGACAAATCCAGCTCCTCAAGCAGAGCCAGGTTGTCAAACGCCCCTTCGGAGATGAGCTCCAGCTGGTTGCCGCTCAAGTCCAGCTGCTCCAAATACAGCACATTAAGTGTTTGCAACTGTCTGATGAAATTATTGGATAGATCGAGTTTTCGCAGCCTTACATCCAAATCCAGTGGGACGGAATATAGGTTCTGGTTACTCCAGGATTGTTCCTTGAAATCAAACATTAATCATCATCAGTGCGTACTGTAAAGATCACAGAACATATGCATTGTCGAAAACATGAATAGATTAAGCATGACTTTTTACAAATTGCGCTTCCTTAAGCATACCTTTGCACCATCATCCATTAAGCCAGTTGTGAAAAGGTCATGGCCAAGTGACCAGAGTAGTAGGAGATGAAAAAGCATGTTTCTCACCATGTTCCTTCTGCAGTTTCAGTGCTTTTGTCACCTTCTTCCACACCCTTTTTACAGCTCTGCTTTGCACAAAAAAAACACACAGGAAGAAAACAGCTGTGGACACTAGATAAACTTTGGTATACTATTTTTAAACAATTAATGCAGGAAGAGCACATGACTTGGCTTTTAGACAAAATACAGTAAAGTCTCGTTATATCGATATCGGTTATAACGAATTACTACTTATTACGATACTATTTTCATTTCCCGGCAAATTTCTAGTCTTTTATGATATAATTAGTTCCGTTAGTACGATACCCGGTTATTATGATAATCCGGTTACAACGATGCCCTTTTCATCTCCCGCCAGCCAATTTGGTCTGCTTATATCGATACAAAAGCAGCTTAAATCAATCTTTGCTTAAGGATTTCAATACCAAAAAAGAACACGGCGAACGGCTGCTTCCAGTCAACTTTATTTAAACATGCCTGTATAGAATCTATACACACGAGAGAAACCACGAACGCAGTTGGTTCTTCTGTTGCATGTGTTTGGCCAGCTATGTGGGGCGGGTTGAGCATGACCTGTGAACCAGGAAGTGCGGGAATCGGTGTGTGTGCTGTGCTCTGGTGGTGGAAGTGTGAAAAATAAAGTTGACTGGAAGCAGCCGTTCGCCGTGTTCTTTTTTGGTATTGAAATCCTTAAGCAAAGATTGATTTAAGCTGCTCGACATTGTTCTATACTGGGCATTATTGCCCACTTTTAATGCAGTTCGGCGCAGGATCGGATATATGGATAGTCCGGTTATATCGGTATTTTTTCCGACTCCCGAGAATATCGATATAACGAGACTTTACTGTATATATTTTGGACCGATTATAACATAAGAATTTAGCCCACTTAGTTGGGGAGTTTATCCTGAGAATAGTACATCTAAACATTACGTCACAGGGAAAACGGAAAGGATTTTCGAACAGGCTCGAGAGGAACAAATAAACTAACAATGTGAAGGTGGAGCCCAATGGAAGCTACAGTTAAGGTACAAAGAGGCCTACGAAAATAGGCTGAGGTGTTAGCATATGTAAACAAAGATGTTGCACACATGCACTAAGAGAAGGAAAGTCAAAGTACTGTTTACTAAAACTTGCATGGCCGTAGATTTCCTGCAGCTGTCACTCTATTTGTTATCGTCGCATAAACAGATTCACTTCCTGCATCCTGCAACAGGCTTCTTAGTTATCATTGTCATCCTACAAGGCTTATGTGTTTTATTTGACTCTGGAGTCGTCATAGTTGAATGCCACTATGGTTACAAATAAGTTTACTATACCAGTTACCCCACTGGCCCTAGAAACAATTCCGATATCAACATACAGTATTCCCTGCCCAATGTAATGCTAGGATGCTAAACCCGTTACAAGCCACCAAGAGCCAGTTGGGAGGCAGTTTAAGCCACTGCACACCACTAGGGACCTTATCGGGGACACTAGGCGCCACAGCAAATTGCATTGGCGCAAACTGGCACCAACTGGCACGGGCCCAGTGGACTCTTAGCAAGTAATGGGGTCACCTTTTACACCCAACAACCGTTCCAACTCTTCACATGATTGGAATATAAGTTACTGGTTTCATGGGTTAAGTGTCTCTAGGGTGCTAAACCCGTTACAAGCCACCACGAGCCAGTTGGGAGGCAGTTCGAGCCACTGCACGCCACTAGGCACCTTATCGGGGACACTAGGCGCCACAGCAAATTGCATTGGCGCAAACTGGCACCAACTGGCGCGGGCCCAGTAGACTCTTAGCAAGTAATGGGGTCACCTTTTAGACCCAACAACCGTTCCTAGTGTTCACATGATTGGAATATAAGTTGCTGGTTTCATGGGTTAAGTGTCTCTAGGGTGCTAAACCCGTTACAAGCCACCACGAGCCAGTTGGGAGGCAGTTTGAGCCACTGCACGCCACTAGGCACCTTATCGGGGACACTAGGCGCCACAGCAAATTGCATTGGCGCAAACTGGCACCAACTGGCGCGAGCCCAGTGGACTCTTAGCAAGTAATGGGGTCACCTTTTACACCCAACAACCGTTCCTAGTCTTCACATGATTGGAATATAAGTTGCTGGTTTCATGGGTTAAGTGTCTCTAGGGTGCTAAACCCGTTACAAGCCACCACGAGCCAGTTGGGAGGCAGTTTGAGCCACTGCACGCCACTAGGCACCTTATCGGGGACACTAGGCGCCACAGCAAATTGCATTGGCGCAAACTGGCACCAACTGGTGCGGGCCCAGTAGACTCTTAGCAAGTAATGGGGTCACCTTTTACACCCAACAACTGTTCCTAGTGTTCACATGATTAGAATATAAGTTGCTGGTTTCATGGGTTAAGTGTCTCTAGGGTGCTAAACCCGTTCCGTTACAAGCCACCACGAGCCAGTTGGGAGGCAGTTTGAGCCACTGCATGCCATTAGGCACCTTATCGGGGACACTAGGCGCCACAGCAAATTGCATTGGCGCAAACTGGCACCAACTGGTGCGGGCCCAGTGGACTCTTAGCAAGTAATGGGGTCACCTTTTACACCCAACAACTGTTCCTAGTCTTCACATGATTGGAATATAAGTTGCTGGTTTCATGGGTTAAGTGTCTCTAGGGTGCTAAACCCGTTACAAGCCACCACGAGCCAGTTGGGAGGCAGTTTGAGCCACTGCACGCCACTAGGCACCTTATCGGGGACACTAGGCGCCACAGCAAATTGCATTGGCGCAAACTGGCACCAACTGGCACGGGCCCAGTAGACTCTTAGCAAGTAATGGGGTCACCTTTTACACCCAACAACTGTTCCTAGTGTTCACATGATTGGAATATAAGTTGCTGGTTTCATTGGTTAAGTGTCTCTAGGGTGCCAAACCCGTTACAAGCCACCACGAGCCAGTTGGGAGGCAGTTTGAGCCACTGCACGCCACTAGGCACCTTATCGGGGACACTAGGCGCCACAGCAAATTGCATTGGCGCAAACTGGCACCAACTGGCACGGGCCCAGTGGACTCTTAGCAAGTAATGGGGTCACCTTTTACACCCAACAACCGTTCCTAGTCTTCACATGATTGGAATATAAGTTGCTGGTTTCATGGGTTAAGTGTCTCTGGGAAAGTAGAACTCAACTTTTTGCTTTATTGGTGATTTTCACCTTATTTTCACCCTGTGCCGTTTATTCTTGTAGCATTTGACAATGATCCACTAAGCTTCTTGGTAGAGTTCTTGACCTGGCTGGATGTTGTAAAAAGCTTTGGTTTCCTCTGAGGGAAGAGTTGTGTGATCATCCACTTAAGTTGTCTTCAGTGGTCTTCCAGGTATTTTGATGTTGCTGAGCTCGCCAGCACATTCCTTCCAGATTATAGATTTTGTCTCCTCCGATTTCTGCTTATTTTGGGTTCATTTCACAGCTTAATGAGCCCTTTTCGCTTCCATTGACACCGCTTTGGACCACATAGTCAGAGTTCCTCTACAAATTTTAAACTTGGACTCAATGCTAGACGTCTGATGAATTTATGATTAGGAAATTTGCATCCGTCATCAAGGGAGCGTGCTCTTGACTTGTCTTGCACATCTGTTGCAAGCGGTGCAAGGAGACTCTTGAACTCCTTTCTAATGCTGTGGGAACCCCCAAGTTTTAAACGATAAATATTACTTGAATCAGAATAGCGATTGCTAAATACTTACAGAACAAAATCTGGTCCACATGAGAATAGTTATGCTTCAGTTAAGGTGACACATTATTTTTCCAAACACAAGAAGCACATTTTATCGTCTTTATTGCCTTTACTAATGCAGTTTATGACTCGACTATCAGACTAATTGAAACAGCTCACAGATTCTCGTTTTATACTCCTTGAAGATATTTTAGAAAGCAAGAGCTGTTTGGACAGTAACCAGTGTTCTTTCTCGAGGAAAGCATTAAATATAAATTTTAATGCTTCACTGGCATGGCACTCACTAATGATGTAACACTCAGTAGTATAACATAACATCCATCCTGATTCACTTAGTGACATGTCGTCATTTTATTGCCTATAATAATTTTATTATTTTAAAAATATATATCTATATCGCTTTTCTAAACACTGTCCACTGTTTTATACTCAAATAGTTTGAATGGCTTTGTGAATGGAGGCTGCGGTGAATTTGTGTGGCGTTTACATGTTCTCCCCGTGCGTGGGTTTTCTCCACTCCACATTCCAAAAACATGTAACTCAATTGTCTATAGCAGGGGTCAGCAACCTGCGGCTCCAGAGCCGCATGTGGCTCTTCAGCCTCTTTATTGTGGCTCCCTTTGCGATGCTTGAATATTTTTAACACCCGAGTGGAGAAAATGCACATCTTTTGTAATGAGTTTTAAAAAATCCAACTTTGTCTGAGACCATGAATGCATCCTGAGTGAGTTCTGACTGCTATCCAGTTCAGTACATGCAGAAAAACAAGTAATACTTACCTACAAATCTAAAAAATAAATTCGAGATAATTTAAAAACAGCGGCATGGGAACTTGTTTTTACGTTTACAGTAGTTTACACATACATTTATGTAAGTTTATCTCCAAAACTAGCAAGAGTACTCCAACTCGTCTTTTCTTATCTGAACTACTTTGATACCCCCAAATTCCCTCCAATGTTGTTTTAAACATACTATATGTTTTGCGGCTCCAGGCTATTTTTCTTCAGTGGGCATTGGGTAAAATGGCTCTTTTCATAGTAAAGGTTGCCGACCCCTGGTCTATAGGCATTAATGTGAGTGTGAATGGTTGTTTGTCGATATGTGCCCTGGCTTTCTGAATGGATTTTATGTGTAAATCTTGCTATAAAATCTTCACCATGAAGGTGGTGAACGCTATATTTTTGTAATAAACACATCAGGCCAAAGAACATTCACTTTTTCTTCCAGCAGAGTCCAAAATGAAAGAAAAGTAGAACACGTCTTAAATGACAAAGGCATTTCGACAGAACAAAAACATTTTAATCCATCAGTCAACTTCATTTACAAAAGTATATCCCATTTTATATACAATATGTACACAGACATAACAATCATTATTCCACATGTATGCATTCATACGGTAAATAGACAATAGCACTGTCACAAAACATATCACTGATATTCTGCAGGGATGCTGTAGTGCAAAATGTGTGCAAAATATATAGTGCTGTTGCTCTTAGAACTCCAGTTGGATGGATTTTCTCAACAATTTTTGTAACTTTAGAGGCTTTTATGAAAACCACACAACTGTAGTTATTTATAAAGTTACATAAAGTCTAAGAAAATGCAAATACCAAAATTTGGAATGACATTTTTTTCCTCTGGGTGAACTGTTAATATGATGTAACTGTGTGTAAGGTATCTCCTTTCTTGTTGGAGAGATGCTGGTGACTTTAAATAGTGACATGTATTTGATGAGCAAACAGACATTCAGCTCATCAAGGTCAAGAGCACTTCTTCTCAGTGGAATCACAAGCATTAAAGTCCATATTGTTCTTCTCACGACAGAGCCACTGCATAGGGTTTCATTGCCGTCATAGCAGGATCCCGCGGGGGGATCAATGCTGGAAGCATCGAGACAGAGCTTATAATTTCAGCAAATCCATGTCAGCATGAGAGGGGCATGACTTGTGTAGCGATCAATTCTGTCCAGCAGATGGAGCCTCGCCGAGTCTGACGCTTCCCAGGAAAGTGGTGTGGTTGGTCATACTGATGAGCGTGTCCTCATAGACTATACGAATGGAGATCCTCTGGCCTGCACGCAGCAGGCTCACCCCAGCTGTGTAGCAGGTGTTGAACTTGCGCTGGCCTGTCTCGATGCTGCAGGTGCAGCGGAGGAAAGGGTTGGAATCCACCATCACCTCGTAGCTGGCAATGTCTGTGAAGTTGAGGTAATACACCTGGTGGAGAGGCGAGAGATTTATGAACGACGGCAAGGGCTCATCAATTCAAGATATACTATGTCCATCTGAAACGGATGGGGTAGTTGAGTAGCTGACATGGACTTACATTACAGAGTTACTCAATTAGACACAGATGGGGAGAACAAATGTAGCTTTTGAAATAAGCAGAAATATATACGTATGGCTAAGCAAAGCAAAGAGGATTTGGATAGTGAATTAGACCAGTAAGAGTTACAAGAGTTACGTCAAGGACCGTACTCACTTCTACCTGACTATATATGAAGTAGACACCATCCAAAAGCACTTCAAGCTCCCCTGAGCGAGAGTGCATTTTAAACACACGGTGATGGATGGACACCATCTTCCAGTTCCTGAGGATGCCTTCAGAAAGATCTAAACATGTCACAGGAAACAAAGAAAAGAAAAACAATGAAGATTGGTCCTATCCTTTAACTAAAAGGGGTGTGACAAAATAAGTCATACTGAAATACTGTATAAACACTTCAACATGATGCGCTAACTTTCGAACGTGCTGCATCATATCCTGCGCTCAGCTAATGATTGACAAAGTTTAGCTACTAATGTTAGTCATCATTGAATATATGATGCCTCTAGTCGTTCCTTAGGGTGGTCAAAAAAGGCCACTCCAAAATGTACAGTAAAGTCTCGTTATATCGATATCGGTTATAACGAATTACTGCTTATTACGATACTATTTTCATTTCCCGGCAAATTTCTAGTCTTTTATGATATAATTAGTTCCGTTAGTACGATACCCGGTTATTATGATAATCCGGTTACTACGATGCCCTTTTCATCTCCCGCCAGCCAATTTGGTCTGCTTATATCGATACAAAAGCAGCTTAAATCAATCTTTGCTTAAGGATTTCAATACCAAAAAAGAACACGGCGAACAGCTGCTTCCAGTCAACTTTATTTTTCACACTTCCACCACCAGAGCGCAGCACACACACCGATTCCCGCACTTCCTGGTTCACAGGTCATGCTCAACCCGCCCCATATAGCTGGCCAAACACATGCCTGCAACAGAAGAACCAACTGACATAGCATACACACCTATTCCAACGAAGACAAAAGTGTACAAATACATGTATTTAATTGTGTTGTATTCAGATATCTTTTTATCGCTTGCAATAATCACTGTTTTTCATATGTACATGCTGGCGTTCGTTGGTTCTTCTGTACTAGCAGACTGGAAGCAGCCGTTCGCCGTGTTCTTTTTTGGTATTGAAATCCTTAAGCAAAGATTGATTTAAGCTGCTCGACATTGTTCTATACTATAAAACAATGTCGAGTGCAATATTGCCCACTTTTAATGCAGTTCGGCGCAGGATCGGATATATCGACAGTCCGGTTATATCGATATTTTTTCCGACTCCCGACAATATCGATATAACAAGACTTTACTGTATATATTTAACTTGATGATAAAAGAACCACAACACACCTTCTCTCACTTGGATGGTTGTTTCCTGCCCTTGCAAATGGACCACTGCAGGCTGAAAAATAAATAAAAAAGCATTAAAATTAATGTTCCTATGTGAGGATTCAATTTTGTTTTTGTAGGTGAGACAGTGTACCTGGAATTCTTTTGTTTTGGTCCTATCGGGAACCCCTAAAACAAATAAAAAGATGCGGTTCTCAACCATTACTGAAGTTGAAGCCGAGCCGACACCACATTGACTAAAACAAAACAAGCAATGTCCTAGACTACAGAAAGATCACTGCTATCCCACACAATGTTTGACATCTTGCATTAGAAAGTCTCACTGTAAATGATGGGTTGATTCATTTTGACAACTTGAGCCCTCTCTGAGCGTGGGAACATTTGCTACATGCAGGCTCATGCTGTGTAATCCAAGAACGGGACTGGAGTTTTGGCTATTGCAGTATGATAACAGTCATCTTCTATTTTGAACTTGGTACCTGCTGGTCCTTGAACGCCTGGAGGCCCCTGTGGCCCAGGGGGGCCGGGCGGTCCTGCAGGACCCACGGCATTGCTTCCTGGGATTCCAGGGATTCCAGGGATGCCCGGTGGCCCCTGAGGGCCCGGGGGACCTGGAGGACCGGGGGGACCTGGTATTATTCGTTTCTTTCCTAAGAGTAGAGAATGCAAAATATTGTAAGATGAGTCTGTGTAGCATCTACACAAAATGTCTCAGAAAAAGAAAAGCTGGAGTTGATGAGGGACTCAATGGTGGGTTGAATTGGGATTATTGAGTTTGAATATATGATTACCATAATTTCCTGACTATAGAGCAAAGAGTTTAGACATATATAAACAATAAGGTGTCCATATTAGAAACATGTGATATTTACTACACAAAGATTTTTTAAACTTTTTATTAAGTAAATAATAAAACCAAACAGTGCATGTAATATTATAATACTAGTAGTCATCGCCATCCTCCTCCTCCTCCTGAGAACTAAAACCCACTAAAGTCGCCTTCTTCAGTATCACAATTCATCATAATTCCTTCATTAGGTCGGCACGGCGGATGAGTGGTTAGCGCACAGACCTCACCGCTAGGAGACCAGGGTTCAATTCCACCCTCGGCCATCTCTGTGTGGAGTTTGCATGTTCTCCCCGTGCATGCGTGGGTTTTCTCCGGGTACTCCGGTTTCCTCCCACATTCCAAAAACATGCTAGGTTAATTAGCGACTCCAAATTATCCATAGGTATGAATGTGAGTGTGAATGGTTGTTTGTCTATATGTGCCCTGTGATTGGCTGGGTGTACCCCGCCTCTCGCCCGAAGACAGCTGGGATAGGCTCCAGCATGCCCGTGACTCTTGTGAAGATAAGCGGTCTAGAAAATAGATGGATGGATCTCACACAGCTAGGAGACACGGGTTCGATTCCACCCTCAGGAATCTCTGTGTGGTGTTTGCATGTTCTCCCCATGCGTGCGTGGGTTCCAAAAACATGCTCGGTTAATTGGCGACTCTAAATTGTCCATGGGTATGAATGTGAGTGTGAATGGTTGTTTGTCTATATGTGCCCTGTGATTGGCTGGCGACCAGTCCAGGGTGTACCCCGCCTCTCGCCCAAAGACAGCTGGGATAGGCTCCAGCACCCCCGTGACCCTCGTGAGGAAAAATCGGTAGAAAAAGAAAATGAATGAATGAAAGAATGAATTCCTTCATTACACACTTTGTCGGTCTCCCTCTCTTGCTGTCTCGAGGCAAATTAGCCAATTAGCTTGCCAGCCTTTCGAAAACCGTTGGTAATACCGGCAGTTCAAACAGAAGCTGTAGTAATGCTACACTTGATCAAACTTACTTAAGATCACCATGGATTACCATGACCCGGATGAGACCTGGATCTACACAGACAGTTCAACCCTCCTTCGATGACCCACATGACTCAGCATCCTCAAACAAACTTGTCTGAATATCTGATTACCTTTTTTCCTTTCTTTTCTTTTTTCTTTTCCTGTCGATTCTGAAAAGAAAGGAAAACAAAGTGATTAAGCTTCAAATGCCCTCCCGACCAATCATCATCTTCTCCGATTGCATCTCGAGAATCTGGCTTGTTCCACGCAGGTATTTTCTCAATGCTGATATGTTGGGCATCGAGCGCTGGAGTTAGTCCTGTGGGTTTGTCTAGTGTAGCAATTTGTAAGTGTGGTTTCACCTCATCTGTATGAACAAGTGCCTTAAGCATTCACAGGCAATGGAACTGGAGAAGATCATTAGAGAGATACTTTATCCTGCCAAAATCCCTTTCTTTGAATTAAGCCCAGATGGAGAATGCAGATGAAAGTGTGTGAATGTGCATGCGTTTATGTGTGTCTTTCTTTTACAGCCATGTGCACATGTGTGTGTGTGTGTATGTGTGTAGACGACGGTGGGGCATCTATGTCAGCGAGTGAAAGACAACGTGCCCGTGTGCATACTTACTTTCATGCAGATGAAGATTTATTTTCAAAAGGCCGTCTCGCTGATCTTGTGTTTACCATGCCATTACAACTACAAAGGCCATTTAACCTTAAAACCTCACAGTTTGAGTCCCCTGTGAACATATGGCCAAGGTTTCTCCTCTGGCTACATGACTGGATGCATCCGCGTAGATTTTTCTTAATGAGCAGCCCTATCTGAAATCTGGTGCCCGTTAGGAGGGCAGCGCACACACACACATCTTAGGCTGGGATTAGAAAAGCTTTTGTCTGAGTACAAGCAGAGGAGAAAGCTGGGAATGATTAGTGTTTAGAGGCTCGGGACTTTACTGATTTATGTCGAAAAGTCTCAAAGGTGAGTTTATTCATCTAATTTAAACACAATCATCAATTCTCCTCCTCCCAAGTAGTCAGTGTCACGCCACAGACGTCAAAATGCCTTATGATCATGTAGCACTTGTTGCGCTTCCACATGAAACTTCAAAGACTTTGCTATTTTTTTTATTTGCATAGCTCACATTCTAAACAAAAAAAAAAGCAAATTCAAACATATTGGCACATGTGGTTTGCCGTTGAGGCATCGATGATGATGAATTAGTTCCACCGGATTTATGAAAGCCACCAGTCTTAGATGATGACCTTGAATGAGTGCACGCTTGATTGAAAAAGTACATGCTCTAAAATATCACTCCTTTTATGGCATATTTACCGAAACATTGAGAATATCTGCTCAGTGAAAATTTCAAAAAGATTTCAGGGATGTCATATTTTAAAAAGGGAAACTCAACACAGGCTTTTGTGTGTCTTTCAAAACTCCTTGTTTGCAATCCAAGTAATAATCAACCTCATTCTATTTGATTTCTCAGTGCATAATATCAGTACCATAATGTGGAACGGCAGCCATATTTATTAGGTATGAAAAAAAAAATTTTGACTAAAAGTGAGAACCCATTAGCAAACAGTTTGCAATATTTCAAAACCTGCACTGAAGCCCCCGCCAAAGAAACATTAAGCCAGAGGTATCGTTTACGGTATCTACCATGAATGGCTCAAGAAGGCTTCAGGCGCACTTGCTTTTCATTGTAAATGTAATGGATAGATTTTGGAAACTAAAATTGAAACGTAGGCCAAACTCTTAAAAAGCAATGAAGTTTTATATACCTATTTCTGGCTGCTTGCCGGGACTTCTTTTTGCCCTCTGAGTTATGCCCCTGTTATCTTCTGTGGCAAGGATGTCTCTATTTCGACGCAGTGAGCTCTCCTAAGGAAAGGGGGACAAAAATAAATGTTACCGACAACCTTAAATTATTTCCTATTCTTTCATTCAAACAATCTAAATCTCTGTTGTAGGAAAACAAATGTAAAAATAATGAAGTGTTTGTTCAGCACAGTTCCAGGTATCATCGATGTTGGAGAACATTACAATAGTACCTATTGGCACCCGAAGATGTTTATTAGGGAAGCCTGAAGTGCCGATGCAAAATGTCACTAGTTCATGTCCAGGTCTCATAATGCATAAGCAAGGCAGACTGTTAGAACCTCTAGTACAAAAAAAAACAGCATTCAGAACAAGGATTGATACGAGGATTTGAAAGACTTTGGACTGGGTCTCTTCTTTCTCTTTCGGCTTTTCCCTTCAGGGGTCGCCACAGCAAATCAATCTCCTCCGTCCAACCCTGTCTTCTGCATCTGTCTCTCTCACACCAACTATCCTCATGTCCTCCTTCACTACATCCATAAACCTCCTCTTTGGTCTTTCTCCTGGCAGCTCTAAACGCAGCATCCTACAGTAAACCTCGGATATATCGGATTCAATTGTTCCCATGTTTTGTCCCATATAAGCGAAATCTGTTATATGCGTATATCGGAAAATGTCTGTTTTACGCATATATCGGATTTATATCCGTTATAAAAAGGCACTTCCTTGACTATGTTTCCAATGTACCTGGAGTGGGCAATGAAAAGAGACGTAAGGTAATGAGAATTTAACTTTATTGGACTCTGAGCATAACAAATTGTTAATTAAGCTAGGCCCTGTTACGCTCGTCAGGCAGCCATCCTATATATGCGAGGGAAATTGGAACGGGACTGGAGATTTTGTCCGAAATAGGCGAAATCCGTTATAAAAAATCCGATACATGCAATGAATTTTTATTGGAAATGCATTACAGAAAAATTGGTTCTTTTTTTATCTGTCCGTTGTGAGCGAATTTCCGATATATCCGAGGTTTACTGTACTACAAATATATTCACTATCTCTCTTCTGGACATGTCCGAAGCATCTCAGTCTGGCCTCTCTGACTTTATCTCCAAGGCCTCTAACATGTAATGTCCCTCTGATGTACTTGTTCCTGATCCTATCCATCCTGGTCACTCCCAATTAGAACCTCAGCATCCTCATTTCTGCTACATCCGGTTCTTTGTACAAATAGTACTGGTGCTAAATGTAGACAATGTTGAATTTGAGAAGGAACCAATGCAAGGGCTGTTTTTTTAATACAGTAATCTTAAGGCTCAAACATGTGTGTGAAACTGGAAAATCATTGTCTGTCCCCTCGGGGGTTTCTGTAACCTAAACTGGAACTTAAGTCACCTTTGTCTGTTTTCGACATCCGCTTGGTTGCAAATGTAAAACTCTTGTTCATTTACAAAAGGAGGACATGAATTGTGTTTAGTCTGAGATTGTTGGCACCTGGTCCCATGCCTGCCCAGATGCACCATGAATGGGATAAAATCTAGTCAATGAAAAGGCTGACGTGGCTGAGGAAAGCCGAGCTACAAGTGTTCTCCCAGGGGTCATGACTAACTCCCGCCTTTGTAGCAACATTAACATGGACAATGTAGACAGCTATGGCAACAAAGTATTTAAAGTTTTGGAGTGTTGCCTCAGAAAATACAGTGACGACCGCATGAACCTTTTACTTGGATTAATCATAAGCAACTGGCACCAGTCATAACGGCCATAAGAAGTATTTTTCTCAGTTTATGTTGGTCCTTTGGGAGTATTTAACCTGCCACCTTCTGTTCCCAAAGCAATGTCCTAAGAGTTAAGTCCTTTTGAGCTACTGTTGTCCAAGAGAGTCAATAGGCTCATTGGAAACTCAACAAGACCACCCGTAGATCAACCAAGAGCTCGATCGCACTTTGTCAGCATAAATAATGATCCCAGAGAGTGAGAGGCTGAACATCTGCTTGGAGGTTGTGCAATGGACATCCCGAAAGTAGTGACACGTGCAGCATCTTAACATGGTTCAAAAGGCTGTAAATAATTCTTTATCATTTAGTCATCTGGCTCCGAATGAAGTTAACATAACTCAAGTAAACATAGTTAATCCCCAGTGGAGAGGAAAAAAAAGTCTTCTCCAGGTTGGATGAACTTGCAGAACCTCTTTTTTGTGGTTGCATGCAGAGCAACTGAAACACCACAATAATGAAAAAAAAAGAAGACAAAAGCCCACAGTAGTTAGATAGTGTTTGTCAATGTCAAGGAAGGAACTTCAAGCAGATGGATTTCAAGGATGATGCTATGTAACCGAATCTTGCCAGAGGAATTTCCAGGATCCTTCACAATTTACCAACAATGTGGTCCTCCTTTCTGAGAATGTTTAAGGACACAGACACAAGGACTTTGTCCTTGGCAGTTGTACATCACACACAATCCCGGGAACATGTAAATAGTTGTGATGCAAGTGAAAGTGAAACAATACTGATTGTGATTAGAAATAATCCAAATCCAATCACACATTTAAATTGTGTTTACAATGTAATTTTACATACAGAAGAGAATGCATATAAATACATGGGATGAATGAATATTTAACATCACTTTTCCCTTCACAGAAAAGTTGAGAAAGATGGCCACCCACTTGTCATGACTTCATGTTTTTCTTGAATTCATTAATGTTTCTCACCTTTTTATCAAACTTATTTTTACTATATACAGTAAAGTCTCGTATATCGATATTCTCGGGAGTCGGAAAAAATACAGATATAACCGGACTATCCATATATCCGATCCTGCGCCGAACTGCATTAAAAGTGGGCGGATCTTTGATATGGCATGTAATTTTCTCCTTGAGTTCATGGATTGCGTATCTAGCATGCTTTTGTACTACAATACATTTTGTACTACAGTAAATAAAAATAAACTTACGCTGTAGTGATTACCGGCTACCGGGACATAATTCACCCCGGAACTATCGATAGGGAAGGTGTTGCCACCCGGAGGGGTAGGCGCGAGGGACGGGTGTTTTCCGCTGTGTGTGCTGCACTCTGGTGGTGGAAGTGTGAAAAATAAAGTTGACTGGAAGCAGCCGTTCGCCGTGTTCTTTTTTGGTATTGAAATCCTCGTTATATCGATATCGGTTATAACGAATTACTGCTTATTACGATACTATTTTCATTTCCCGGCAAAATTCTAGTCTTTTATGATATAATTAGTTCCGTTAGTACGATACACGGTTATTATGACAATCCGGTTACTAGGATGCCCTTTTCATCTCCTGCCAGCCAATTTGGTCTGCTTATATCGATACAAAAACAGCTTAAATCAATCTTTGCTTAAGGATTTCAATACCAAAAAAGAACACGGCGAACGGCTGCTTCCAGTCAACTTTATTTTTATATCATGGCATAAAAGTCGAAAATTGATGAATAAATGGATAGTACAGAAGTGAAGGTGGGCCCTTCCAATCTGTGAACTCTAGTAAAAGAAACCCATGTAACATCTGGTTGACCTTGGATGGAGCCCCCCCTAACAAGGAGTCTATAGCTTGACCAGCTGACATACTATACCTGTACATGTCTGACCTGAGTATTAGAGGCTGACGGAGGAGTGTGGTAAACTATGGTTTATCATCCCTCCAGATGTTTGCTGTTCATTTGGCGTGCAGGTGTCTCCACATCTCCCCACCAGCTGTTGGCATATAAGGGCCTGTTACCTCTCAAAGACTTCTGGGTGTACGTTCAGGCATATGGCATTAAAACTTTCTTCTGTTCTGACAGCCAAAACATCATTCCACAGCCAGTTTCTGGCCCGAGATGAAGCTGCACCTAAACGCCAAAAAACAAACAAGCAATCTGCCAGGCTGCTACTAAGGTGAAGCTGGTGTTTTAGATGAAAGCAACATGAAATGATTTCATGAAAAGACTATTGGAATTCTCGTCATTAGAACATTTACAGCCCTAGTACCCTTCAAAGGCATGCGGCATTACAGTAAATCAAGACGACAATGTGTTGGTATGTATGCCAAGTGCCAACTATTGAGTAAACCATTCTTTTCAGAACAAGGAGAAAATGCTAATAATTAGAGGGCTTTCAAACCTTCAAAGCGAGGGGGGGTGATGGTGTGCGCCGAGGACACGATTCCCTGTTGTTCTGTGAGGATATGACTAAATTTAAAACACCCCAGGGATGTGTAATTTTCTGATCACAAGATTCTTTTTGCCCTATTAACAGAGTAAAACAACCGCTTGTGTTTTCCCTTCAGTTTTGCACTCAAACTACTAGAATACACCAACATTTTAAAGTGATTATAAGAGGGAAACACAGCTATTAAATCATGATTCCCTCAATGTGGTCTCACACACATTGGCCACACAAATAACATGGATTCTGGCGGCATTTATCCAAAAACTGCAGATTTTCAGAGAAAACCACAAATACGTTTGCAGTTGGAAAAGGTTAGGTAAAACTAAGGGATGGAGATGAGGATGCCAGATGCGCAGTAGGAGCTACCTATCACTGTTGCATCGGGAGTATGAACTTAGAACAGCAGGCATCATGCTGATTTCTCATAGAAATCAGCTGTGAGTGCCAGATGGGCCAGACTTTGGGAATGTACTGTGAATTAAGCCTGATTCTCAGACAGATTAAAGAAAAAAAGCTACATCACAAATACAGTAAAGTCTTGTTATATCGATATCGGTTATAACGAATTACTGCTTATTACGATACTATTTTCATTTCCCGGCAAATTTCTAGTCTTTTATGATATAATTAGTTCCGTTAGTACGATACCCGGTTATTATGATAATCCGGTTACTACGATGCCCTTTTCATCTCCCGCCAGCCAATTTGGTCTGCTTATATCGATACAAAAGCAGCTTAAATCAATCTTTGCTGAAGGATTTCAATACCAAAAAAGAACACGGCGAACGGCTGCTTCCAGTCAACTTTATTTTTCACACTTCCACCACCAGAGCGCAGCACACACACCGATTCCCGCACTTCCTGGTTCACAAGTCATGCTCAACCCGCCCCACATAGCTGGCCAAACACATGCCTGCAACAGAAGAACCAACTGACATAGCATACACACCTATTCCAACGAAGACACAAGTGTACAAATACATGTATTTAATTGTGTTGTATTCAGATATCTTTTTATCGCTTGCAATAATCACTGTTTTTCATACGGGAATCGGTGTGTGTGCTGTGCTCTGGTGGTGGAAGTGTGAAAAATAAAGTTGACTGGAAGCAGCCGTTCGCCGTGTTCTTTTCTATACTATAGAACAATGTCGAGTGCATTATTGCCCACTTTTAATGTAGTTCGGCGCAGGATCGGATATATCGACAGTCCGGTTATATCGATATTTTTTCAGACTCCCGACAATATCGATATAACAAGACTTTACTGTAGTACCATTTTACTCAAGGACTCACGCTGCACTTGCTCTTTCAGTAAGAGAATAGCCTGTAATTTGCACAGCCCAACAGCAGGTGGCGCTGTTGATTCGATTCATGCACAATGCACGTCGAAGGAGCAGTACCAAATCCACAGACATTTAATAAGGTTAGTGTAATGCAATAACCCAGACATAAATGTCAATAAATGTCAATAAGTCAGGAACTTTCCATCACAGATGATGTCATCGATTGGAAAATATTGTGACTTCTCTTTCCGTATACTGATTAATGTCTCTTATTGGAGGCTTACTTTTAAACGAGATACTGGTGACAGCCCACCCTGGTGCTCTCTCAGCATGCATGTTGGACTTGGTGCCCCATTCAAGCCGACTTTGTGATAGCTGTTAACAGGGCTCCAGATGTTTTACCATCTGGTTTGTTCAGTACTTTGAAGGCAGAAAATTATTTAATGTAATAGTTATAAGAAAAATACTATACTCCATCCTACAACTCAGATTACGGTACTTAACGTCTTGTAAGATTCAGATAGCTCAAGAGATTTTAAAGGGAGACAAAGTCCTGCCAAATGCTGTTATTCCGCATCAGCAGGTATCGTGCATTATCACGCAGCCAGGAGGAACGTTTTGCTGATCAAAACAGGGCAGGTCTGCTGGACAGCTGAGTTTTACTGTGTTACCAGAGGTTTTACTAACAGCACATGTTGAATGGAGGGTTGTTTGTGCACCGTGTGAGATCACACATGATCAAACCATCATTATGAAGTGAGTGCGATCGTGTGTAAAAATGTTACAGTGGATTTAACCCCATTCCCAAAACGAATAAATAAGGTATCTGTTTTGAAGTCTGAAAATCTTGTAGCATAAATAGTCTTTCATGTTAAAACAGATTTCATTTTTTATTTTCTGATTTAGATAGAAGTTTAGCAGACTTAACAGACATACTAAAAGACATAAAAACTCAGAGCTGAAGCTATTGAGATATCTAAATATGAACATTACCGGACAAGAATCAATTGGGATGTGGTCACATTAACCAACTACATGAATTACAAACAGGGTAAGAGAGGTTACAAAAATTAAAAGTGAGATTTCATGTGTACTGATGTTTTAGTATACAGTACCGGTACACTCCTGATGACTAATTTTAAGACCAGTTCAATTGCATGAATTGATATGTTGCATGATTGGATCTCAAGAAGGTTCTAAGTAGAGCTTCAAAATATATTCAGTCTGTCGTGATCTTTTTCTCTTCGATCGCGATCGGATTGTCGATCCGCATAAGCAAGGCCGTTGCTGCTGAGGTTGGATGACATTTGAAACTACTTAAAAGATACCGAGGAACAAAAAAAGTGAAGTGGTCGGCCCCCAAAAATGTCACTGGCCCTATTTCTGGAGGATCTGTTTGGCTGTCTGTTAAGGCATGGGGTGATCCTTGAAGGTTGATCCTGGTCTCTCATCTGCAAGAGAAGACCTTCAAAGGTCTCGTCTCCTTCAACACCACATAATTACCTGTTTGGAATTTGCACAAGAACGGCAAATACGGGACAATGAAATTTGGAATAAAGTTTGATTCTCTAATGAGAAAATTTTTGACCTTCTATAAGGCACACATGTTTTCCACCTCATGAACAATGGAGCTGTGCAGGGGTGTAAAACGGCGGTCGAGTGGTTAGCGTGCAGACCTCACAGCTAGGAGACCACGGTTCAATTCCACCCTCGGCCATCTCTCCGGGTACTCCGGTTTCCTCCCACATTCCAAAAACATGCTAGGTTAATTGGCGACTCCAAATTGTCCATAGGTATAAATGTGAGTGTGAATGGTTGTTTGTCTATATGTGCCCTGTGATTGGCTGGCGACCAGTCCAGGGTGTACCCCGCCTCTCACCCAGCTGGGATAGGCTCCAGCAACCCCCGCGACCCTCGTGAGGAAAAGCGGTAGAAAATGAATGAAAGTTTGATAACAAGTTTGAGAACATTTTTTACCTTCCATAAGGCACACATGTTTTCCACCTCATGAACAATGGAGCTTAAGGTTGTGCAGGGGTGTAAAACGGCTTTGTGGAAATGTTGCAGGGGGCATCCCTCATGACTTATTGAAGGCCAACATACCTCAGGTTTGGCATGTTTGAGGTATGTCTATACAGTATGTCTTCAAATACGCTCAGGTTTCCTAATGGTTTTTGCACGTTTCACTTTTATCATCCCCTGCTGCACATCTCTGTTTCCCTACACTTGAAATTGTTGCGTTCCTGCTAGTGTGCCTTTGATGGACACTCGAGTGAAAAATCCAATGAAAAGTCTTCCAAGCCTTCCAAAAAAACAAAAGATTCTTCAAAGCAAAAAGTCTGAAAAGCTAACAAGTGCGGCAGCTGCGACCAAACGCCACATGCTCCTGTTTCTCCAACTATGTAAACTGTGGGATGTGTAATCAGAGTTGTTTAATGCAGACATCTGGAGAGGACAGCATCACAGCACTGTTAAATATTTACAGCTGGCCCACAGTCTTTCGCTTCATGATGTGTCACCATCTGGATTGAATACCAGGCCCATCTCCTTGGCCTAAGCCAGGGAAACCTCAACTATCTAAAATAGATTTAGCAAAAGACACAGGCTATATATATACACACACATATATATATATATATAAGGAAAATGTTACAAAGAAAACACCACATCCATAGCTAATGGTAAGACCTGAAGAATTTAATAGAATAACCCCAAATTCATACATATGTCACAGACTGCCAGATTAAAATAGAAGAGATTTGAAATCATATGACTCGCTGCTACGCCCCCCGCGCCGTGATGCGTCTGGTGTGAATTCATGGGAATACTTGTATAACACTGTCAGATACAGAAATAGTGTACAAAAAGTGGGGTACGCCAATTGTCATAGGGAATAAACATTGAAAACAATTAAACAATTAGGGCCCAACAGTCAGAATTATGAGTGCGTGTGTTCATTGCTTTGTGTGAGTATTGTAACAAAATTTGTCGATTAATCACGTAATCTGAAAAAAATATTTTTTTCTTGTGTAAATGTAAAAGTAATGAAGGACCAATTGGTTGAATTATTTAGATAATCAAGCATTTTATTTATTAAATGGACATTGTGCATAGTGCAACTGGTGGTTATTTTAGGGCTATTTAATACTCTATGCCCGGGGTCTCAAACACGCGGCCCGTGGGCCAAATGTGGCCCGCAGGACACTAGTTTGAGGCCCCCGCCTTGATATGAAAGTTTAATGTTAGTTTGATATGGATGCTGTATGGTATCATGTACTCGGAAAAAATTATTACGTTTGATTAATGTTCATGTTAAAGGTTAAATAACTGTTAATAGTTATCCTCCCTATCCGTGTGGAAGTGGTAAGTTTTTGGCTATTTAAGTTTAAAGGAAATAACTTGAAGGCTACCGTTTAGGTCGCTAGCTCTCTATTTTGCGAGTTAGCATGTGTCTCAAGACTCTGCAGTTGCGCAATATGTTGTAAATAAAAAGTAGTGTTTTGTCATGTCTACAGGGCTCTAATAATGCTTTGTTAATTTTAATCTGAAAAAATAATTTGTCTACCCACCAACTATATGTGGTTTCTTAAGTTTTTATTATTTGCCGTTTTATTATTATTATTATATTTATTTATTACTGATTGATTGATTTTCTTTATTCTTGATTTGTTTATTTATTTTTCATCTTATTTTGTGTAGAAAAATAAAAATTAAGATATTTAAGAACAGTGGAATGTTTTATCAGAGCTTTTATTGTAGAAAATCGGAACCAAAGCACTGAAAAAGTTTGTATATTTTTCTGTTTTTAATGAATGTGTTTTTTTTGGAAAACCTGATGCGGCCCAGCCTTGCCCAGACCCTAGCTCCAGTGGCCCCCAGGTAAATTGAGTTTGAGACCCCTGCTCTATGCAATCTGACTGCACACATTTTTTTCCTTAGAATTATATTTTTTTTCTAAAAAAGGTGCGTGCTCATGACACGTCAACTCTGTGTAAAAGGTTACACAACCATTAACAAAGGAACTATTTGCTGATGGAACCACGAGTGTATGTGGAGGTGGTGTTATGTAAAGCAGGTGGTGGTGGTGGTGAGTAGTTGCAAAGCCACAGACAACACAATGATTATTAAATCAGCCACCAGGTCACAAGAAAACACATATGAGGCGAGTCGGGCTACACTCCCAACTGCACCATGTGACTACCGATGAATGTGCATCAAGCCGACGGCTCTGCACCTGCTGGCTGGTGATCTACATCGTTGTCTCACCACCTGCTGCTGTATTGACTCATTCCGAAGAGTATGAGCACCAGTATAACCATTTAGGGGACGCTTAGGAAGCAGCACACTGGCATTTAAATGTGATTTAAGCAAACCTCTCAAGTCGTACAGTCTGGAAATACATGCCTTAAAAGGCTTTAGCTCAGTGAACATCTAAAGGATGACCTCCATAAGTGTGTTTTGATGCTTATCTTTTTTATGTTTTCATGTGATACCTCCAGACATGGACGACGATATGGTTAATTTGGGCAAAAATCACAATTTTACAGTATTATATTTACAGCTGTAAATGTGTTATTGTGAAATGGCTTTATTGAAAAGAGAAGATAACTTATTTTCAAAATTATGTAACACAGTGGTGTGCAAGCTGCGGCCCGCAGGCCATATCCGGCCTGCCAAGCGTCTTGCAATCTGTAGCTTGTACCAAAACCATCCAAACACCACAACACACACAATGTACAAAGTAGCCTACCGACTGCATCTAAATATCTACTCTATATATTCCTGCCACAAGGCATGCTGGGTAATTTGTGGTACTTTTCTCCCAACATTTTGCTGTGTTTGAAACCGGAAAACTGGCAGTGATGGCAAAATTAAATGTGGGACGGCAAACATACTACATTACTAATTGATGTTAATAGGAACACCTTTCTCGTTCTATGGTTATCAGAACACTTTTCCTGTGGTGACGTCACAGAAACATTAAAAGACAAGGTTGTGGCCTACATACTCCTTGAAAAAGAGATTTCTGCTCATCCCAGTTTTTATCACCAATTGACATTGCTTTTAAACATAAGAAAGGTTTGAATTAATATATTTTTATTTATTTTTCTCAAGCTGCAGCACCTCCCCTTAAGTCTTCTGGCACCACCCACATTTTCCTATGACAGCGTGACTTCCATTTATGGTTCTATGGTTGTCATCATAATTTTCTGCTTCTCATCACCGAAACCCTGGTAGTATTCCATAAGCACAAAAAAGCCAAAGAAAAATCAAAACAATTGTGGACTTCAGTTAAATTGTACAGCTTTTGAGCTGATTGTCAGTAGTACTTCAGCCAATGGTGCACAGTAGAGTCGGTTCATGTCCTTCAAGGTAATCTACACTATTGTATTTTTATCATTGTCTCATAATTACACTTAAAATGTGACCTAGTCCAGGGACTCAGGGACAACTCCTAAAGTGGGTGTTATTAAAACAACGATTCTTGAGAGACTTGTTCATTCAATACACATGACAGTACTGTGGATACCGAGTTTTGAAAAAGTTGAAACGCACCACAACAGCAGCACACCCTGACAACAACCATCAATTACGTATTCCCTGCAAGAGACAGCTTCTCTTTGCTGTTGTTTTTTATGCCTTGCTTCAATTTACCTCATCTGTGCCGCGGCTGCTGCCGGGGTCGAGCCGCAGGGGGCCGGGCGGTAGAGCCGCAGACTCCGGATTGGCCAAGTCACTCCCCACAAGTGTCAACATGGAGTCCCGCTTCTGGTGGATTAGTTCCCTTTTGACCTCGGAACGCAGGTCCAAGTAGAAAACCAGGGTGACAGCGTGGAGCGAGAGTGACAGCATGAATAATCCCAGGAAGACGACGCTGCTGCTGCTGCTTCGATTCCGGCACTTGGCGTTACACATACAGGGGTCACCTCTGGGTATCACTTTACGCGGGAATTCCTCCACGGGTAGAACATCGAGTGCCATCATTGGACAGGGCAAGTTAGGAGCTCTTTAACTCGGCATAATCGGCCGCGGCTATTTATTTATGTGGACACGCATAAGTGCAGCAAGAGCCGCAGCAGCGGCTGTTCGGTGCGAACTTCTTCTGTAGTAACACTCTAAGACCCGCCCACCTCTTCTCTGATTGGTCTGTAAACCAGGCCACCGGTTGGACGCTTGGAAGCCTCACATCCAGTAAAAGTGCGACATCTAATGGACAAATCTTTGTACTGCAACACATGTGAATGATTAGATGCTGTGAGAATAATCCCCAGTGTTTGTTTTTCTTTGTTGTGACATGGAGAAAAAAAAAACCAAAAACATTTGTGACCACATTCAGTGACGTATTCCCTATTACATGAGTGTGAAACCTATGTCGTGTAAGTTGTTTGTGCAGGCTTTCAACATCCTTTGTTTTGCACCTTGCTTTGTGTCATGTGGGTGGTACAAAGGCTTAGTGAGGAACCGGTCCAAAAAGGCTGGACAGGTGATTGAAATGAAGCATTTCACACACAAAAATAGGACAAACATGACATTATTATGCACACCATGCATCCATTTCATACACTGCTTGTCCTCATTAGGGTCACACATGTGCTGGGGCAAATCCCATCTGATTTAGCACTATACAGGGCACATATAGACAAACATCTGCCATCAAATTTACACCTATGAGCAATTTACAGTCTCCAATGAATCTTTTGAGGACATGAGAGGAAGTTTACTATAGCGTAAACCCACACAGATATGCTCCAGAGATTTGAACTTCGACTGCTGGCCATATGCATACTATACATTCTTTAAAAAAAAAAAGAAAAACATCCATATTATCTGGATTTGTGCTTGTGTACAACACCATTGTGTTTTCCAAACATGTGTCATTCAGCTGCACTTCGGGAGAACTCGACTTCTTCCAAAAAGCCAGCCATGGACAATTCTTTCAAAATGAATGAATCTGCCTTTTTAAAAAAAAAAAAAAGTTTTCATCACTCAAAAACGGAGCTTTGTTCTCTCTCCGATGTAGAGAATTAGATTTGACGCAAGTGGCACTTCTAATCATTGAGTTAAAGAAAAACTGCACTTTATTTTTTTTAAATTGTGCATCTCTTTTCCGTGCATTCTAAAGATATCCCAAAAGCTAAAAAGTGACTCTAATTAATGGGACACACCTAGAAAGCCCACTATTTAAACACCTCTAAACACATTTTTATATCCATGCTGTAACAATATAACAGGCACATTCATGATAATATGTAACATTAATTTTAACATTAATTTTTTAACATTTTTTCAGAAGGCTTTACAGGCGGAATGTGTGCTTTGCTTCCCAATACACCTTTAGCTGTTTTTTAAAAAATATATTTTCAATGCACAGAAAAGAGAAAGACATAGAAAGACATGTATGTTCATGTCTCGCGTAACAAATTCCAAAAAGTTTCCGTTAAGCTAAAAAAAAAAAAAAAAAAAAAGAACAAAATATCGGGTCGGTTGCAAAATGTTTATTTCATCAGGACTCATGCATGACAAAGTACGTGATATTGACTTACACATGAGACACTGAGTAATTGCGTGTTTAAAAGCAAAATAACGGACAACAACAAGACAACTGAAGATGAAAGGCGAGTACTTGTCTCAGAGATGTTGTCAACATGGAGCTCATTACTTTAAGAATGCATGCGGCTCTGAGTATATATATTGTGGTTAATCTTCTTCAGACTCATTGTATCAGTCTGTTTTTCATCCATGGGTTGTGTCTTTAAAAAAAAAAAAGTGATTCTGCTCATTTACCACTGAAGGGCAGCATTGCCAAGCCATAAATCAATAACACTGCACACTAGTATCATGTTAACAGAACTTATGATATCAGCAATCACTGCTTAATTTATGTATTTATGAAATGAAAAGCGCATGTTGTGGTTTTTAAATTCAGATGTATGATTACATGCACTTGCAGTTGGAGCATCTTCCCGTTTTTTTTTTTTTTCTTTTGAGAGGGAAGAATACAAAGTGGGATCACGGGGGAGGGATGCAAAACTCACCCATATGTGGGTTACAAGTGAGTGAAGGCTCAGTCTAAGCCAGTTTGTTATGCTCTTCATCTGAAAAAAAAAAAAAAACATGCACAATAACCGGGAGAAGTAGTTCATTCACAATAGACACTTGCATCCTGTTTGGGGTAAACATATTTTACAAATTTACATTAGGAAATGATACGTTATGAGTGTAGCAACTTTATATCGCTGTTATTTAGCCCACAGTCATAAAAAGAACACAAAACTGAAGAAATAGCAAGCAGAAGTAATTCCTTTTACATCCGCCGGGTTTGGATGCAGTGTGTACAAATGTCGTGCCTCCATCCCGTCTGAGCTTATAACAAGATTTAGGCTTTCCCTGCCTTTCTCATATGAGGTTTGCAGAATAGATATGTTACGTTTTAAACATGAGGAGTTATGGATAGGCCAGACGATGCCCGTCTTGGATGTCCGTCATTGTCTTTTGTGAAAGTGCACACACTTGAATGGACATTTAATTACTATTATAAGGGCGCATATGAGCTAATGTGATTCATAGCCATGAAGAGACTTGCACATTAAGCGTTGAGTCGTCATTGTTTCTGCACACTGGATCGGAAAGGTGTGACCCCCGGGCAGATTTATATGCTCGTTCTTTTGATTTTCTACTCATATATATTCAGTTGAAACCCTGTCTGTCATTTTTCCTAATAATTCATTTAGGGCTGTTTTGAGTCAGGATTGTTATAGTCAAATATGATTAAGTCGGGATAGGCTCCAGCACAGGGGTGGGCAAACTAAGGCCCGGGGGCCACATCCGGCCCGCCAAGTGTTTGAATACGGCCCGCCCAATCTTTCCAAAGTATTTCATTTAAACTCAACATACAACCTGGCATCATGGCCTGAGCCAACCTTTTGATGGTTTTATCAATTTCGTTTTTTGACATGGTCTGTTGTTTACAAAGTGCTCCTGAAAAAAGGGACACAAGCACATAATAATAATGATAATAATAATTATTATCATTATTATAATTATTATTATTATAATATTATTATTATTTTATTTTATTATTATTTTTTTTATATAATCTAATAATCTAATAATCTAGTAACAATCTAATAATAATAATAATAATAATTATTATTAGATTATTATAATTATTATTAGAACTATTATGATTATTATAATTATTATATTAATGCTAATTATTATATTAATTATAGTATATACTATTATTGTTATATTTGCATATTTTACATAATAATAATATAATAATTATTATTTTAATTTTATTGTAATTATTATAATATTTTATTATTTTTAAAATATTTAAATATAAATATAAAATAATAAATAATAATAGCAGATTGCATGACAATTTTACAGATACAATAATACCAGGTGGACTGTTACGTGTAAAATATGTAGTCTGCCCCCCCACCCGTAAATGTTGTCATATCAATGCGGCCCGCGAGTCAAAAAGTTTGCCCAACCCTGCTCCAGCATGTAGCACCCTTGTGAGGATAAGCGGTAGAAAATGAATGAGTGAATAAAAATAGGAACACAATGACAAGATAATGGCAGTTCTGATTGACAATGAACCATTTCTTTAACTGGATCTTGTTTAATGTATAGGTTTTGATTTCTAACGGATATGAGCGTGAGGTTCCACTTAGTGGCAACTCACATGGAAAGAGCGGTTTGTCCAAATGGGAGTTGGAATAATGCTATGTCTCTTAGCGCCTCCAGTTCTGCTATGAACAGCTGTTGGAATGTTGACAAACTGTTGAGGAGGAGGAGAAGATGATGATAAATCGTTAATGATTTTATGAATACATTTATTAAAAATAGAGACAGCCAGCCAATCACAGGGCACATATAGACAAACAACCATTCACACTTCACAATTTGGACTCGCCAATTAACCTAGCATGTTTTTTTGGAATGTACCCGGAGTAACCATTTTGAGGGGTTTCTGTGTGGAAGTGGTTTTTTCATTCATTCATTTTCTACCGCTTTTCCTCATGAGGGTCGCAGGGGGTGCTGGAGCCTATCCCAGCTGTCTTCAGGCAAGAGGCGGGATACACCTCAGCCAATCAAAGGGCACTTACAGACAAGCAACCATTCACACTCACATTCATACCTATGGACAATTTGGAGTCGCTAATTAACCTAGCATGTTTTTTTGGAATGTGGGAGGAAACCGGAGTACCCGGAGTAACCATTTTGAGGGGTTTCTGTGTGGAAGTGGTTTTTTTCATTCATTCATTTTCTACCGCTTTTCCTCACGAGGGTCGCAGGGGGGTGCTGGAGCCTATCCCAGCTGTCTTCAGGCAAGAGGCGGGATACACCTCAGCCAATCAAAGGGCACTTACAGACAAGCAACCATTCACACTCACATTCATACCTATGGACAATTTGGAGTCGCCAATTAACCTAGCATGTTTTTTTGGAATGTGGGAGGAAACCGGAGTACCCGGAGTAACCATTTTGAGGGGTTTCTGTGTGGAAGTGGTTTTTTCATTCATTCATTTTCTACTGCTTTTCCTCACGAGGGTCGCAGGTGGGTGCTGGAGCCTATCCCAGCTGTCTTCAGGCAAGAGGCGGGATACACCTCAGCCAATCAAAGGGCACTTACAGACAAGCAACCATTCACACTCACATTCATACCTATGGACAATTTGGAGTCGCCAATTAACCTAGCATGTTTTTTTGGAATGTGGGAGGAAACCGGAGTACCCGGAGTAACCATTTTGAGGGGTTTCTGTGTGGAAGTGGTTTTTTCATTCATTCATTTTCTACTGCTTTTCCTCACGAGGGTCGCAGGTGGGTGCTGGAGCCTATCCCAGCTGTCTTCAGGCAAGAGGCGGGATACACCTCAGCCAATCAAAGGGCACTTACAGACAAGCAACCATTCACACTCACATTCATACCTATGGACAATTTGGAGTCGCTAATTAACCTAGCATGTTTTTTGGAATGTGGGAGGAAACCGGAGTACCCACACGCACATGCAAAACTTTAAATTATTGTTATTTATTCTAAATTATTGAAATTATTTGCACAAATTACTGTTTATGCTGTACATTGTTCATATTTGATGTTATGTATTTATTCCCCACATTATTATTTATTATTACACAAGAGCCAGGCAACGACATTTCGTTGGCAATTTTACTGCTGTGTTATTGTGCAATGAAAAATGTCTATGTCTATGTCTATGTCTATGTCTATGTCTATGTCTATGTCTATGTCTATGTCTATGTCTATGTCTATGTCTATGTCTATTACAACAGGCGAGGTCAACAAATAAGACCAGGTCCAAAAACAGGCAGTGCAAAAAGGACAAATGCTAGAATGTGACCTAAAAGGACAACAAACCAGCGTGTCTAAATAAGGAGCAGGTAATCAGAGGTGATTAATCCACGCAGGTGTAGAATCAGGCAGGGTGAAGGAGTTCCATGATGAGGGTCAGATGGCCGTTTATGGTGAGAATTTTATGGGTTTTTTTTGTCCAAAATGTTGATAGTGTATTTGTGATGTGACTAGCTTGCGACCAAATAGGTAAACATTAAAATTAATTTTGTGTCAATTATGACACAGATATTTTTTAATTCCGGGCGGCACGGTGGTCGAGTGGTTAGCGCGCAGACCTCACAGCCAGGAGACCAGGGTTCAATTCCACACTCGGCTATCTCTGTGTGGAGTTTTCATGTTCTCCGTGGGTTTTCTTCGGTTACTCCGGTTTCCTCCCACATTCCAAAAACATGCTAGGTTAATTAGCGACTCCAAATTGTCCATAGGTATGAATGTGAGTGTGAATGGTTGTTTGTCTATATGTGCCCTGTGATTGGCTGGCGACCAGTCCAGGGTGTAAACAGCTGGGATAGGCTCCAGCACCCCCGCGACCCTCGTGAGAAAAAAGCGGTAGAAAATGAATGAATGAATATTTTTTATTCCGATACAAGAACATCTGACACGGCACTGGAGTGACTGCAGTGTTGGACTTTGTGAAGAACATGGATTGGAGATGTTAGTGAGCTTCACTATCTGAGATATCATTACCGTGAGCATAAATGTCAGCGTCACCTGCATACATCGGGACAGAGACATCAACGCAAATGGATTGAAGGTCATTAACATAAAGTGAGAACAGCGACGGTTCTACATTTGATCCTTGAGGAACCCCAGTGGAGAGCTGAGAGCTAATGATTTAATGGACAGGACTCTGACATGTTGTGAAGCGCTCAGTGAGGTAAGACTCAATCCACTTAAGTGCATCTGGTTAAAAAAAAAAAAAAAATTC
This sequence comes from Doryrhamphus excisus, assembly GCF_037039965.1. NCBI lineage: Eukaryota > Metazoa > Chordata > Actinopteri > Syngnathiformes > Syngnathidae > Doryrhamphus > Doryrhamphus excisus. The sequence goes on along the minus strand of NC_136378.1, from coordinate 8,620,357 downwards.
AAGTGCCATAATTTTGTTAGCATGATTTTATGATTTATTATCAAATGCCTTGTTGACATTGACGAACACCAATGAGCCCACCTCAGCCTAACATGCCTCTGATGTTTATTTATCAATATTATTATCTTATTTTTCAACTTTTGAAATTTCATGCTCTCACCCCACCAATGTTAGGATAAATAAAAAAAAACATTTGGGCCAAATTGTATCAATATTGATTAATATTAATATTAATATTGATTAATTAACTTTTGATAGTTTGATATATGCTGTGCATATTCAGGAGTTTTCGCACATTATGATAATTTGTGCAAACATGTTTTATTGGTTTAATAATTAATCATTAATTGGAGTTTATGCTGCTGGGGGCACAGCTGCTGATGCCGTCGCTGCCCCTTATAATGATTTTCAATTTCTGCAAAGTCTGAAAAGGTATGAAGAAATTCATTCAGCAATTTCCAAGGCTGCAGTGAATAAGTTTTCAGGGCACCTGTGGTATTTGAGTGAGGAGCTGATAGCGTTAGCCCTTTTTGACCCAGCAGTACCAACTGTTTTATTTTATTTTGCTTTGCGTTCTTAAAATGGTACAATTTGCTCAAAAACGAGCAATTCTGGAAATATTCAGAGGCCTTGAGCAACCTCAAAATATTGTTAAAAAAAGTCAAAATTTTGCACAGTGAGTTTTTATTGATATCGTAACACATTTAGAGGGTGAGAGTTGAACATTTCCAATAAAAAATTTTGACCCTCCATATAAGGACTAGTTATCCTCTTAATGAACAACTTGTATTTACCTCACCACAATATGTCACTGATTTGGAGTGTGTATATATATCATATTGTCAGATTTTATAACTTTTGAATTAACCAGGGTCATCAACACAGGTAACACTCGGTAAATAAAAAAACTCTGAAATGCAGTATTCTGGCAAAACAAACATATTCACTTTATTTGGGTTGAAATAAGCTATAATATAAATGTTACACAAATGTGTAGTAGCTCTCGTTGGAGATGACTGGTGTAGACACTAAAGCCGAGTCCAATAAGGAGTTGAAATATGATTGTGATGCATGTTTATGAGTTTTTACACCGTGTGTGTCAGGAAGATAGTTATGGCTCTTTGTTCCCAGGGTATTTGGCTTGCTCTTTTTTTAGGAATCGTACTGTATAAAGCTGCTTCGTCACCTCAAACTGCCTCCCAAGTGACTCGCAGTGGCCCGTAACGGCAGCAAAAATTGAGTTTGGCGGCAAGAAAATTTCAAAATGTTTAAAAATCTTTGTGTCCACCAAGTGACACAAAATATCACAAACAATCCGCCTATTGGAATCCACTGGAATGTAATGGCGTGCAGTGGCTCAAACTGCCTCTCAACTGACTCGCAGTGGCCCGTAACGGCGGCAAAAATTGAGTTTGGTGGCAAGAAAATTTCAAAATGTTTAAAATCTTTGTGTCCACCAAGTGAGACCAAATGTCACAAACAATCCGCCTATTGGAATCCACTGGAATGTAATGGCGTGCAGTGGCTCAAACTGCCTCCCAACTGACTCGCGGTGGCCCGTAACAGCGCCAAAAATTTAGTTTGGCGGCAAAATTTTTTCAAAATGTTTAAAATCTTTGTGTCCACCAAGTGAGACCAAATGTCGCAAACAGTCTGCCTATTGGAATCCACTGGAATGTAATGGCGTGCAGTGGCTCAAACTGCCTCCCAACTGACTCGCAGTGGCCCGTGACAGCGCCAAAAATTGAGTTTAGTGGCAAGAAAATTTTAAAATGTTTAAAAATCTTCATATCCACTAAGTGAGACCAAATGTCACAAACAATCCGCCTATTGGAATCCACTGGAATGTAATGGCGTGCAGTGGCTCAAACTGCCTCCCAAGTGACTCGCAGTGGCCCGTAACGGCGGCAAAAATTTAGTTTAGCGGCAAGAAAATGTCAAAATGTTTAAAAATCTTTGTGTCCACCAAGTGACACCAAATGTCACAAACAATCCGCCTATTGGAATCCACTGGAATGTAATGGCGTGCAGTGGCTCAAACTGCCTCCCAACTGACTCGCATGGCCCGTAACAGCGCCCAAAATTGAGTTCGGCGGCAAGAAAATTTCAAAATGTTTAAAAATCTTTGTGTCCACCAAGTGAGACCAAATGTCGCAAACAATCCGCCTATTGGAATCCACTGGAATGTAATGGCGTGCAGTGGCTCAAACTGCCTCCCAAGTGACTCGCAGTGGCCCGTAACGGCGGCAAAAATTTAGTTTGGCGGCAAGAAAATGTCAAAATGTTTAAAAATCTTTGTGTCCACCAAGTGACACCAAATGTCGCAAACAATCCGTCTATTGGAATCCACTGGAATGTAATGGCGTGCAGTGGCTCAAACTGCCTCCCAACTGACTCGCAGTGGCCCGTGACAGCGCCAAAAATTTAGTTTAGTGGCAAGAAAATTTTAAAATGTTTAAAAATCTTCATATCCACTAAGTGAGACCAAATGTCACAAACAATCCGCCTATTGAAATCCACTGGAATGTAATGGCATGCAGTGGCTCAAACTGCCTCCCAAGTGACTCGCAGTGGCCCGTAACAGCGCAAAAAATGAGTTTGGTGGCAAGAAAATTTTAAAATGTTTAAAAATCTTCGTGTCCACTAAGTGAGACCAAATGTCGCAAACAATCCGCCTATTGGAATCCACTGGAATGTAATGGCGTGCAGTGGCTCAAACTGCCTCCCAACTGACTCGCAGTGGCCCGTGACAGCGCCAAAAATTGAGTTTGGCGGCAAGAAAATTTCAAAATGTTTAAAAATCTTTGTGTCCACTAAGTGAGACCAAATGTCGCAAACAATCCGCCTATTGGAAACCACTGGAATGTAATGGCGTGCAGTGGCTCAAACTGCCTCCCAACTGACTCGCAGTGGCCCGTAACAGCGCAAAAAATTTAGTTTGGCGGCAAGAAAATTTAAAAATGTTTAAAATCTTTGTGTCCACCAAGTGAGACCAAATGTCGCAAACAATCCGCCTATTGGAATCCACTGGAATGTAATGGCGTGCAGTGGCTCAAACTGCCTCCCAAGTGACTCGCAGTGGCCCGTAACGGCGGCAAAAATTTAGTTTGGCGGCAAGAAAATGTCAAAATGTTTAAAAATCTTTGTGTCCACCAAGTGACACCAAATGTCGCAAACAATCCGTCTATTGGAATCCACTGGAATGTAATGGCGTGCAGTGGCTCAAACTGCCTCCCAACTGACTCGCAGTGGCCCGTGACAGCGCCAAAAATTGAGTTTAGTGGCAAGAAAATTTTAAAATGTTTAAAAATCTTCATATCCACTAAGTGAGACCAAATGTCGCAAACAATCCGCCTATTGGAATCCACTGGAATGTAATGGCGTGCAGTGGCTCAAACTGCCTCCCAACTGACTCGCAGTGGCCCGTGACAGCGCCAAAAATTGAGTTTGGCGGCAAGAAAATTTCAAAATGTTTAAAAATCTTTGTGTCCACTAAGTGAGACCAAATGTCGCAAACAATCCGCCTATTGGAAACCACTGGAATGTAATGGCGTGCAGTGGCTCAAACTGCCTCCCAACTGACTCGCGGTGGCCCGTAACGGCGCCAAAAATTCAGTTTTTAGCGGCAAGAAAATGTCAAAATGTTTAAAAATCTTCGTGTCCACCAAGTGACACCAAATATCACAAACAATCCGCCTATTGGAATCCACTGGAATGTAATGGCGTGCAGTGGCTCAAACTGCCTCCCAACTGACTCGCAGTGGCCCGTAGCAGCGCAAAAAATTGAGTTTGGCGGAAAGAAAATTTCAAAATGTTTAAAATCTTTGTGTCCACTAAGTGAGACCAAATGTCGCAAACAATCCGTCTATTGGAATCCACTGGAATGTAATGGCGTGCAGTGGCTCAAACTGCCTCCCAACTGACTCGCAGTGGCCCGTGACAGCGCCAAAAATTGAGTTTAGTGGCAAGAAAATTTTAAAATGTTTAAAAATCTTCATATCCACTAAGTGAGACCAAATGTCACAAACAATCCGCCTATTGAAATCCACTGGAATGTAATGGCATGCAGTGGCTCAAACTGCCTCCCAAGTGACTCGCAGTGGCCCGTAACAGCGCAAAAAATTTAGTTTGGTGGCAAGAAAATTTTAAAATGTTTAAAAATCTTCGTGTCCACTAAGTGAGACCAAATGTCGCAAACAATCCGTCTATTGGAATCCACTGGAATGTAATGGCGTGCAGTGGCTCAAACTGCCTCCCAACTGACTGGCGGTGGCCCGTAACAGCGCCAAAAATTGAGTTTGGCGGCAAAATTTTTTCAAAATGTTTAAAATCTTTGTGTCCACCAAGTGAGACCAAATGTCGCGAACAGTCTGCCTATTGGAATCCACTGGAATGTAATGGCGTGCAGTGGCTCAAACTGCCTCCCAACTGACTCGCAGTGGCCCGTAACAGCGCAAAAAATTGAGTTTGGCGGCAAGAAAATTTCAAAATGTTTAAAATCTTTGTGTCCACCAAGTGAGACCAAATGTCACAAACAATCCGCCTATTGGAATCCACTGGAATGTAATGGCGTGCAGTGGCTCAAACTGCCTCCCAACTGACTCGCAGTGGCCCGTGACAGCGGAAAAAAAATTGAGTTTGGCGGCAAGAAAATTTCAAAATGTTTAAAATCTTTGTGTCCACCAAGTGAGACCAAATGTCACAAACAATCCGCCTATTGGAATCCACTGGAATGTAATGGCGTGCAGTGGCTCAAACTGCCTCCCAACTGACTCGCATGGCCCGTAACAGCGCCAAAAATTGAGTTTGGCGGCAAAATTTTTTCAAAATGTTTAAAATCTTTGTGTCCACCAAGTGAGATCAAATGTCGCAAACAATCCGCCTATTGGAATCCAGTGGAATGTAATGGCGCGAGCCAAGTTGTGCCAATGATGCTAGGAGTCCACTGGGCCGGTGCCAGTTGGTGCCAGATGGGTGCAATGTCTCCCTTTCTATTCTCAACAATATCCTGCTGTGGGAATTGACACCCCCATAGGTCAGTGTTTCCCAATTTATTTCCAGGACCCAACAACCTTAGTTTATTTCCAAAACCTATCAACTGAGCATTTTGTTCCTTCTCCCTCAATCTCCCTCATATTCCCAACTCGGATAGCTCCACATTCCAGCAGTCATTGTCGGAGGAAAAATGTCTGTTTGCTGGGGTCAGTGTGCACATTATTTCTTCCTGTTCACCTGTGCTCTGCAAGATGAATGACCAGAGTTCTCAGACAGGGAAATGGTTGCAGTGTGTAAAATGTAACAATCATGCTTCCTCTGAACAGCTGAATGGACAGACACAAAAAAAAAATGTGAATGGGAAAGTGAAAATGGCCGCCCCGAAGAACATAATTGCTGCTGTGTTCACCAGAGAGAGGAAGAAATAACATCAAACAAGTTGTTTGCAGCAAAAGAGCAACATATTCGATTACTCGTGTCAGTCGAAGGACACAGGTTCAATCACTGGAAATGAACTAATTCGCTTTAAAGCGCTCACTTTATCCAACTCGCACACTGAGAGACGACCATTGTGTGTCAGGTACTGCAACACTCTACGGGTCACCTGTAGCCGTTTATAGAGAAAGCAAGTGAACTCATCAAATTCTCGAGAGAGTTATGATGTTTCACCTCTGCGTTTTAGCAGTCTCCTCGTATAGACTTCACAGCGCACTGCAGTCCATTAAACATTCATAGTCAGCAGAGGTTAAAAAGCAAATTCTCATCACATGAATGTATAATCATGCTCAAAGGTGACTTGTGAATAGTTTCTTAAATACATTTACTCTGACCACCTGTGTGTAATTTATGTATTTGGGAGGATGATGATCCTTGACTATGTACGTACCAGCCTTCCATTCATTTGCACTCCCATTGTAGTTTGGAGGGCAAGGTGAGGAGCGAGAGGAGCCATGAAAAGTGAGCAGCATGTGAGAGTTAGGAAATTTACTTTACATTACAACAACCATTTATAAAGGAAGCGTGATATGCCTTCTTTGTAAGAAGGAGTTTGTTTACCACCAAAATCAGCTCAAGTTTAGTCTAGGACAGGGGCCTCAAACTAGTGTCCTGCGGGCCACATTTGGCCCGCGGGCCCCACCTTGATATGAAAGTTTAATGTTAGTACGGCCCGCGCAAGTTTGATATGGATGCTGTATGGTATCATGTACCCAGAAAAAATTATTACATTTGATTAATGTTCATGTTAAAGGTTAAATAACTGTTAATAGTTATCCTCCCTATCCATGTGGAAGTGGTACGTTTTTGGCTATTTTAAGTTTAAAGGAAATAACTTGAAGGCTACCGTTTACGTCGCTAGCTCTCTAGTTTGCGAGTTAGCATGTGTCTCAAGACCCTGCAGTTGCGCAATATGTTGTAAATAAAAAGAGTATAAATGTGACTATAGTCGTGTTTTGTCATGTCTACAGGGCTCTAATAATGCTTTGTTCATTTTAATCTGAAAAAAATAATTTGTCTACCCACGTTTTATTATTATTACTGATTGATTGATTTTCTTTATTCTTTGTTTATTTATTTTTCATCTTATTTTGTGTAGAAAAATAAAAATTAAGATATTTGAGAACAGTGGAATGTTTTATCAGAGCTTTTCTTGTAGAAAATTGGAACCAAAACGAAGTTTTAAAAATTTTTTTGTTTTTAATAAATGCGTTTTTTTTTTTTGGAAAACCTGATGCGGCCCAGTTTCACCCAGACCCTAGCTCCAGTGGCCCCCAAGTAAATTGAGTTTGAGACCCCTGGTCTAGGACATTAACGCAAGGTCCACAGCTAACATTAGCAATTTAGTGAGCCATAGCAAAACTCTTTGCCAAATTAAACCCAAAGAGAACACCCCTCATATGAGCGAGTCTGCGACCGACAGGCTGGCGAATGTTCTTGCCAAGTGGATTGTGATGAACTGCAGGCCGATAAACATGGTGGAAAATGAGGGGTGGCCATCATACAAACCCCATGTGCAGGACCAAAATCAGCAAGTTGTACAATGGCAAAAAAACCCCAAAAAACTCAACTGAACATTATGATGGAGGATTCACCCAATTGTGTTGCTATAGAGGAGGAGGAGATCATTGGTCCTCAGTTTGGGGGTGACTGGACACTTTATTGATGGTGATGAACAATTAATTTTGTTGTGCTCTGTGAGTGAACAATTACTTTTGTTGTGCTCTGTGAGTGAACAATTACTTTTGTTGTGCACTGTGAGTTGACAATTACTTTTGTTGTGCACTGTGAGTGAACAAATTACGTTTTTGTGCACTGTGAGTGACAAATTACTTTTGTTGTGCACTGTGAGTTAACAATTACTTTTGTTGTGCACTGTGAGTAAACAATAACTGTTGTTGTTCACTGTGAGTTGACAATTAATTTTGTTGTGCACTGTGAGTAAACAATTACTTTTGTTGTGCACTGAGTTGACAATTACTTTTGTTGTGCACTGAGTTGACATTACTTTTGTTGTGCACTGTGAGTAAACAATTAATTGTGTTGTGCACTGTGAGTGAACAATTAATTTTGTTGTGCACTGTGAGTGTCAAATTACTTTTGTTGTGCACTGTGAGTTGACAATTACGTTTGTTGTGCACTGTGAGTTGATGATTAATTTTGTTGTGCACTGTGACTGAACAATTAATTTTGTTGTGCACTGTGAGCGACAAATTACTTTTGTTGTGCTCTGTGAGTGAACAATTACTTTTGTTGTGCACTGTGAGTTGACAATTACTTTTGTTGTGCACTGTGAGTGACAAATTACTTGTGTTGTGCACTGTGAGTGAACAATTAATTTTGTTGTGCACTGTGTGTCAAATGACTTTTGTTGTGCACTGTGAGTTGACGATTAATTTTGTTGTGCACTGTGAGTGAACAATTAATTTTGTTGTGCACTGTGAGTGAACAATTAATTTTGTTGTGCACTGTGAGTAAACAATTAATTTTGTTGTGCACTGTGAGTGATGGGTATTGGCCCACAGTACTTTTAATGCTGACTAACACATTAACGAATAAATAATACATACATAGCTATATTGTGCATGTGCTCGGTAGAGGTAATCGAACATTGGAGGGAAATTATCTGTCGTATTCCTGGTATATATATATATATACAGCAGATAGAGCTTGCAAAAACATTAATAGTTGAAGCTACAGAGAATCTTTGGTTTTTGAGTATTTCTGATAGTGAGTTGTCATGCTCGGCTGCCGATTACTCAGACCTTTTTGGAGACAGTGTGCTTTAGGCCTACACTTGAGAAGGGTCATTTCAAGTGCAGCATTTAAACCCCTAATCGAAATGTAAATCCATGTGACCGGACACAACCAAAAGTGACAGCAATAGGGGGAAAAAAAAACAAACTAATCTGATATGCTCATATTCTATTTTTTCTCAATTCTCAACACCAGGCAAGCATATGTTATCTTAAAATAACTACGTCATTCCACCACTTTGGTCCCAAGTGAAATGTGGCAATGGATAGATTGCATCTCTACTGTTCTACTGTTTATCCTGTTCAGGAATCATGATCATGAGCTGGAACCTACTGTGGGTGAAAAGTGGGGTAGACCCTGGCTGTGGCTGTGAGGCAGATGGTCTAACCACACTTCCACTGTGATGCCCACAAAGAAATATGTTGAAAGTTCTGTGCCTCTTTAGATGGGTTCATGCTCTATGATGGATGGTGTACATCACAATGGTTTGACAACAGTTTGATACCTGCTGGACAGAAGTGGATGAAAACGACGATGAAAAATCGTGGCTTTCAGTCAGTCTGGATTTTACGAGCTCTTGAGTTGTTACAGTTCTGACACTAGTAATTTACACATGTGTAAGTTACGCTGTGATTTAAGACATATAAGTACGAACAGGCATAATTTTCCAAAGACATTTCAAAACAATTGCAATGAAATGGAGTGCACCAGTTAATACTGAAAATATGCGCGACAGTCTGAAACGTCTGCACTGTGTGCCTGTCAACCAATTTACCATTATGCAGGCTGCGCTTCACCTGCGCCATGAAGAGACCAGGTCGGAGCTGGCAAGCTTTCTTCACACCTTTGCCGCGCTGTTTTGTCATGAAATTGTCACTGTGCCAAGCAGACAATGTGGACACCTCCCCCGGTGCGCCGCCACGCCCATTTTGGCGCAGTCCAGTCTAACTGCTGGTGTTTGACTCTCTGCGTTGTGACTGAAATGTGACGACAGACACAGGGTTGCTGCACTTTACTCACATCTGATGGAAGTACAACAAATATTCATTCATTCATTTTCTACCGCTTTTCCTCACGAGGGTGCTGGAGCCTATCCCAGCTGTCTTCAAACAACCATTCACACTCACATTCATACCTATGGACAATTTGGAGTCGCTAATTAACCTAGCATGTTTTTGGAATGTGGGAGAAAACCCGGAGAAAACCCACGCATGCACGGGGAGAACATGCAAACTCCACACAGAGATGGCCGAGGGTGGAATTGAACCCTGGTCTCCTAGCTGTGAGGCCTGCGCGCTAACCACTCGACCACCGTGCCGCCCTACAACAAATATGTTCCAGTCAAAATGTGGCCAAATAATGTGCCCCTACACAGATTACAACATAAGACAAGAATAAGAAATAAAGTTTAAAATCGCGAACAAAAGGGAAGTAGAAAGGAGTGGCCTAAACTTGTATACAGGAGGTGTTGCACTAATTACAGCAGTACGGGGTACACAGTGAGATTTTTAGTGTTCCACATTAAAATGACAATAAAAACACATCAGGCATTACTTAAACATATAAATTAGTGTAATTATAACATTAACATATACAGTAAAGTCTCGTTATATCGATATCGGTTATAACGAATTACTGCTTATTACGATACTATTTTCACGGCGAACGGCTGCTTCCAGTCAACTTTATTTTTCACACTTCCACCACCAGAGCGCAGCACACACACCGATTCCCGCACTTCCTGGTTCACAGGTCATGCTCAACCCGCCCCACATAGCTGGCCAAACACATGCCTGCAACAGAAGAACCAACTGACATAGCATACACACCTATTCCAACGAAGACACAAGCATACAAATACATGTATTTAATTGTGTTGTATTCAGATATCTTTTTATTGCTTGCAATAATCACTGTTTCTCATATGTACATGCTGGCGTTCGTATTGAAATCCTTAAACAAAGATTGATTTAAGCTGCTCAATGTCGAGTGCATTATTGCCCACTTTTAATGCAGTTCGGCGCAGGATCGGATATATCGACAGTCCGGTTATATCGATATTTTTTCCGACTCCCGACAATATCGATATAACGAGACTTTACTGTATACAGTATTTACAATGACATTTTGACCCTGTTACATCAGTCGACCAAAATACCAAATTGGCTGCGCACAGTGGTCCAGTGCACCAAATTACCAATGCGTTGGCTGCACCATGAAATTAGAACCCATTGACTTAACACTTTCTGAGGTATTTACAAAAAAGTACATTTAGAAAACAGGACGTGAACAAATTTACTGATGAGGAGTAAAATTAAATCAGCTTTGCTTCTTCCTACTCTATTTGATGTACTCCAGTGTAACTTGTGTACATGTTCAAGACAAATTAAACCAGTACCATTTCTACTATTAAGGGAGAAAAACAACCCAAACCTACATTCAATTAACTTTATTTCAGCAATTTGACCTGGAAAAGTCCATCACAACTCCATCTGTCATTTTGAGTTCAGACTTTCCTGCTGACATCTCAGCTCCTTTCTCTTCCTCTATCGCCTTCCACCCCCCTCGTCTCATTATCTGTCCAAATATCATAAGTTATTCAGAAGGCCCTTAAAACGCAGACTATACCCTGACACAGCAATATTCCGAGGAAGTTTGCCAGTTCATTAAAAAATACTCATCAAAGATGCACAACACAAACATGCACACACGCACTCGCATACTCACACAACCTAATTCAGCCTTCTAGGGGGCGGCCCATGTGGTGCTGATAAATTCCCCTTACTCCTATGCGGTGTCCTATCATGGTGTAAGATATCTTGTCTTTCTGATAGCCTTTTGTCAGAACACCCTGATGGAATCCAAGTTTGCTCGAGGCGGTGAATGAATGTCTTAGGGTGTCGTGTTTGCAAAAAAAAAAAAAAAAAGGCAGATTTTGTGTTAAGAAGCTGCTGACTGCAATGCTTTATATTGTCACATACCCAAACACATTTCCCTTGTGGTTTTGCAGCATATACATAAATGATCAACACCAGGTCACCATATTGCTGGCATGTTTTTGATGAAAATCATTTGCCAGAAAGGAATGCTTTTCTCTCGGTAGAATAGCCCAAAGCTGACAACATACACCCGATGTTGTGTTGTGTTAAATCCCATATGCAGCCGTTGTTCCTTTTGAGCGTCTTAAAGTATACGGGCACCTTTGGGTAAACGGCCCTCTTCAGCTTTATTACATGGCCTTGAATCACAAGCCTTCATTACGGCCTGCTCATTGTGTTCTGAAGGTTAAACAAACCAATTAAAGTTCCACACACGCCGTTGGGGTTCTCGGCAACAACAGCATCGCTGCTTCTAGCATTTTAAATAGCTTGACGAGGACCAGGATTGAAGGAATGAAGGAAGCAAACTCTGAAATCAGCCTGTTGGTTTGTCAGTATAAAAGAGTAGTGAGAAATAGCCGCAAAATAAGGAAACAAGGCTACGAGAGAGAGAAAAGAAGCACCCATTAAAAGAAATGACACCGTCATGGTTCAGTGAGTTCTTGCGCTGGGCCGCAGTGTGCTCAATGCTCTCTGGCTGTCAGTTGCACTGCTTTGCTTCTCCCAGGGGGAATCTGTGTTGGGCTGTGCTCTCGATTAACTTGCTGCTTATTAGAGCTGATACCAGGAAGGATTTCAGTCACAGATTCCCACAAAAGAACAAGACAGTTTATTATCATTTGAAGAAGACATTTTGAGTGCTCCTCAGCTGTATTCGGATCTGACATGAAGATACAGCAAGCCGTTATTTATTTTTTTTTTTATGCTGTAGGCACATTTAATACATGGCTTGTATGCAGGGCCCTTGGCGCTATGTGTTGAGACTGAAAAAGCACCAGTCCCTCTGATATTCCGCTGTGCACCCCCGGGGGACTCAGTAAAAGTAAGTTTTAAGAAACTGCTGAAATGTTGGCTTTCATAAAGCGTTTATAAAGGTAGTGCGTTTCAAAAAGGCACAAAGAAATGTCACTCCATGGCAACTAAAAGTATTTTATTTTAGAGGATGCCAGATGTGTTTGTGTCCCGAATTCGTAATCCGTCGCTGAAGTTTTAACTTTAAGTCCACAAGAGGACATAGAGCGACTGAACAAAGGACCGAGTGATCTCATCAAAGAGATATTAAGATGCGAGGTGAAGGCTGGGAAAAGCTGACGCTTGTGTTTTTATATTAGAAATGCAGGCGGAATAGCAGAGGAAATCAAGCAGGAGACAAAAAGCACTGGATCGTTACTGCCTGACTGAATCAAAAATTAAAACAATATTTTTCCATGTATTCCGAAGACAAGGCATTACTGGTTACTGATGATAAGACCAGTAAGCAAGTAGGCAATTCACAAAAAAATGGCTAAAAGCATCATGATTACGCACAAGACAACATGGAACTTCCAACAAAGTGCCGTCCCCTGTAAGCAGATGCTGCTCATGATAAGCAGATTAACAGGCCATAACACTGCACAGCAACGCACAATGAAAAACACACAATACCAAAAAACACTACAAGGATGGTGAAAAAAAAAAAAAACGGAATATTTTCCCATGCTTTACATGCAAATTAGATTGAGGGTTTAACACTAGATCTCCGCATGAAGCTATTTGGTAAAATATAGTCTTGTTGTTCGGGCTGTTGACAGTGAAATTGACTGTCTTCGCAAACAAAACAAATACTCACTTATTGTGGTCTTCCACTATGTTATTTTGTCAAAGCGCGGCAGTTTCCCTGGAATGCTTTGAGGTATGACCCCGTTGACGCTGTGATGTTAAAATCCTATTTCCCAATTTTGTAAAAATGTTATTCCTCTTTTGTTTTGTTGATGTTGTTGCATGGTCTGTTGGACGATAATGGCACCAATTGACACATTCGGTGTGGAAGTGGTGTGTTTTTGGATTCTTGTTTTGTCCTTCGTCTCTACTAGTTACATCGGTAGTTTGCTATCGCTTGTAGTTTGTGCATAAGAGTTGCGCAATTTGGTTTAAACCACACTATCAGTAGTGCATGTCTATGTATGCCATATTAATGAGTAAGCAGTAAGCAGCATTTATATCATGAAGATGGATGATAGGCGGATTTAAACAGGTTTTCTGTTCTATTTCTTAATATTCAGTCCTGCTTTGTGAAAAATCACTTAAAACAATGCTAGGTTCACTTCTTTTTTAACCTCTAAATGCATTCCACACAGGCAAAACTTATCTTTCCCAAACTGAAATTGTGCATAGTCGATAGTTGATTAAATAAGCAAGACAACACACTTGTCTGTCACGTGTTCTGATACTTCTGACAAATGGGGGTTCAAAGTACTATCTTCTAAAATGATGAAAATACCTGGAAATAAAAGCATAAATGGGTGCACGGTGGAAGAGTGGTTAGCACCCAGGCCTCACAGCTAGAAGACCCAAGTTCAATTCCATGCTCTGCCATCTCTGTGTGGCGTTTGCATGTTTTCCCCGTGTCGAATCCAAATTGTCCATAGACATGAATGTGAGTGTGAATGGTTGTTTGTCTATATGTGCCCTGTGATTGGCTGGCGACCAGTCCAGATTGTACCCCGACAGCTGGGATAGGCGCCAGCACCCCGGAGCCTACAAATGTTGCTACAAATGTTCTCAGTCTTCAGCAACTCAAGTGAGTATCAAGAAAATTGTTCCTTGCCGACAGTCATTCATAGTGGTTCATATGTTGGTGGTACATGAGTGCTGTCGGTACTGGGGAGCTGCGGTTCACTGTGAGAAACATTTATTTCCAACATGTATTTATTTCCAACATTGCATGCAATACATTCCACACTGGCAAAACTTATCTTACCCAAACTGAAATTGTGCATAGTCGATAGTTGATTAAATAAGCAAGACAACACACTTGTCTGTCACGTGTTCTGATACTTCTGACAAATGGGGGTTCAAATAAAAAGTACTATCTTCTAAGTTGTGTATCCAATCCAGATGAAAATACCTGGAAATAAAAGCATAAATGTCTGCACGGTGGATGAGTGGTTTTCATGCAGGCCTCACAGCTAAGAGACCCGCGTTCAATTCCACTCTCGACCATCTCTGTGTAGCGTTTGCATGTTTTTCCCTGTGCTAGTTTAATTAGCGACTCCAAATTGTCCATAGGTATGAATGTGAGTGTGAATGGTTGTTTGTCTATATGTGGCCTGTGATTGGCTGGCGACCAGTCCAGAGTGTACTCCGACAGCTGGGATAGGCTCCAGCACCCCGGAGCCTACAAATGTAGAAAGTGAGTATCAAGAAAATTGTTCTTTGCCGACAGTCATGCATAGTGGTTCATATGTTGGTGGTACATGAGTGCTGGGGAGCTGCGGTTCACTGTGAGAAACATTTATTTCCAACATGTACTGAGATACTGGAAAGCAGACTATGATCCTTTTGGGAAACTGCGCCACATGGCAGTTTGGGTGTTAGACAACCTGTTTTTATTGGGAGTTTAGCTACATACTTTTAATAGAACATGAGTATAATAAATAAAAAATATATATATACTGAATTTACTTTATAGACATTATGCTTCTTTATAGTATATGGCTTCAGGAGCTGCTCACTTTATTTTGTATCCGTCCCCGTCCATCCAGAAGTGGTACAGGGGAATAGAGCAACTATAAAAGGCCACCATCGCCCAGCAACGAGAACTTAAAATGCCAGTTAAAGCTGAGCGCCATCATCCATTTTGGAGGTCAGTTCACTGCAACCTGCTTCAGGTCCCAATAGTTCCCTGTAGTCTTTACACATTTAGTTTGGCTCATGTTTTTTTTTTTTTTTTTTTGGTCCTTTTATTTTTTTCTTTATTCATCCTTTTCCTCCTCTTCCTTTGACACATTTTCTATCCTTTCCCTTCTCCTTCCCAGGGAGCTTTTTTGTTAAGGCCTTTTTTCTGACATGTTTCTCCATTAATAAAGGTGCTTTCGAAGTTCTTTGACAAAGTCACTTCAGCCGGTGTCATACAGTATTTACTGCTGTCAGCAAGTTTATTATGGCTTTTATTGCTTTGCGAGATGCATTTTCCATATGGCTCTTTTGTAATGTCACATCTCTAGGGATACTTTGTAGAAGCTGCTGTAAAAATCATTTAAGTTCTTTTCTCACAATTTCATGGCCTTTGTACATTATTCATATGCTGGGTCATTATAGGTAAATTACTTTGGGGGCATCCCTGATCTCCTATTGAATTCCCCAAATGAGAATTGTATTAATTTTCTCGTATTTTTGTCGAGTGTTGAGTTCAGTGTAATTTTCAGATTTTAGTTTTCTTAACCTTTTTTTTTTTTTTTTAAGGTGAGTCTTGGGGGCATAATTAATGCTTGAAACTGTTCGAGCTTCTTCAATTCCCATATCTCAATTGTATAAGTGTTTTACCTTCCTGCTGGAAAAAAAAACACACTTCCTGAAGTGCAAGTGCACTCCTCACTCAGTACAATGGAAATATTCAAAAAAATTCACTCGCTATGGAAATTATGTGACTGGAATATGAGAGTACTGGTTTGACCCAGTTACTATTATTATAAAATGTTGAACATGCAAAAAAAAAAAAAATTGCATGATGAACCTTAAAATGAGAAACCCCAGCATGTCTTTGAGGTACAGCATATGGTTTTAAGAATATCTGCTCAAGCCATGCATCTGTAAATGTACATTTACGTTCTCCTTGTGCATGAAGCACCTACACCTCATCTTATTCCGCAGCTTCAATCGTTCCCTTGAGCACTTCAGGTAATTTAACCAGGGGGCAAGTTGGATATAGATGTTAGTGGCTCTTAGAGTGCAACCAAAGTGGTTGATGAGAAATGTCTCCAAACCACACTGTCATCAAACTTCACCACAAGTTCTCAGGTGGTGGACTTTCATTGCAAAAGTCAACAGTCATCATCAGTTTTAAAGCTGTCTGCCATCTGAATGATTGTCTGGACAGGTTCACTTTTCGCTCTAAACGCAGTATTCTTCTACCGATATGTTCACTATCCTCTGGACATGTCCGAACCATCTCAGTCTGGCCTCTCTGACTTTATCTCCAAGGCTTCTAACATGTAATGTCTGTATGATGTACTTGTTCTGGATCCTATCCATCCTGGTCACTCCCAATGAGAACCTCAACATCCTTATCTCTGCTACCTGCAGTTTTGCTTCCTGTCTTCTATCACACCTGACATTTTTCTCCACCCCTTCCATCCTGCCTGCACATGCTTCTTCACCTCCTTTTCACCATCTCCATTGTTCTGAACTGTTGACCCCAAGTACTTAAAATTCTCCACCTTCTGTATCTCTTCTCCCTGTAACCTCACTCTTCCACTTGCTGCGGCTAATCTTCATTCCTCTCCTTTTCCAGGGCAAACATCCGCTCTTCTAGCATCTCCTCCACCTGTTCCTTACTCTCATTACAAATCACAATGTCATCTGCAAACATCATAGTCCATGGAGATTCTCGTCTAACTTCATCTGTCAGACTGTCCATCACCATAGCAAACAAGAAGGGGCTCAGAGATGAGCCCTGATGCATCCCACCTCCACCTTGAACTCCTGCATCACTTTAACATACTTCTCTGTCACTCCAGACTTTCTCATACAATACATTCATACACATACAAATCATGGGCAAATATTAATATGTAAGTCATTAGTTTTTTACATTTACTTTTAGTGATTACCCCATTCTTATTATTCCAGCAGTGGATTTCTCAAAACCTTATGTTCATCATTTATGATGCGTGCTTTAAATCTAAACCAAAAAAAAAAAATAAAATTCCTAGGAGATATTACAGCAACAGTTTGGGTTTGTATTTGTAGCAGATGGTGCTACTTTGAGCAGAGTCTGCTGCAGCACATCTGGTCAAAACTGGGCTGGAATCAAAAGGTTAATGAACTGACCCTAACAGTCTGTGACAGACTGAATCGCCACCTCAGTTGTTTGCACGATCTGGCTACCATGCCAACAGGCTTTGCTCTTTAGCCTTAGCCGGTCGGTGTGCAGCAGTCTTTTAAAACCCAAGAAAGTCAAGTCTGTTCATATGTGGATCGAGGGTACTAACTATTCTCTCTGTGGTGACACTCGTGTGACTGATAGCCGTGAGGCCGGCAGTTGCGTGTCCTGGGAAAGGTGACCCCTGTTCGGTGGGCTCCAGAAATGGGTGAAACATCGGAAATCATACCCGGTGTATATGGCTTGGAGCAGTGATTTTCAACCACTGTGCCGCGGCACACTAGTGTGCCGTGAGAAATTGTCAGGTGTGCTGTGAGGAATTATCCAATATCACTTTTTATAATTTAATTAATAATTAAATAATCATCATTTGCAAATATTATGTCAATATCCACGTATACGTGGACCCAAATATTCCAATTGCATTTGGTTTATATGCTCAAATGGAAAGAATTTAACCTTTGTATACGCCTCATTCCGAAAGAATAGTGCCAATCCGAATGAATATATAATGGGATTAACAGGGGTGGAATATTCCCAATCCGATTGAGATATCTTGTAGCCGCTCAAACGGAAAGTTGTCAGGGTGCGTTTTTCTTCTTCTGTACTTTATTGGCGGTTGGCAAGCAGCTTTCGTGTGCATTAGCGCCATCTGTGGAACCGAATCTAAACCCTTCTATACGCCATTCATAAGTCCATAAGTTAAAAGAAAATATATATCTATATAAAACATGTACCGAGTTGAATTATAAAATATTAGCAAGCTTGAATTTGATCCTTTCCTGGTTAAATTTATCATATCGCATGCTCAGATAAGACGTAACACGCAGATCCAGACGTTCTTCAGTTTTAAAAATGGAGGCCAGGAATCGGCACTGGACTGATACGGAAAGTTTGTTTTTGATCCAAACTAAATTTCAAGACTGGACAAACGAAAAACTGGTAATACGGAATTATTCCAACAAGTGAAAGAACAACTCAGGGAAGTCGGTATCACATGATGTTGGTGTTTACGTTTTTTTTTCTGGGCATGCCCTATTGACTATTCTGGTTGATTATAGCGATGCATGTAGACAAGAGATTGGAATATTCCTTTCCATGTAGACCATTGTTTCCGGAAAACTCATTCGGAAAGAGAAAATCAGAGCAATGTAATATCGGTCCGTGTGGCAACATCGACCTCGTTCCTCCTATAGACTTAGTGATGTTTTCCAATGTAAAAAAAATGTGCTGTGACTCAAAAAAGGTTGAAAAACACTGGCTTGGACATGCATCTCAACGGCAGAGATAGTGTGCTACCAACTTGAGGTATCCGCAAACGCTCAAATGACGAGATGCCGAACAAATTGTGTTCAAATCTAGACGTTTCAGTGCAGATGGTATAAATTTTAATGTATGTGTAAACTTGAGGATTTTAAATTTATTGTATTTTAAGTTCATTTACACATGGTTCAAAGAACCACGTAGTGACAACCTGAACATTTGACTGAAAGAGGATGTTTACTTGGCTAAACACCCTTTAACCCCTCGCTTTTTATGTTTTTTGCTTAAGTAATGAATGGCGCTTATGTTAAGGGAAATAGGGAGTCATACATGTGAATAAGTTGCCCACCAATCTAAGAATTACTAATATCCTCCCACTCATTTTTACCAACGGGCCAATGCTTTTTGCTGGAGCTTGGTGGATAATTTATGTTCCACTGTTTTTGCCCTCCTTCCTCTCACTTATCTAACACTTTTCAATACAGATGGTGTACAGGCTATGGCTGCCTGACTCATATTTAATAGAGGGAAGTCAATTATTGAAAATATGCATCCCCACATTACTTTTCAATTCATTCACATTGCATCAGAACATTTCCTATATTGGGGTCCAATTTCCAATGGAGATTTTAGACTTCTTTGCTACAGTATAATGGTATCGTAATTAGTTTAGAGTTGTTTTGTCAGTGCTGGAAACTAAAAAAAAAAAACAAAAAAAAAAATCCAAGATGTAATCATCTGGTTTTTGTCACAAGCTCCTTCATATCTCCCATAGAGAAGCAGAGTGATACCGCCTCCCTGAATATGCATTGATGATGATTGCATGATTTATGCATGAGCATTATGCTGCTGCATATCTTTTCCCAGCCAAGCGAAGACTTCAAAATTCACAAATTAGTGCTTTTGTTAGACTTCTCTACAGGTTTGTTTTATAAAAGGGTCTTGGTGAGTTTCTTGAACATATTTTAAAACCGCTGCGGATGTAATGCGGACATGTAAGACCACTGTGACTTGTTGTACAAAGTCATTAGGGAACATGTTGTAAGCTGTCATGTTTCTTTTGGACTTTACTCAGTATTCATTTGGGCTTGTTGTTACTTTGGACTTTCACTGGTATTACCTGTAATTAAGGTGGCGTAATTGAAAATGAGAGCAATAGATCAGAATTAGGATGGTGAATGATGGTGATATGGAAGTAACAGGAGTGGTTATATACGTGTTTGACCTTGTTTGAGCTCATGACTTGTGGGCATTGACCCTTCAATAAATACTGTCAAGCCTCCCCCAGACAGAGCGTGTGTTCTTCTATTTGGACATGTATGCCTTAGAGCTTTTCCTGTTAGGCGTGACAGATAATGTTGCTGAATTGTCTGCTTCCGCCTCCAACCATTGTTGCTTCTTACAGTCCTTGTTGGTGCAGCTGTAGATCCAGTTCAATGCCTACATACGTAGCCGACATATTTGGAACGGGGCTTTGTCGGCAGGGTTTGAGGAAGCCGAGGTCAAAGGTAGAATCAGAGCACGAGCACTGACAGTATCTGACACAAGATGACTGAATAAGTATGAAGTACAGCCAATTATCTATATTTCCAATTATCTAATTATTTCATTTTTCATTTAATTTTCTACTGCTTTTCCTCACAAGGGTCGTGGGGGGTGCTGGAGCCTATCCCAGCTGTCTTCAGGCGAGAGGCGGGGTACACCCTGGAATCGGTCGCCAGCCAATCACCGGGCACATAAAGTCAAACAACCATTCACACTCTCATTCATACCTATGGGTCGCTAATTAACCTAGCATGTTTTTGGAATGTGGGAGGAAACCGGAGTACCCGGAGAAAACCCACACATGCACAGGGAGAACATGCAAACTCCACACAGAGATGGCCGAGGGTGGAATTGAACCCTGGTCTCCTAGCTGCGCTAACCACTCGACCGCCGTGCCGCCCTTATCTAATTATATTCATTCATTCATTTTCTACCGCTTTTTCCTCACGAGGGTTGTGTGGGGTGCTGGAGCCTATTCCAGCTGTCTTCAGGCGAGAAGCGGGGTACACCCTGGAATCGGTTGCCAGCCAATCACAGGTCACATAAAGTCAAACAACCATTCACACTCACATTCATACCTATGGACAATTTGGAGTCGCTAATTAACCTAGCATGTTTTTGGAATGTGGGAGGAAACCGGAGTACCCGGAGAAAACCCACGCATGCACGGGGAGAACATTCAAACTCCACACAGAGATAGCCGAGGGTGGAATTGAACCCTGGTCTCCTAGCTGCGCTAACCACTAGACCACTGTGCCACCCTTATCTAATTATATTAATTATTATTTTATTAGCATCTCTTGGTTGCACTGCTTGTTTTTTTGTCCAGATTTCAGCTTCTATATCTGCCCTGGGCCTTCAGAACTCGTCGTGCTGGCCCATGTAACTTAAACACTACCAGTAATGGTTCTGTATTTTTAACCCAATTTGAGATTCACCTCACAGGGGGGGTGGGGGGGGGCAGCTAAGCGGGACAGTAGCGTCAGCATTTGATTTATCAGTTGATGTCTGAATGTATATGCCTAACATTACAAGTTACCAGTGCGCTTGAATGCATCATCACATAAACGGCACAGTTTACTTGTTTGCCACTTCGATGGGAAGTCTTCCAGATCGGTACTTAATTTTTCATGTTTTTGTCATGTTATTAGATAAATTTTGATTGCGGACTGTTACATATGATATTGTAGTGTAGAGACAATGTATTAGAAGATAAAGTTTGTTATTTTGCAATAATGATATTCATCCCCAAATCTGTAACGACACACACTGTCTCTTGCGTTTTGGTGTGTTATTGATTAAGTCAACACTGAAGGCCCGGGTACCAAATGCATCGCTCTCTATCATGGATGGAATATAGTTCATTTGTCCCCTCCTAACCAGTCACTAATCTTGAAATTAGGGGCAACATCCACTGCAAAACCGGTGTTACAGAGCATGTTATCCATTCACTGAGCATAATATAATATGATTACTAGACTAGATTACTTGGATTTCCTATATTTAAAGATCTACTGAGAGTTTACAAGGTTTCCATTCATCTTAAAAGGTTGCAGGTGTAACAATTACAACAAGAAAAACAACAACAACAACAACCTTTGATGCTTGTTCGCATAGCAACAGTCTTGCCTTACCAGCTGACCAATTATACCCTTCGACTCTCACTTTGCTCCACGAAATTCTTCTTCTCTCCGTGCTCTCTCATCTCCCGCTTCAGTGCCAGACTGCTTCCACATCCTTTTTTGCTCACGTCCCCGGGCTGAAACTTATTTAACAAGCACCTGGCTGGCTGAGCTGTAGGATGCAGCAGCTGTGGAACCGTGGAACATGCCGCCCTTCTCTTCCACGGGAGACTAAATCCCAGGGAGGGTGCTCTCCAGATGGGCTTGGTTTTGAAGCACTTCATCCTCAAATCCTCCTTAGATGGACTCCATACACCCATAACGTAGCATATTTGAATGCTAATTGCATACACAGTGAGATTAATTACCTGACTGCATTTATTTGCAAACTGGCACCGACTCTTTCTGAACTAGTCTATTCAACAACATGAAGTGAGTTTGTATACAAAAAAAAAAAAACATTTTTCATCACACATGCACATGGAGTGACAGATGTGCTGATGAATTCCCGCTTCAGTGCTCATCTTCTTACTGACTTGTACGGCTGTTGATATTACCCCGGCATGCCTCTGTGCTGACATTGCTTTCCTCCGCATCCCATTGATTCAGGAGACCTGAATGATAGATGGGATTAATAAAGTAAGGTACAACCCGACTATGCCAAAATAAATTAAAAAAAGGAAGGATTTATCACAAACATCGAAATTTTTTTAGGAGTATATATAGGTTCTAAGATGGGAATCATTCATTCATTCATACATGTTATGTTATTTAACATAACAGTCTAATTAGTCACAATCATATCTCCATCACTCTATTCTCTCGTTTAACAGTTTATCACTTTTTGCTCAACATCTCTTTATATTGGCAGCACGGTGGAGTAGTGGTTAGCGCGCAGACCTCACAGCCAGGAGGACCAGGGTTCATTTCCACCCTCAGCCATCTCTGTGTGGAGTTTGCATGTTCTCCCGCGTGCATGCGCGGTTTCCTCCCACATTCCAAAAACATGCTAGGTTAATTGGCGAATCCAAATTGTCCATTGACTGTGCTTTTTATGTGATGATGCATTCAAGCGCACTGGTAACTTGTAGTGTTAGGCATATACATTCAGACATCAACTGATCAATCAAATGCTGACGCTACTGTCCCGCTAGCTGCCCCCCCCCCCCCCGTGAGGTGAATCTCAAATTGGGTTAAAAATACAGACCCATTACTGGTAGTGTTTAAGTTACACGAGCCAGCACGACGGGTTCTGAAGGCCCAGGGCAGACATAGAAGCTGAAATCTGGACAAAAAAAACAAGCAATGCAACCAAGAGACATGCTAATAAAATAATAATAATAATTAATATAATTAGATAAGGGCGGCACGGCGGGCTAGTGGTTAGCGCAGATAGGAGACCAGGGTTCAATTCCACCCTCGGCCATCTCTGTGTGCAGCTTCTGCAAACAGCAGTGTGCACTCTGTCCAGAGCAAGGCACCACTTTACAAAGTGGAATGAAAATTGGTTTTGTAGTGTTCATAAAACTTAATAATAATAAACTATCAAATTAATACCTTTTTTTTTTAGCAAAAAATATAGCAAATGAAATGAAACCTTTAAGGGCTGCATGGCGGATGAGTGGTTAGCGCACACACCTCACAGCTAGGAGACCGAGGTTCAATTCCACCCGCGGCCATCTCTGTGTGGAGTTTGCATGTTCTCCCCGTGCATGTGTGGGTTTTCTCCGGGTACTCCGGTTTCCTCCCACATTCCAAAAAAACATGCTAGGTTAATTAGCGACTCCAAATTGTCCATAGGTATGAATGTGAGTGTGAATGGTTGTTTGTCTGTAAGTGCCCTTTGATTGGCTGAGGTGTACCCCGTCTCTTGCCTGAAGACAGCTGGGATAGGCTCCAGCACCCCCTGCAACCCTCATGAGGAAAAGCAGTAGAAAATGAATGAATGAAAAAACCACTTCCACACAGAAACCCCTCAAAATGGTTACTCTGGGTACTCCGGTTTCCTCCCACATTCCAAAAGTACATGCTAGGTTAATTGGCAATACCAAATTGTCCATAGGTATGAATGTGAGTGTGAATGGTTGTTTGTCTATATGTGCCCTGTGATTGGCTGGCCACCAGTCCAGGGTGTACCACGCCTCTCGCCCAAAGACAGCTGGGATAGGCTCCAGCACCCCCTGCGACACTCGTGAGGAAAAAGCGGTAGTGAATGAATGAATTAATAATTAGATAAGGGTGGCACGGCGGTCTAGTGGTTAGCGCAGCTAGGAGACCAGGGTTCAATTCCACCCTTGGCCATCTCTGTGTGGAGTTTGCATGTTCTCCCCGTGCATGCGTGGGTTTTCTCCGGGTACTCCGGTTTCCTCCCACATTCCAAAAACATGCTAGGTTAATTAGCGACTCCAAATTGTCCATAGGTATGAATGTGAGTGTGAATGGTTGTTTGTCTATATGTGCCCTGCGATTGGCTGGCCACCAGTCCAGGGTGTACCCCGCCTCTCGGCCAAAGACAGCTGGGATAGGCTCCAGCACCCCATGCGACCCTCATGAGGAAAAAACAGTAGAAAATGAATGAATGAATGAATCTTTTTATATTCACTTCTCAGTTAGTCGCACCTTTTCTCGCATCCTCTCCTGAGAGCTTTCACTTCGAGCCCAAGTGCTCATCATCATTTTGCCATCATTGCCTCTTACGCCATATTAGCCGCACATTTTTATCTGACCTATCCTTCTTTGTCACACCAGAACCGGCGCTTAGTGCTGCTTTGTGGCAGTGGTTTGTCCATGCGGAGCTAAATCACTACTCTCCCTGGCCATGACAGTGTGCATGGTTAAAATTCATCTTGGGAAGAATGTTGTACTTCAGTGATAAAACGGGCCTGGTTGCCAGTAATTAATAGGCTCACGGATGATCCGCTGCTGCGGTACCAACTCACAATGGCGGAGAATGAGAAAAAGAAAAAGAAGACGGACATAAACTGCCTTGATTTGTGGACTTAAATCCCCCATAATACTATGGAAGACCCACTCAGTTTTATTGTTTATGTTTTAACAAATGACAAAATAATTAATGCTGTTCAGCTATATAAACGTTTACACTATAGATGGTGCTTCATGAACGTGCAGCTCGGCTTGTGTGGATTAATTAACGTCTGTGGACTTTCTCTCCAAGTTGTATTAAGGACAATCAATGAACAATATACGTACAGTGGAGCATTAAAGGTTAAGCTTAATTCATTCTGGGATGCCGCTCATCTAAAATTCTAAATCATTTCCCCATAAGAAATAATAGGAATAGAACTAATCTCTTCCAAAGTCAAAATGTTTAGGTTTATAAGTGGCAGAGCTTTTCTTACAGTCACTCACACAAACATGTGAGTTGGAGAGATGCGGCTGCGACTTGTGGACTTATTTCACGGATAATGAAAACATGATTTAATATTAATAAAATATGTGGAAATACACTGTGGAACCTTGATTAGTGTCTAGGTGACTCAGGTTCGATTCTACGCTTTGGCATCTCTGTGTGGCGTTTGCATGTTCTCCCCGTGCATGTGTGGGTTTTCTCCGGGTACTCCAGTTTCCTCCCACATTCCAAAAACATGCTAGGTTAATTAGCGACTCCAAATTGTCCATAGGTATGAATGTGAGTGTGAATGGTTGTTTGTCTATATGTGCCCTGTGATTGGCTGGCCACCAGTCCAGGGTGTACCCCTGAATGTAAACATCATGAATAGTGGGGATCTAATGTACCTGATGTTAAGGGTAGTATTATGACTTGTAATACCTACAGCAGGGGTCTCAAACACGTGGCCCGCGGGCCAAATGTGGCCCGCAGGACACTATTTTGAGTTTTAGTTTAAAGTTTAATGTTAGTGCGGCTAAGTTTGATATGGATGCTGTATGGTATCATGTACCCAGAAAAAAATATTACGTTTGATTAATGTTCATGTTAAAGGTTAAATAACTGTTAATAGTTATCCTCCCTATCTGTGTGGAAGTGGTAAGTTTTTGGCTATTTAAGTTTAAAGAAAATAACTTGAAGGCTACCGTTTAGGTCGCTAGCTCTCTAGTTTGCGAGTTAGCATGTGTCTCAAAACCCTGCAGTTGTGCAATATGTTGTAAATAAAAAAGTATAAATGTGACTATAGTCGTGTTTTGTCATGTCTACAGGGCTCTAATAATGCTTTGTTCATTTTAATCTGAAAAAAATAATTTGTCTACCCACCAACTATATGTGGTTTCTTAAGTTTTTATTATTATTATTATTATATTTATTTATTACTGATTGATTTATTTTCTTTATTTTTTTATTTGTTTATTTATTTTTCATCTTATTTTGTGCAGAAAAATAAAAATTAAGATATTTGAGAACAGTGGAATGTTTTATCAGAGCTTTTATTGTAGAAAATCGGAACCAAAGCACTGAAAAAGTTTGTATATTTTTCTGTTTTTAAAACATGCGTTTTTTTGTTTTTTTTGGAAAACCTGATGCGGCCCAGCCTTGCCCAGACCCTAGCTCCAGTGGCCCCCAGGTAAATTGAGTTTGAGACCCCTGACCAGCAGTAAATACTGTGTCTTATTCCTTTCATAATGAAATTAATGTTTACCTGGTCTAGGAAATACGTTTTAATAGGAAGCTCAGTGCTGGTGCAACTCTTGCTGTTTTTGTCACATGAAAGTGAAGCCTGACGAGTGTCTCACTCCCTTAATAGTTCGCTTCCTCCACTTTGGACAGACTGAATTGTCAGCAGGAAAATTAGAAATATGTATGGACCAGCAGTGGTTGATCTCAAGAGGGAGCCATTCTAATTGGACATGCAGGGAAGCAGGACAAGTCAGCAGCAGCTTGAATAACAAGACACCCTAAATGACAATCAAGGCTAACAACAAGGAGGAAGATTGCAGCCAGAAACCGGGTATTCAACTCATATGGGCTGACTTTGGATCAGCTGGAGCTGGATTTCAGATGACCTGCCTCAACTCGGGCTTTATTTTTAGACACTCCAGACTTGCATATGTTTTAAATTTGTCTCGTGTCTCCCCTGCTGCTGCATAAAAGTGTATTACCCGGAGTGGAGCGCTTCATTTCCCTATGTCTCTCAGCAGACGACCCAATAAAGGAATGAGTGCTAGTTTGGATCGGCATGTTTTTTTTTTACATTGGAAAACATCACTAAGTCTATAAGAGGAACAAGGCAGGTGTTGCCATACGGACCGATATTACATTGCTCTGCCAGTCTTTACACCACGGACACTCCACAGTAGCCATTTTTTTACATGAGGAATTTTTCTCTTTCCGAATGACTTTTCCGGAAACAATGGTATACATGGAAAGGAATATTCCAATCTCTTGTCTACATGCGTCGCTATAATGAACCAGAATAGTCAATGGGGCATGCCCAGTAAAACGTAAACACCAACATCATGTGATACCGACTTCCCAGAGTTGTTCTTTCACTTTTTGGAATAATTCCGTATTGCCAAGTTTTTCGTTTGTCCAGTCTTGAAATTTAGTTTGGATCAAAAACAAACTTTCCGTATCAGTCCAGTGCCGATTCCTGGCCTCCATTTTTAAAACTGAAGAACATCTGGATCTGCGTGTTACGTCATATCTGAGCATGCGATATGATAAATTTAACCAGGAAAGGATCAAATTCAAGCTTGCTAATATTTTATAATTCAACTCGGTACATGTTTTATATAGATATATATTTTCTTTTGACTTATGGACTTATGAATGGCGTATAGAAGGGTTTAGATTCGGTTCCACAGATGGCGCTAATGCACACGAAAGCTGCTTGCCAACCGCCAATAAAGTACAGAAGAAGAAAAACGCACCCTGACAACTTTCCGTTTGAGCGGCTACAAGATATCTCAATCGGATTGGGAATATTCCACCCCTGTTAATCCCATTATATATTCATTCGGATTGGCACTATTCTTTCGGAATGAGGTTAAATTCTTTCAGTTTGAGCAAATAAACCAAATGGAATTGGAATATTTGGGTCCACGTATACGTAGATTTTGACATATTTGCAAATGATGATTAATAAATGTTAATTATAAAAAGTGATATTGGATAATTCCTCACGGCACACCTGACAATTTCTCAAGGCACACTAGTGTGCCGCGGCACAGTGGTTGAAAATCACTGATCTACAGTGTAGAAATTTTTTCTTATTTTGTTTTTCTGTCCGTGCAGCTTTAACACCCCCTCATCCTGCCTTCATGAATTCAAAACTAGTAGGTAGAACAGCACTGCAACATATGGAGATATTTTGGATACCGTATTTACTAGTGGTGTCACAATACACAATATCGGGTACCCTTAAGAGCCTATCCCAGCTGACACCCTGGACTGGTCGCCAGCCAATCACAGGACACATATGGACAAAACAACCATTTGCACTACACAGCGATGAGCCTGGTTACTTCCTGGTAGCTTCGGAGAATGTATTTCTATGAGAGATGCATGCCGAGCTCTTATAAAATAAACTTCTGCCACATTGTGGCTGATTTGTCATTTTAAAACAGCACCAAACATGAGCTCTTTTATTGTGTAGTTCCAACATCTCTTTGTGCGTCTCTTGTGTCACACAAAAAAAACATAAAAGTTGTATAAATTCGTCTTTGGGAGCGAGTATTTGGGTTGAAAATGAGTTAATTTAGCATGAGCTCAAATATGTATATTTTTACTAATAAGAGGACTCGAAATATATTTTTGAAAAAACGTGAAATTTGAACTGCAAAGTGGCGAAGGACAACTCTTACAGGTAATATCTGTAATAACAAATATAAATGTAATAACAACTTGTCTTCACTACCCTTAATTGCAATAGAAATGTATGTAAAAAAGAAAAAGTGCATTTATTCAGCAGAGACTAACCCTTTAAACAGAGGGCGCCATAGTGTCATGCTTTAAGACATCGGTGATGCAATGTGTTTCACAGTCATTTCATAAAGTCCCTTAATCCAAAATATGGTGCAGTGGAGTTTTAGTGGGCTGTGTGCAAGCACAGATGCATTTTGCATCATCTTGGTCATGATTGTACAGGAGAATATTTGTGTGGATTCATTAAAAAAAAAAAAAAATTTGCAGAGAACTGCACCCATTTGGCATATTTCTGTAATATGAGCGTGTCCGACGTTGAATTAATTACTATGGCTGATTATTGAACTGACTCTTGGTTCAATGCAATCACTTTCACACACAAAAAAACTAGTTTTAAATGCAACAAAAAAAAAATGCAACCAAAAAATAAAAATAAAAATAAAAATAAATGACGAAAAAATTAAAAAAAAAACGTGAAAAAATGTTAAAAAACATGAAAAAAATGTTGAAAAATGTAAAAATGAAAAAATGTAAAAATAAAATAAAAAATGTAAAAATAAAAAATATATAAAAATAACAATTTAAAAAATTAAAACAAAAAATTAAAATGAATGTAAAAAAATTAAAAAATGAAATAAAAAAAAGAAAAATAAAATAAAAAAATGTCAAAATAAAAATAACATGTAAAAATAAAATAAAAAAATGTGAAAAAAAATAAAATAAGAAAAAAAAATAAAAAAATAAAAAAATAAGAAAAAAAATAAAAATAAAAATAAAAATAAAAATAAAAATAAAAATAAAAATAAAAATAAAAATAAAAATAAAAATAAAAATAAAAATAAAAATAAAAATAAAAATAAAAATAAACACGGATACAGATCTTGATGAAATGTACTCGTTTCATACTCATATCCGGGAAAAAATACACATGCACAGTGAATATCCTGGATATAATTTATGTCACCAGTAGGGTAACATGGTAGAGGCATTAGTCTAGTTCAGGGGTCGGCAACCTTTACTATCAAAAGAGCCATTTTACCCCCTCACTCACTGAAGAAAAATAGAATGGAGCCGCGAAACATAATTTAACAGCAGAATATAGGGTCTGCATAGCGGTCGAGTGGGTAGCGTGCAGACCTCACAGCTAGGAGACCCGAGTTCAATCCCACTCTCGGCTATCTCTGTGTGGAGTTTGCATGTTCTCCCCATGCACGCCTTAAGAAATGTGTAGCAACATGCTCACATCCAGAGCAATTTGCTAGTCTCCCAAGATTTTGATTGAGGGAATTTTGGGATATCAAAGTAGAGAAAAAGCGGAGTTGATCAAGTACTCTTGCTAGTATACGGCCTCACTGAAAGTCAGATTTTGTTCAAAAGATGCATATTTTCCTCATTTGGGTGTTAAAACAAATATTTGAGCATTGCAAAGGGAGCCACAACAAAGAGGTTGAAGAGCCACATGCGGCTCTGGAGCCGTAGGTTGCTGACCCCTGGTCTAGTTGTACTAAAGCACCACGTCGCCGAGTCAAAGTGTTTGAGTCTATTTTTTCTCCTCTTTGGTTCCTCCTTTTTGTCTTCCTCTGGGGGCTCATTCTCTCATTTTGTTCTTATCTGAGTCTGAGTCTTTTTTTTTCCTCTCCTCTCTTTCTCTCTGCTCATGTTTTACCTCCGTCAATCCCCAAGAAGATGAATTGGCAGGATAAGGTTAAAGGCCCACATTGGGGCTAAATGAATATCATTAATTCAATTGGGGCGCTGGTAGGGATGGTCAAAGCCTTTGTCCTGTCGTGATTAAGTGATGCTATCAGTTATCAATCGTAATGAGCTTTTGTGGCTGTGAGAGATGTGCGCCAGCTCGTGAAATATTAACATCTTGGTCTGACTTTCACACAAAGCCCGACACCTACCTAATCCCGAGCAAATTAAATGATGCTGTTGGTGGGCCACATACGTATCTATTAAAACCAGGGTCTCGGCTATGTGTCTTGGTTCACAATCATGTCGCTAGCATGATAATGGTGACATGATGATTTATTTAAGACACTACATGGCGTCCTTTGCTGCAAAAATATTTGGACACCCTAAAAAGACAAAAAAAACCCTAATAAAAACACTATACGAGTCTCTAAAAATGGTAAAAACTATTGGTACCAACTATTTGGAAGGTTGTAAACATGTTTTCCATGCTTTAAGTACAAAAATACTACTCCTACTTCATACTGCTTCATACAACATCAACACAGCCCTTATGAAAAGAAAATATATTTATCAATATATTACTTTAAATATATTGTATTATATTATATTTTCCAATACATTATATATTCTAAATACATGGAATAATATATTTTTGTACATATATTATACAATATATTATATATTCATGTAATATATGGCAATATATTGGAGAATATACAAATGATTGCCGCTTTCAATATATTGAAATACAGTAAAGTCTCGTTATATCGATATTCTCGTGAGTCAGAAAAAATACCGATATAACCGGACTATCCATATATCCGATCCTGCGCCGAACTGCATTAAAAGTGGGCAATAATGCACTCGACATTGTTCTATAGTATAGAAAAAAACACGGTGAGCATGACCTGTGAACCAGGAAGTGCGGGAATCGGTGTGTGTGCTGTGCTCTGGTGGTGGAAGTGTGAAAAATAAAGTTGACTGGAAGCAGCCGTTCGCCGTGTTCTTTTTTGGTATTGAAATCCTTAAGCAAAGATTGATTTAAGCTGCTTTTGTATCGATATAAGCAGACCAAATTGGCTGGCGGGAGATGAAAAGGGCATCGTAGTAACCGGATTATCATAATAACCGGGTATCGTACTAACGGAACTAATTATATCATAAAAGACTAGAAATTTGCCGGGAAATGAAAATAGTATCGTAATAAGTAGTAATTCGTTATAACTGATATCGATATAACGAGACTTTACTGTATATTAAATCCAAATATATATGAGTTTATATATCCCAAATTATATGCAATTTTATATATGTAAAAATATAGTCCTTTTTTGGTCTTGATCGCAAGATATTTTTTATATGTATCAATATATACACAT
This sequence comes from Doryrhamphus excisus, assembly GCF_037039965.1. NCBI lineage: Eukaryota > Metazoa > Chordata > Actinopteri > Syngnathiformes > Syngnathidae > Doryrhamphus > Doryrhamphus excisus. The sequence continues at coordinate 8,588,804 of NC_136378.1, read as the reverse complement.
ATATGATCTATGCATATATTGCAATATATTGGAAAATACAAACATAACATCCCATATATGTAAATATATTTCCTAATACATTGCATTATATTTGCCAATATACTGCAATATATTTTTTTCCATAAGGAAGGAGCTCAAAGGACAGATGGAGATCGAAGTGATGACTTGATCCACGAAACGTCGTCAAATGCCTAACCTTAACCATTCCTGACCTCAGCTCGAAATTTGTATTTGCTAGTTATTACAAAGGCACATATTGTAGACCTGTACCTTGAAACAACTGCTTTAGATTAGTAATGCCATACTAAAATGCTGGAATTGTTTTTATCCAGATGGTTTCAGCTAACTCAGAGTGTCAATTTTTTTTTTTTTTTGCTTATGCACATTTTAACTTTTTTTTTTCCCCCCTTTATTATGTGGGCCTCTCTTTGTTCAGCTGCCAAACAAGCACAGTTCTGGTCCTCTGCACTTGAGCAGATGTCAAGTTCTGTACGTAGCGTAAAATCACCGAGAGCTTCAATCGACATCAGCACCATGCATGCATTCTTGATCTCGAAACAAAACCGCCTTTGGACTTTTGAAACAGATGAAATTCAATGCAATTACCCAACGGCAGCAGTATTTTTTAAATAGATCACAGATTTTGGAGTGTATTTGTCAGTTTTTCTCATATTGCTGTTCCCATCCAAAAATTTGATTGGACAATTAATATGGCCGTTGCACACAGGATTTTAAGTCATTCACACAGAGCGTTTTTATCAGTTTTAGTTTGTTTAAATCACGTTAATATTGTTATGTGCTTGTCACCCAGCCATTCTTAAATCAGCATATAACTCCAATTTGACCAAGACTTTAAACACTCTTAGGTTCTTACACTTGCAGTCCTTGCAAACACTGCTGTGGTTTATGTTAGTGGCTATTTGAATCAACATATGGTAATGGTAATGGTTTTATTTCATTTGAACATACATCAGATTACAATTGAACGCATCACATAATCAGTTCACAGTTCCACATGTCCAAAAGGAGTAGAAAGAAGCAAAGCTTATTAAATCCTACCCCTCCATCTGGTACTTTTACAATCAGTAACTGTTACATTTGTTCACTTCCTGCTTTCCATAATACAGTTTAATTTATTTTTTTTTAATTATGCACCTTGTACCAAAGTACGAGGTGATATGTCCATACAATGACATAATGGGTACCACTTTTACAATCAGTAACTGTTACATTTGTTCACTTCCTGCTTTCCCAATATAGTTTAAGGTTTCAAATTTTTTTATAATTTTTTACATTTTTTAATTTTTTTAATTTTTTAATTTTTTAAACATTTTTTAATGTATAATTACTTAATTTAATAATGTATAATTTAATTAATAATGCACCTCGTACCAAAGTACAAGGTGATATGACCATCCAATAACATAATGGGTACCATAGTAAGTGTCAATATAGTGATATATATAGCACATCATGACTGGTTCAAGACTCTTCATCCTTGTATTTAGCAAACATCAACTGCTTGTATTGTTTCTTGAATTGGCTCATCGTTGTGCATTGTTTGATTTCCTTACTCAATCCATTCCATAGTTTGATTCCACATACTGAAATGCTATGGCTTTTTAACGTAGTCCTAGCATATAAGTGTTTCAAATGTAGTTCTTCCCTGAGATCATATTTCTCCTCTCTTGTAGAGAAGTATTGGATGACATTTTTAGGTAATTGGTTATTTTTAGCCTTATGCATTATTTTAGCTGTTTGAAGATGAACTATATCAGCAAGTTGAAGTATTTGTGATTTTAGAAATAAGGAGTTAGTATGTTCTCTGTAGGCGGCATTATGAATTATCCTTACTGACCTTTTTTGCAGTACATTTAGCGAGTGAAGATTGCTTTTATAGTTATTAGCCCATATTTCCACACAATAAGTAAGATATGGTAGAACCAGAGAGCAAATTTGAGAACAAATTTTGCTTTGTTCAATACTGAAATATTTCTGGCCACATTATGTTGTATATTTGTAATATGAGGTTTCCAGCTCATATTTTTAGGATAAACCCAAGAACACATTTCTGAATTACTTCAAACCCAATCCAACAAACAAAAACAACGCAGCCATCATAAAGCGGTACCAAGAACCATTTATCAGGATGGTTGAGCACATCCACACGAGGCCTTCAGCAAAACACTTCTCTCATCTCTCTCATAACGTTATTAAAAGTTGGGGCTTCGAGGCTAAGAAGGTTTTGCAGAGGATTATTATTTCAAACCTTCTGTAAACTGAATCAATCCTTTATCAAAGTCCTCAGTCGCCGGTTGCAGCGTAAACAAATTCAGTGTCATGTTAATGTTCTATTAAACTGGGCTATCGCACAAAATTGAATTTGAAGTCATAAAACAATTAATTTTATATACAGTATATTATCCAAACTCCTGGTGTGTCTTAAGGACAACTGGATGACTGTTAGTAGTCCTCGGAGAGAAGCTACCCCCAGCAGCACAATAAGGAACCTTGGTGTTTTTATTCCACCTACAACAAATGTCAAGACAACATTTTTTTTTCACTTGCAAAATAACAAAATGACTTAAAAATTTCCTCCCACTCGTTGATGCTGAAAAACCAGTCTATACTTTTGGCCCAAATGCTTGTTGACTTGTTGGCCGCATTGATTTAACAAAATCACCAGAACATATATTTAACACACACAAACACTATTTTATGCTTATAATTTTCCTTGAATTATTTTATGCTTATGATTTTCCTTGAATTATTTGTCTAATTTTATCTGTAAAAGTGTTATCAGCTGTAATTTCTCATGTCCATTTTTTCAGGAGCACTTTAAACATCACACCACATCAAAATATGTCATTTAATTTTACAGTATTTTTTTTTTTTTTACTAAATAAAACATCCAACTTGCAAGTCATGTTGCCAGTTTGTATGTTAAAAGTTGAAATACTTAAAGCAACTGGCGGGCCGGATTCAAACGCTTGATGGGCAGCATGTGGCCCCCGGGCCGTAGTTTGCCCACCCCTGCTCTACCGCAACTCCGTCAGTTCATACATTGGCCGCGCTAATTTAACAAAATCACCAGAACATATATTTAACATATATTTAACTATTTTATGCTTATAATTTTCCTTGAATTATTTGTCTAATTTTATCTGTAAAAAAAATAGCACTTTAAACATCAGACCACATCAAACTGTCATTTAATTTTACTTAAATTTTTTTTTTTTTTACTAAATAAGACATCCAACTCCCAAGTCATGTTGCCAGTTTGTATGTTAAAAGTTGAAATTTGCCACATTGATTTAACAAAATCACCAGAACATATATTTAACACACACAAGCACTATTCTATACTTATAATTTTCCTTGAATCATTTGTAATTAATTAATTACAAATTTGTATTAATTAATTTTACTTTTTTTTTTTACTAAATAAAACATCCAACTTGCAAGTCATGTTGCCAGTTTGTATGTTAAAAGTTGAAATACTTAGAAAGCAACCGGCGGGCCGAATTAAAACGCTTGGTGGGCAGCATGTGGCCCCCGGGCCGTAGTTTGCCCACCCCTGCTCTAGTGCAACTCCGTCGGCTAAGACATTGGCCACATTGATTTAACAAAATCACCAGAACATATATTTAACACACACAAGCACTATTTTATGCTTATATTTTTCCTTGAATTATTTGTAATTAATTAATTACAAATTTGTATTAATTTATTTTACTTTTTATTTTTTTTATTTTTTTTTTACTAAATAAAACATCCAACTTGCAAGTCATGTTGCCAGTTTGTATGTTAAAAGTTGAAATACTTAGAAAGCAACCAGCGGGCCGGATTCAAACGCTTGGTGGGCAGCATGTGGCCCCCGGGCCGTAGTTTGCCCACCCCAGGTACAGTGTACCTCAACTCCGTCGGCTAAGACAGGTGGTAGCCTGGGTTTAGTTTGAGGTTCTTTCCCTAGAAGGAGTTTTTCATGGCGGGTTCAGTTGTCTTTTATGGATGTGGATTGTGGTTCTAGACTAGACCATGTGTACGGAACTCCTTCAATTTGACTCGCATATTGAGGAGTAGGTGAAGCAAAGGATGATGGATGATAGCTGATGTGTTTCTTCTTCAGACCACAAACTAGTCGATGCTGAATCAACAGCGCCTCTGCAGGTTGCAGCCAGACGCTTGTATTTCCCAGGTGACCAAAAATGCATCTATGACTTTAGACTGGAAAATTGTCCGGAATGATGTCTGCCTATATTGTATCTATATTGTATCCCATATTCCTGTAATGCAGCAGCATCCATCTCATGGCGCTTTCTCTTCCTTCTCTGTCTGGGGGAACTTTTACTGTCCTTTGATTGGATTATGCCTTCCGGCAGTCTTGGAGCTTCAAGTCAATCGCTCCCTGTTGAACTGCGGCTGTCAAGCTGCAAAGCAGATGAAGTGCGTTTCATGTTATGGCCACTGAAGAAAATGAGAGTGAATTTGACACAATACTGATGACTCCTTCTGAAACAGTACGTCAGGGTTTCTAGCCAGGGATTATACCTTCTAAATCAGGGGTCTCAAACATGCGGCCCGCGGGCCAAATGTGGTCCGCAGGACACTAGTTTGAGGCCCCCGCTTTGATATGAAAGTTTAATGCAGCCCGCATAAGTTTGATATGGATGCTGTATGGTATCATGTACCCAGAAAAAATTATTACGTTTGATTAATGTTCATGTTAAAGGTTAAATAACTGTTAATAGTTATCCTCCCTATCCGTGTGGAAGTGGTAAGTTTTTGGCTTTTTAAGTTTAAAGCAAATAACTTGAAGGCTACCGTTTAGGTCGCTAGCTCTCTAGTTTGCGAGTTAGCATGTGTCTCAAGACCCTGCAGTTGCGCAATATGTTGTAAATAAAAAGAGTATAAATGTGACTATAGTCGTGTTTTGTCATGTCATGGTTTTATTTCATTTGAACATGCATCAGATTACAATTGAACGCATCACATAATCAGTTCACAGTTCCACATGTCCAAAAGGAGTAGGAAGAAGCAAAGCTTATTAAATCCTACCCCTCCATCTGGTACTTTTACAATCAGTAACTGTTACATTTGTTCACTTCCTGCTTTCCATAATACAGTTTAAGGTTTTTTTTGTTTTTTTTTTAATAATGCACCTCGTACCGAAGTACGAGGTGATATGACCATACATTGACATAATGGGTACCATAGTAACTGTCAATATAGTCCATAGTTTGATTCCACATACTGAAATGCTAGAGAAGTATTGGATGATTGGTTGTTTTTAGCATTATGCATTATTTTAGCTGTTTGAAGATGAACTATATCAGCAAGTTGATGTATTTGTGATTTTAGAAATAAGGAGTTAGTATGTTCTCTGTAGGCGTCATTATGAATTATCCTTACTGACCTTTTTTTGCAGTACATTTAGCGAGTGAAGATTGCTTTTATAGTTATTACTCCATATTTCCACACAATAAGTAAGATATGGTAGAACCAGAGAGCAATAAAGATTTCTGATTGAGAACAAATTTTGCTTTGTTTAAGGTTATAGGAAACATTATACTTCTTTCTCGCAAAATGCGAGAAAATGCAAACTTATTTGAGTTTTTTTAAAAATGCATTTTATATGCTTTTATGATAAATGGATATAACTTTAATAATACATTTTACCCAGACACAAATAATGTAAAATGTTGCAAATAGGTATTTTTTTCTTATCTTACAAAAGATTTATTGTTACCTTGACTAATCACTATTGCTACCATAATATTTGGTATTTAAAGCAGGCAGCACCTGCAGCACTTTCCCACCGTCTCCTCCACTGATGTATCTCATTAAAATGGAGAAAGGCATTTTAAAAGGCTAGGAAGCTGAGATCGATCTTGTGGGGGTCGCCAGAGGACGGTTGGGAGGTTCATTCACGGCACATACCTGATGACAATAAAGAATTAGCCCACTCTTAGAGCTGTAATTGGGTTCTCGAGGAGTGTGTGCAACAGGACCATCATTTCCTGCTCAAAGAACCGGACTTGGTGACTTATCTGTAATGAGGTGGGACTATCCTTTCTCTTTCTGTCATGCTATATTTTATCTTCTTTATGCAGTACTCGGTGTTATTACATTAGAGTGGTACATGTCAAATAGAAATAGTGCTTTTAACGTCTTTTTGTGTGATGATGATGATCAAATGGTGAGTTCAAACATCATAGGCTACGCATATAAACACACAGTCGTTTTTATCGAATATGAAGAGAATGTTTTAAAGGTTTATTTATATACCATTTATTGAGCTTTTATTACTTTGAACTTGTCGGGTTTTCCACTCCAAAAAAACACGAGTGTGTGTGTTTTTATAGTAACCTGCTTTTATTTAGCTCCACAAATCCCATAGCCGTTTACTCAGCATGAATGGAACAATACCATAGAGTTCAACTAGTTTTAATATATACTGTACAGCAAGTGGGGGTGCATAGTGGATGAGTGGTTTGTATGTAGGCCACACAGTCAGGAGATCAGGTGACCTGGGTTTGATTCCTTCATTTATTCATTCATTTTCTTCCTGGAGCCTATCCCAGTTGTCTTCACACGAGAGGCGGGGTACACCCTGGACTGGTCGCCAGCCAATCACAGGGCACATATAGACAAACAACCATTCACACTCACATTCATACATATGGACAATTTGGAGTCGCTAATTAACCTAGTATGTTTTTGGAACCCACGCACGCATGGGGAGAACATGCAAACACCACACAGAGATTCCTGATGGTGGAATCGAACCCGGATCTCCTAGCTGAGTGAGATCCATCCATCAATTTTCTATACCGCTTATCTTCAAGAGTCACAGGCATGCTGGAGCCTATCCCAGCTGTTTTCGGGTAAGAGGCAGGGTACACCCTGGACTGGTCTCCAGCCAATCACAGGGCACATATAGACAAACAACCATTCACACTCACATTCATACCTATGGACAATTTGGAGTCGCTAATTAACCTAGCATGTTTTTGGAACGTCGGAGGAAACCGGAGTACCCGGAGAAAGCCCACACATGCACATGCAAAGAGATGGCCGAGGGTGGAATTGAACCCTGGTCTCCTAGCCGTTAGGTGTGCGTGCTAACCACTCGACCACCATGCAGCCCTTAAAGGTTTCATTTAATTTGAAACCTTGGTGGGTCTGAAAGGTATTGTTTACTGTTAATTTGATAGTTTATCATTATTAGTTTTATGAACACTACAAAACCAATTTTCATTCCACTAAAGTGGTGCCTTACTCTGGACAGAGTGCACACTGCTGTTTGCAGAAGCTGCAACTTGTATTGCTATGATTCTCATGCATGACGTCATCGGACATTATCAGTACTATAGAAGGAGATGATGAGTAAATTTGAAAAAGTCCATGCTCTAGGTAGTCCTTCCTCTCTAATATGATAAATGTGTGATATTCGTGTTTTTTTCTGAACATGGACCAAATCTGTTTCAGACATAATGAATCAACAAATAATGTGGTGATATCCGTCGGAATTTATAAAAATGCCGTCGCTAATGATGCGATTACCCTTTGTTGTGGTTGGCGTGACTCTTTTTGAACATCATAATGAAGTCGGGGATGTGAATTAATCATTGACTGGAGCCGAGTAACTGAAACCATCCACACAGACTTGTGATGATTTCTCTAAATACATGAAACCACATTCATTCTAATTCTATTCCAATAATACTTTGGAAGTCAAGTCTAAGCCACATTTATTCTAAATGTATGCTACACTGAATGGTAATGAAGAAATGCAATGTCCAGATGTGAATTCACCCTGAGCTACTAGTCATTTCTGATATTTTCATTTCTGAATATTTAATGAAGCTCCTTTTTGTTCTTTTGTTCAAATAGTGTTGCCCACTCCCTGAAAAATAAATATGGGGCACCTATTTTGCAGAGTCGGCAAACCCAATTATTTTTTATTTGCGTAAAACATGCTTTATAGAATTTTATTAAAAACTGATTTTAATTAGATGAATGTTTTGAAGAAACTCTAACAAATTAATAACAAATTGTTCAATGATTCCATTTTTTGTGTAACAAAAAATAACAAGTTTAACAGAATAATATAAATAACTTTATTCAACAGAAACCTTTCCTGCTTAACTTAAAAGTAAAATTCATTCATTCATTTTCTACCGCTTTTTCCCCTGCGCGCTAACCACTAGACCGCCGTGCCACTCAGTCACAATTATTAAAATAAATATAACTTAACTATAACTAACTCTCTCTTTTCAGAACTTAAACCATACTGTAGGCACCGTATAACAGTAAAAGAGTTATTAAAAACTATACATACACACCTCTGCAACTGCAAGGGGAACCTTGGAGCAAAGAAAATCGATTCGTCTGTACTGAAATTTAACTGTTTTGTTACCAGGCAAGCACCAGGTTTGAGCTCTTTGAAGTACATTTAATGACTTTGGAGACAATAAAGATGTACAGTAGCGAGAGGCCAAGTCGAGATCATGTGAGAAGCTTCTGACTGAAGAATGAAAAGCATTGAATGAGATATAAAAACAAATATTGACACAGAGGCGCCTTGTGTGCGCTCCAGACAGACATTTTGCAGACAGTGAGTAATTCAGGTATGACTCAGATCCCATGCAGATTCTTGTCAGGGCACCAGAAAGGCCAAGAAGAAAAGACATTCATGGCCGTTCATGTGCTTCTTGGAGAGGCTGGATTATGTAATGTGTCCGACATTGTTTATGCTTGACGTGCTCTACTTATTCATCAAACTTAGAAAAGAAGAATTAACAACCTGGGGAATTCATTTTGTGGTTCAAAGAGAATTTAAGATAATTGTCTTGCACCAATTCCTCACATTTGTGGTAGGCCATGTATTTGTTATGGTTTTGGAAATATGTCTGAAGGAACGGAACTGACTAGAGCAGGGGTCTCAAACACACGGCCCGCGGGCCAAATGTGGCCCGCAGGACACTAGTTTGAGGCCCCCGCATTGATATGAAAGTTTAATGTTAGTGCGGCTCGCGCAAGTTTGATATGGATGCTGTATGGTATCATGTACCCAGAAAAAATTATTACGTTTGATTAATGTTCATGTTAAAGGTTAAATAACTGTTAATAGTTATCCTCCCTATCCGTGTGGAAGTGGTAAGTTTTTGATATGGATGCTGTATGGTATCATGTACCCAGAAAAAATTATTACGTTTGATTAATGTTCATGTTAAAGGTTAAATAACTGTTAATAGTTATCCTCCCTATCCGTGTGGAAGTGGTTTTTGGCTATTTAAGTTTAAAGGAAAACTTGAAGGCTACCGTTTAGGTCGCTAGCTCTCTAGTTTGCGAGTTAGCATGTGTCTCAAGACCCTGCAGTTGCGCAATATGTTGTAAATAAAAAGAGTATAAATGTGACTATAGTCGTGTTTTGTCATGTCTACAGGGCTCTAATAATGCTTTGTTCATTTTAATCTGAAAAAATTTTTTTTTATTATTTGCCGTTTTATTATTATTATTATATTTATTTATTACTGACTGATTTTCTTTATTCTTGATTTGTTTATTTATTTTTCATCTTATTTTGTGTAGAAAAATAAAAATTAAGATATTTGAGAACAGTGGAATGTTTTCAAAGATGAACTAGTTTTCTTGTGTTATAATGTTCTTTTAAATAAAGATATTTATTTTACTTTTGGGCGGCACAGCGGTCGAGTGGTTAGCGCGCAGACCTCACAGCTAGGAGACCAGGGTTCAATTCCACCCTCGGCCATCTCTGTGTGGAGTTTGCATGTTCTCCCTGTGCATGCGTGGGTTTTCTCCGGGTACTCCGGTTTCCTCCCACATTCCAAAAACATGCTAGGTTAATTAGCGACTCCAAATTGTCCATAGGTATGAATGTGAGTGTGAATGGTTGTTTGTCTATATGTGCCCTGTGATTGGCTGGCGACCAGTCCAGGGTGTACCCCGCCTCTCGCCTGAAGACAGCTGGGATAGGCTCCAGCGCCCCCGCGACCCTTGTGAGGAAAAAGCGGAAGAAAATGAATGAATGAATGAATAATTGTGACTGATTACTGCTACTGTTCTATAATGGAGTGTTATATTGCATATTGTTGAGTTGGACGGAAAGTTTTTTTTCTGTGGTGCATGAAGATTTTCAGACAGGAAAAAAAAGAGAAAATGGAACCAGTGACTCAGAATGTGATTTATTCATTGTGGTGCTTGAAGAGAAAGAGATAGGGCCGGTTGACTGCAGCGTGTTTCAAATTGAAGCAGTTAGCCAACCAGAAAGCTGTTTTCTTGTGATGCTAATCAAAGCATGACACATCGTTTCAGCGTTTTAACTTTTCTCTTTTTCTCACACCGCACTCTCTTTTATTTATTTTTTTTCCACGCCCAAGCCAGTGTTAGATCAGATAACGTTTTACAGCCAAAGGCCCTGAGCGAGGAGCATGCACAGGAGCCAGCTGAGTCTCAATGGAACATGGATGAAGTGTACCAACATACACGCTCAGTGGGGGATGATTAGTTGTCCTCTGGTAGAAGGAAATGAGCTTTCCTCCTCGTGTGATTGCTCTCCTTTCTTGCGTGTCACTTTTGGAAAAAAAAAAAAAAAGGTCTCGCTCAAATTGGGCGTTTGGCTTCTGCTTTGTCCTATTCTCCAAGGAAGCTCATTCTGGAGAACAGTCACATGAGTATTGAGTAAGGACCTCAAACACAACGATGAGTCAATTTCAAGAAACAATACAAGCAGTTGATGTTTGCTAAATAATTGTGTGGAAATATGGGGTAATAACTATAAAAGCAATCTTAACTCGCTAAATGTACTGCAAAAAAAGGCCAGTAAGGATAATTCATAATGCGGCCTACAGAGAACATACTTACTCATTATTTCTAAAATCACAAATTAAACTTAAACTTGCTGATATAGTTCATCTTCAAACAGCTAAAATAATGCATAAAGCTAAAAATAACCAATTAGCTAAAAATGTCATCCAATACTTCTCTACAAGAGAGGAGAAATATGATCTCAGGGAAGAACTACATTTGAAACACTTATATGCTAGGACTACGTTATGCTAGCCATAGCATTTCAGTATGTGGAATCAAACTATGGAATGGATTGAGTAAGGAAATCAAACAATGCACAACGATGAGCCAATTCAAGAAACAATACAAGCAGTTGATGTTTGCTAAATACAAGGATGAAGAGTCTTGAACCAGTCATGATGTGCTATACATATCACTATATTGACACTTACTATGGTACCCATTATGTCATTGGATGGTCATATCACCTCGTACTTCGGTACGTGACAAAAAATAAAAAAAAATTATATTTTTTTTAAAAACTCAATAAAAATTAATAAAAATTTATGAAATAAATTAATAAATTAAATAAATTTGCTAAATACAAGGATGAAGAGTCTTGAACCAGTCGTGATGTGCTATATATATCACTATATTGACACTTACTATGGTACCCATTATGTTATTGTATGGTCATATCACCTTGTACTTCGGTACGAGGTGCATTATTAAAAAAACAACAAAAAAAACCCTTAAACTGTATTATGGAAAGCAGGAAGTGAACAAATGTAACAGTTACTGATTGTAAAAGTACCAGATGGAGGGGTAGGATTTAATAAGCTTTGCTTCTTCCTACTCCTTTTGGACATGTGGAACTGTGAACTGATTATGTGATGCATTCAATTGTAATCTGATGCATGTTGAAATGAAATAAAACCATTACCATTACATGAGCATCATGCTCTGCAGTGAAACGCTGTCCTTGTGCACCATTCTCTCAATGCAGGCATTTATAATCAAATACAAGGAAACAAAAGGCGCTGAAGCAACGGAGAACAAAAAGCAATATCATTTCATGCTTTGTCAAGACGAGCTTATTTGCATTGTACAGTAGCGCCTGGACAGCCTCAGTCACTTCCACTGCAATGGTGCAGTCAATGTCCAAAGGAAAGGAAAAACTGTTTTTTGCCAAGTTTATTGGATTTTGTGCTGGTGCCGTGGCAGAGTTAGGCTGGGTAATGTTCTCAACCCAAATTCTGGGTTAAGAAATATTTAAGCCCACAATGGGTCACTTAGCTAGGATTTAGTGTATAAAAGCGCAAGTTTATGAAATATTTAATCAATTTTGTGTTATCTGAAGTGGTTAATCCAGCGCTTTTATTTATTTTATCACGTCAATAGAAGTGCCCCATCACAACAACAATAATAACAATAACAATTGCAGTATATGCTTTGTAAGCCGTTGATGGCACCAACAATACTTTGTTTAAAAAAAAAAAACGAGGGCGAGAGATTACAAAGATTACAAAGCCAGATGAACCTGTCAATGCAGACATCAGTCTGAGGATGCCAGACAGGAGAATGAGACTAAAGCAGACACGTCGCTCTCTATTGATCCATAACATGTACACACAGTTCCACCGACTAACAGCTCGATATTACACCATGAGAGGAAAAAACGTGTTGGTCAGCAGATACACCGTATCGTATTAACACCACATGATTAACTTATTAACACGATCAAGGGTCATGAATCCACTAAAGTGGGGAGTCACATTGTTACTTTTTGAATTTAAAGCTCTATTATCAGTGGGGGATTCCATTCCTAGCTGAATGGTGAAAATCAGACAAACAACCATTCACACTCACATTCATATTCATACCGATGGACAATTTGGAGTCGCTAATTAACCTAGCATGTTTTTGGAATGTGGGAGGAAACCGGAGTACCCGGAGAAAACCCACGCATGCACGGGGGGAGAACATGCAAACTCCACACAGAGATGGCCGAGGGTGGAATCGAACCCTGGTGTTCTAGCTGTGAGGTCTGCACGCTAACCACTCTTCCACCGCGCCGCCTGCCTTACAGTTATTAAACAAATTTTAAAGAATATCGTAGTAAACAAATTTTAAAGAATATCGTAGTGATGGTTGATAGAACAGATGAATGGTAGTCAGTGTTTACATTTGGAAGCAAGTTGTTGTAGTACGAGGTTAGCCTACTTTGCAGGCCAGATCAACATAATAATAATAAGCAGAATCTCAACACATCGCGAATGTGTGTGAATTCTGAAAAGCGAAAGCGAAACAAAAACGCTTTGAAAAGTTGAGAAAATCGGAATTTAGAATGAACACAGGAGCCTTTCGGACACTGAAGCATGGCTGAAATGCTGTGGAAAAAACGCTAATATGAAAGTAAGAAAAAATTTGCAGATTGAGCTCAAATCAGGAATTGAACCAATCATTTCTGTGTCTGAATCCATGCACTTTGGCACAATTGTTTAGTAATAAGTCTAATGTTTTCAATTACAATTTTTGTATTTACTTAGCAGTTTGCTTCTATTTATCTGACACCATGACTGTAGTTAAATAGTTAACTATAATAATATAAACAAATATTTGTTAATGTTATGCGTTTGTTACAGTGGCAAGAAACATTATTGGCTTTTTTGGATAAATTTGTCATAAAATAATTTTTCAGGTTTAAGTCATAATACAATTTACATTCTCCTGAAGTAATACTCCACAAAAAATATTTTTAGATTTTTTTTAATGAACACAAGATTCACATTACAGGGTGGAAAAAGTATAAGAACCATAACATTTAATAACTGGTTAATCCTCCTTTTGCAGAAATAACCTCAATTTTTCCTATAGTTGCAGATCAGACCTGCACCAAATCCAGGAGGAATTTTGGACCATTCTTCTTCAAAGAATTGTTTCAGTTCGGCAATATTTTTTGGTTGTCTGGCTCTCTTGAGGTCATGCCACAGCATCTCAATGGGGTTGAGGTCCGGAGGCGTAATTTCTTCTGTTTGATCCATTCTTTTGTTGATTTATGTTTGGGGTCATTGTCTTTTTGCATCATCCGTCCTCGTTTGAGCTTGAGCTGGTGGACCGATGGTCTTAAGTTCTCCAGCAAAATGTCTTGATATGTTTTGGAATTCATTTTTCCATTCATGACAGTAACCCCTGAGGCTGCAAAACAGCCCCAAACCAAGATGCTTCTTCAACCATATTTCACAGTTGAGATGATGTTCTCATGCTGGTGTGCTGTGTCACTTTTCCTCCATATATAACATTGTGTGTTCCTTCCTAAATAACTCCATTTTTGTTTCATCTGTCCAAACAATGTTGTCCCAGAACTGCTGTGGAACATCAAAGTGGTCTTTTGCAAATTTTAGACGTGCAGCGATGTTCTTTTTTTTGTCAGTAGAGGTTTCCTAACAACTCCATTCTTGTTCAAACTTTTACATATTGTGGAGGTATGAACAGAAATGTTTGCATGTGCCAGAGATGGGGCATGGTTCCTATCAGACAATGCTTCTTCTGAGAAGCCGTTTCAAACCTAGTGTGAGTTTTTAAAGGGCAGGGCAGCTTGATACGACACCTGCAAACTCGTCACACTAATTGAACTCCATGTTGGATGACACCTGAATCAAATTAAAAGTCATTGAGCAAATGGTTCACATATTTTTCCCACCCTGTACTGTGAGTTTTTTACGTGATGCGTTCAATGAAAAGATGAAAATATAACATTTTGTGCCGTATTAGTTACAACAAATGTTTATCTATTGTGGTGACTTATATGACTTATACATTATATTATGCCAAATATATGCAGAAATCTAAGAAAACCCAAATGGTTCACATACTTTTTCTTTGTATATAATAAGAGTTTTGTCATTCCATGGAGTATTGCTATAGTATTTAAATACAATTGTCTTTACAGTAAATGCATGTGTGAATACTTTCAGCAAAATTACAGTGAATCGAACTTCTATCTCTTCACAACCGGAATACTAGTCGTACCTTCAAAAGTTGACTCCTTCTCAGCAGGTGGAGAAATTAACGAAATCCAATTACTCATTTTTCAAATATACAACATAATAAATATTTCAGTATTGAACAAAGCAAAATTTGTTCTCAATCAGAAATCAACTCCACACTCTTTATTGCTCTCTGGTTTTACCATATCTTACTTATTGTGTGGAAATATGGGCTAATAACTATAAAAGCAATCTTCACTCGCTAAATGTACTGCAAAAAAAGTCAGTTAGGATAATTCATAATGCCGCCTACAGAGAACATACTAACTCCTTATTTCTAAAATCACAAATACTTCAACTTGCTGATATAGTTCATCTTCAAACATCTAAAATAATGCATAAGGCTAAAAATGATGATCATGATGTGCTATATATATCACTATATTGACACTTACTATGGTACCCATTATGTCATTGGATGCTCATATCACCTTGTACTTCGGTACGAGGTTCATTATTAAAAACAAAAACCAAAAAAAAAACCTTAAACTGTATTATGGAAAGCAGGAAGTGAACAAATGTAAGTTACTGATTATAAAAATACCAGTACAGTGGTCTAAAGAACAACATGGCAAATACTGTAATCAATTGAAACCATTGTAATAATTGACAGGTAGATGCCCATCCGACTCTCCTGTCAGTATTATTTTACAGCTTCGAGCAAACGGACTAATGAATTCTGTTCAAACGATTACGCTTTTTCAAAATGTCATGAGTCTGACGTTGTATATCCTCCGGCGAATAGAGATGAAAAACTGAACCTGTCTTCGGTTTTTAAAGCCATAGTTTTATTCTGCCCGTGAAGTAATCTAATAAAGTACAATACTTGCATCTTGTGTATCAAATATGGCTTTATTGTTTGTGAACAAATATATGGAACTACAGTGACCGACTCCACTTTGATGTCGACAAATTAAGACACACACAGGAATCTTTCTGTACATTTTATTTACAAAATGTATTAAAATTCTCTGTACAGCGCCTCACTAATGAGGTTCAGTAAATTATGCATGCATCTCTTGCTCTTTTGTACCCACGACTACGCCTGGTAATATTGTTTTTTTTCCAGAATGGTGAGTCTTACAAAAAAGAAAAAGGTGGAACTGATTCGACCAAAAAAAAAAAACAAAACAAAACAGGATTGAGCTTCTACTTTAAGGTCAGTTTGTGAGTTGTACACCTCATCAAGCATCACATGCATTTGATTGTTAAAAAAAAAAAATCATGTAATATAAATAGTTCATCTACATTTATACATCTCAACTGTTTTCTTCACATTATTATTATTTTTTTTTACATATAAAACTATTTTACCCATAGTTTTAGGTGATTTAATAAGTATCTTCCTAAATCCTATGGAATCACAGCCTTTTTGGAAATAAATTATTACAGCAATATGGACGTGTGCTAAGCTTCCAGACACTCCTTGGTGCAACCTTTATTAATATATGTCTCTCTTTTTTTTATTTTACAATATGAAATCACCAAACACTGTAATGCTCTTGAAAGGAAACTAAAATAAAAAGCACAGTTCATTTTAAAAGGTGCAAATATCAAAAGGAAATGTTAAGATTCAGTTTGAAAGTCATTACTGTATGCTTTTTCATTTGATTCAGAAGTTATTCTTTATTTTTTTTGTTTTGGTTTGACTTCCATGTACAGAGAGGATTTTTCAGGTGGGCAACCTTAACCTTAACGTGGGTATTTTTTTTTACACACAATAAATGCCAAATATTACCTTTCTTTGAACAACACACACATGTACACACACACTTGGCAGTATCGGAAGTGCGAGTCATGACCTGGTTCTGTGGTGTGTGTGGCAGCAGCACCAAAAGAGTCCAAACAACACACTCGGAGCTGTTTTTAAATGGCATTTCTGGAAGATGAATCAATTAAAACAGGAGTGGGGGCAAGGTCACGGCGGGTGACCCGCAACAGTATAAAAGCTGATAGTGTAATAATCAGTGTCTGGCGGTGCACTGAAGAGATATAAAGAACACATTTGAATACATATAGCCAGTGAAAATCTGGCAGCAGGAGGATGAGGCGTCGTCCGCTCGTACAAGAAACCAATTAGACCCTCGTCATGTAAGATTCGTCTTGTCTGGCACTTCAAAATGTGCTTGGTTGCAAATGATGGCTTTAATTCTCTCACATCACATATGTGTTCTATATGTACTCTATGTCTAATTCTTAAACACTGACCTTCAATTCTTCTCCTTTTGTGTGAGTTTCAAGCAAAAAAGCAATATCATTGTGAACGCGTTGCATTGATTGGACTTTCCATAAGGCACTGAGAGGAGGGAAATCGTCTCTTCCCATAACCGGTCCAGTCGTGTCGTCATTGCAGATTATCATGCCCGGGGTCCGGCCCAAAAGGATTTTGGCTCCATATTCATAATCCTGTCCTTTCGTAGATATTTAATCACATTTGTATGGGACGATGGAAACATTTGTTAAACCTGTGTCAGGATGCAGAGGAAAAACAAACATGGCAGGAAATGAGCTTTGGATAATAGTCATGTGATCTTGTGTACGTTGTGAATCAAAGAGATTTCCACAGACTTCATGCAACGCCCACGGAATGTACACGGTGCAAAAAAAATTCTCCAGTATGTTATCTCAGAGACATAAAATGAACATTAACCCTTAAATGCACGAGTGACTGGACCCTACACTCTTCCATAAGTGGGTCAAAAATGACCCATACTAGAATCAATGCGTTTTTATGCCAATTTGGCCATTTTGGTTAGGAATAATCACTTGTATGATATTTAGTATTATATTTAGGACCACACAAGAATGATTTCATGTTAGAAACATCTTCATTTTTCACTTTTTTACAACTTTGAAAAAGAAAATGACCCCATACAACAATAGAAAATGTGAGGATCCATTGTGTGTTACATAAACATAAGTTAAAAATGTGAATGGCATGATATTTTTGAGGAATACCCGGAATATAAAATGATAAAAAATTTTCATTCTGAAGATATTTCAAGAAAACAACCCGACCGGGTCATTTTTGACCCACTTATGGAAGGTTGGGGTAGTAAGACTAAAACAAAAATTTCTTAAAATGTATAAATGTATAAAAGGTAAGTTAAAAATGTGAATGGCATGATATCAAAAACATGTTTTTTGAAGAATACCTGGAATATGAAATGATAAAAAATTTTCATTATGAAGATATTTCAAGAAAACAACCTGACCAGGTCATTTTTGACCCACTTATGGAAGGTTGGGGTAGTAAGACTAAAACAAAAATTGCTTAAAATGTATAAAAAGTAAGTTAAAAATGTGATTTTTGACGAATACCTGGAATATGAAATGATAAAAAAAATTCATTATAAAGATATTTCAAGAAAACAACCCGACCGGGTCATTTTTGACCCACTTATAGAAGGTTGGGGTAGTAAGACTAAAACAAAAAAATCTTAAAATGTATAAAAGGTAAGTTAAAAATGTGAATTTTTGACAAATACCTGGAATATGAAATGATAACAATTTTTCATTACGAAGATATTTCAAGAAAACAACCCGACCGGGTCATTTTTGACCCACTTATGGAAGGTTGGGGTAGTAAGACTAAAACAAAAAATTCTTAAAATGTATAAAAGGTAAGTTAAAAATATTAATTTTTGACGAATACCTGGAATATGAAATGATAAAAAAATTTCATTATGAAGATATTTCAAGAAAACAACCTGACCGGGTCATTTTTGACCCACTTATGGAAGGTTGGGGTAGTAAGACTAAAACAAAAATTGCTTAAAATGTATAAAAAGTAAGTTAAAAATGTGATTTTTGACGAATACCTGGAATATGAAATGATAAAAAAAATTCATTATAAAGATATTTCAAGAAAACAACCCGACCGGGTCATTTTTGACCCACTTATAGAAGGTTGGGGTAGTAAGACTAAAACAAAAAAATCTTAAAATGTATAAAAGGTAAGTTAAAAATGTGAATTTTTGACAAATACCTGGAATATGAAATGATAACAATTTTTCATTACGAAGATATTTCAAGAAAACAACCCGACCGGGTCATTTTTGACCCACTTATGGAAGGTTGGGGTAGTAAGACTAAAACAAAAAATTCTTAAAATGTATAAAAGGTAAGTTAAAAATATTAATTTTTGACGAATACCTGGTATATGAAATGATAAAAAAATTTCATTATGAAGATATTTCAAGGAAACAACCCGACCGGGTCATTTTTGACCCACTTATGGAAGGTTGGGGTAGTAACACAAAACCAAAAATTTCTTAAAATGTATAAAAGATAAGTTAAAAATGTGAATGGCATGATATCAAAAACATGTTTTTTGACGAATACCTGGAATATAAAATTATAAAAAAAATTTCATTATGAAGATATTTCAAGAAAACAACCTGACCGGGCCATTTTTGACCCACTTGTGCATCTATGGGTTAACAACATTACGGGGGCCTTTGGTAGTGTTAGCAAATATGAATGGAAATCAGTGAAAGACTCTCAGTAATCTTATTATCTCATTTATGTCTTATCTCAATGGGCTTTATTATGCTTTAGTTGCCAAATTGTATTGTTTTTTTAATATCATCAGACATTCAAGACTGAAACGCAGCAATCACACTAAAAGCTCAAGTAGCCTCTTGATGCTTTACTTTGTGCGATTTGTACGAGGAAGCGGGTTGAAAGAAAATATTTGCAGGTCTCTGTTGCATATCAGTAGTTGACAGGACAAAAGCCGTGTAAACAATCTGATTAAAACAAAAACTAACAATTTAAACTGTGTGTTTAAGAGTGTGTACCCCAATTTGCGCAGTGGATTGATTGGTTTATTTGTTGTGGTTTCATGGGAGGGTGGGACAGGGCAGCGCTTTGTACAGAGTCTCTGGGGGAGGTGTTCATTGTGAATGCTGCGGCAGTCAATATATCTAATTATTAATTAACTTGTCGCTTGACTGCTCACACATGCAAAGCACTGCAGCTGCATATGAAATCATACAGAGTGCTTTTTTTATCATCATGATATGCCGTTGCCATTAAATGTAAGTATTATTTTCAAACATTTTGGGACATAATTACTAGTGTAAAAAAAGTTGGCGAAAGTGACACCAAAAGCGACAACAAAAAGAGCGGGCCAGAAGGAGACTGACAACGTGTGTGACAAAGGAATGATTATTATTATTCAGCTGTGATGCTGAAAAAGTTGACTTTAGTGGTTTTAGTTCCCAGGAGAAGGACGGCAATGAATATGCAAGTGTAAAAAAACAGCGGGCCGGAAGGAGACTGACAACATGTGTGACAAAACAATTATTATTATTATTCAGCTGTGATGCTGGAAAAGATGACTTTAGTGGTTTTAGTTTCCAGGAGAAGGGCGGCAATGAATATGCAAGTGTAAAAAAACAGCGGGCCGGAAGGAGACTGACAACATGTGTGACAAAAGAATTATTATTATTATTCAGCTGTGATGCTGAAAAAGATGACTTTAGTGGTTTTAGTTTCCAGGAGAAAGACAGCAATGAATATGCAAGTGTAAAAAACAGCGGGCCGGAAGGAGACTGACAACGTGTGTGACAAAAGAATTATTATTATTATTCAGCTGTGATGCTGAAAAAGTTGACTTTAGTGGTTTTAGTTCCCAGAAGAAGGGCGGCAATGAATATGCAAGTGTAAAAAACAGCGGGATAGAAGGAGACTGACAACGTGTGTGACAAAAGAATTATTATTATTATTCAGCTGTGATGCTGAAAAAGTTGACTTTAGTGGTTTTAGTTCCCAGGAGAAGGACGGCAATGAATATGCAAGTGTAAAAAAACAGCGGGCCGGAAGGAGACTGACAACGTGTGTGACAAAGGAATTATTATTATTATTATTCAGATGTGATGCTGAAAAAGATGACTTTAGTGGTTTTAGTTCCCAGAAGAAGGGCGGCAATGAATATACAAGTGTAAAAAAAACAGCGGGCCGGAAGGAGACTGACAACGTGTGTGACAAAAGAATTATTATTATTATTCAGCTGTGATGCTGAAAAAGATGACTTTAGTGGTTTTAGTTCTCAGAAGAAGGGCGGCAATGAATATGCAAGTGTAAAAAACAGCGGGATAGAAGGAGACTGACAACGTGTGTGACAAAATAATTATTATTATTATTCAGCTGTGATGCTGAAAAAGTTGACTTTAGTGGTTTTAGTTCCCAGGAGAAGGACGGCAATGAATATGCAAGTGTAAAAAAACAGCGGGCCGGAAGGAGACTGACAACGTGTGTGACAAAGGAATTATTATTATTATTGTTATTATTATTCAGCTGTGATGCTGAAAAAGATGACTTTAGTGGTTTTAGTTTCCAGGAGAAGGACGGCAATGAATATGCAAGTGTAAAAAAACAGCGGGCCGGAAGGAGACTGACAACATGTGTGACAAAGGAATTATTATTATTATTCA